>NC_012879.2:59480580-59794910 GCF_000003195.3 Sorghum bicolor
AGGTATTTCATCAACCGGGACATCAGACTCCCATAGTACACCCAATATTATGATACATGACAAAATGGAATATTTAGAGATTGGAATCTAAAACGCCATATCACATGCCCAAACTTATGACATGCAACAAATGGAATATTTTTATAACTGTAGATTGGAATCCAAGCAAGCACTCTACACAACACACGCGCGCGCACACACACACACACACACACACACACACACACACACACACACAAGCAGAAGGGTGGAGGAGAATTTTAATGCCAATAGAAAACATACGAGTAAGTGGACAAGTTGTCAACTTGTGCTGCTTAATCACAACTATCTTAAATGATGTCTTTCTCCTCACTGTATTAAATGTTTCAAGGTAACAAAATTAGTGCTTCCCCTGAAAGCTCAAATATCAGAAAATCAAACTTATAAGGAAAGCTTTACTGGATGGGGTCTTTGGCACAAATAATTAATTAATCACCCATTTGGAGATGGCTGCCTATATGCTTCTCAGTCAAACTCTTTATATTCATCAGGTGGAGGATCCCCTCAGGCATTTGTTAGCCACCGAAAGAAAATAAACAGCACATGATCATGTTTTAGCTAATAAAATAACATAGGCTAATTCAGATTTCAAGCCATGTGTAGGTACGAGCTATAATTACACTCGTTCCTCCCAAGAGCTACGACAGCCTCCAAGAACTTTTCATGGAGCTCAATGGTCCGTGTGATCCGAGTCTACTTTTTTGGCTCTTCATATCCATTGCTTTCAGGATCGGATAAATTGTTTCTCTCTAGGATAAGCACTTCCTTGGGCTTTTCAATAGATTATGAAACCATTCTATTTTTAGTACTATTAGGAGTTGGTCCTTGAGGCGCTGCCTTTTTAGGCATGTGTTCTAGTGCTTTGTCAGATAATCTGCTGCACTCTCCCGTTACTTTGTAAGTGCACACTGCACATCCAGTAGTAGTAGAAGCACCCTGCTGCACCCACTTACTTTTTAAGCACCTAGTAGCAGTAGCAGGCGCATTAAGTTGTCTATATATCAGGTTGTTTAGTAAATGAAAAAAGTAGTTTAGTTCAGCCACATTTCCAGAGCTGCTGCTCGTGGTGTGTGTGTGTGCTGTGCTCATCTCCTTCTTCCTCTAGCCGAGTGAGTGTGTGGGTGTGGAGGTGAGCTTGCTGCAATGCTGCTCACCTGTATAGGGCGATCGAGGGCCAACAAGTGGTATCCGAGCTGAGGTTGCCAGTACGGTTGATTCCTTGAGATGCCAGATGATGCTGGTTCAGCGGTGGTGGACGATGGCATAGGGACGCCAACACCACCCCCATCACGGCAGCAGCACATCATGGAGAGGATCATGTGGGAGGTTAGCAGGGCTAACTGGCTCGTCCTCGCCCACACAAACTACGGCTAGTGGGCAGTGACCACGAAGGACAAGCTCAGAGCTCGGAAGCTCTAGAAGGCCATCGACCAGGGCAACAAGGACGAAGAAGACTGCTCGGCGCTGGAAGCAATCATGTCTGCTGTGCCTCCAGAGTACAGTGTGCCACTGGGGTCGAAGGACTCCGCCAAGGAAGCTTGGGACGCCCTCAAGGCCATGCGCATCGGGTCTGGTTGCACGAAGAAGATGAAGGCGCAACAGCTGCGGCGGGAGTACGACACATTGATGTTCCACGACTGGGAGGCAGTGGAGGATTTTCCCTCCGGCTGCAGTCACTTGTCAGTCAGCTGGCGTCAGATGACATCATCATCGACAATGAGGAAGCAGCCTCCAAGTATCTGCCCGCATGCCAACCAAGTACACCCAGATCGCACTCTTCATCAACACGCTGATCGACGTGTCCACCCTCACGATTGAGGATGTGAATGGGCGCTTGCGGGCAGTGGACGACCCCGCAGTGGAGACTGCGACACCGGCCGGTGGCAAGCTGCTGTAGACCGAGGAGTGGGTGGCCCAGATGTGGGAGAAGCAGTCCGGGGAAAGCTCCTGCAGCCACGGCAGCGACAGCAAGCGCTGCGCAAGCCCCTGAAGAAAAAGTAGGACAGTGAGCCCATTGACAAGAATGCTTGTCAGCGCTGTGGGAAGACTGGCCATTGGGCAAAGGAGTGCAAGAACCGAATGAGAAGAAGGCTTGCGCAGGTGGACGACAACAAGCCTACTCTCCTGATGGAGACATTCTGTGCGCTGCATGACGTCGAGCTAGAATTGGAGGCAGAGAAGGTGGTGGTGGCTACAGAGCAGAGGAAGGCACAGCAAGCCATCCATCTCAACGAGTCATGCAGCCAAGTCCACCTAGGATGAGTGGATGACAACATGGAGTAGAGGTGGTACTTGGACTCTGACGCCAGCAACCACATGACCGGCTCCAGGGATGCCTTCTCCAAGCTCGACGGCGGCGTGACAGGGTCGTGAAGTTCGGGGACGGCTTGAAGGTGGAGATTCGAGGCCATGGCACTGTCATCTTCCCGTGCCAGAACAGCGAGCACCGCGCGCTGACGGATGTGTACTACATCCCGCAGCTACGTTTGAGTATCGTCAGCATCGGGCAGCTGGACGAGCGCAAGTGCAAGGTCCTGGTCAAGAGCGAGATCCTAAGGATTCAGGACCGGGAGTAGAGGCTACTCACCAAGGTGCAACGCTCCCGGAACCGACTCCAGCTGGTGTGCCTGGCAACATGCCGTATCGAGGAGCCGTGGCTGTGGCATGCCCGGTTCGGCCACTCAGCTTCGATGCACTTTGTCAGCTAGAGAAGATGGTGTGCAGGCTGCCCCACATCAAGCACGCTGGCGAGCTATGTGACAATTAGCTAGTGGTGAAGCAAAGGAGGCATCCATTTCCAAAGCGGACAAGTATCGCACGGGGAACATGCTAGAGCTCATCCACAACAACCTCTGTGGGCCTATCACGCCGGCCAAGCAAGGGCGGGCGACACTACTTCTTGCTACTCGTGGACGACTACTACCACTACATGTGGCTGCAGCTCCTGACGAGCAAGGACGAGGCAGCAACAACGATCATGACGTTACAGGCGCGGTCTGAGGCAGAGTCCAGAAAGAAGCTGTGTGTGCTAAGGACAGATTGCGGCGGCGAGTTAACGTCCATGGACTGCGCTGCATACTGCACGGATCAGGAGGTGGTGCGCCATCATGCCGTGCCATATTCGCCGCAATAGAACGGCGTGGAGTGGCATAACCAATCGGTGGCCTGCATGGCTTGTAGCGCCATGAAGACAAAGGTCATGCCGACCGAGTTCTGGAGAGAGGTGGTGAACACAGCGGTGTTCATCCTCAACCACGCGCCCACCAAGAGCCTGAAGGGCATGACACCGTTCGAGGCTTGGTTCGGGAAGAAGCATGAGGTCTCCTTCCTCACGACATTCGGGTGCATCGACCATGTCAAGAAGGCGAAGCCGAACCTCACCAAGTTGGGGCATAGGAGCACTACGCAACGCCTACCGGCTATATGATTTGAGAGGAGGCAAGGTGGTGGTCTCGCCAGATGTGTTCTACAAAATGGCGGAGCCTGGGATTAGAAGGATCCAGGCATGGGGAAGTTAGCATCGTCGGCCGGACATTCGTCATTGAGCACATGGTCATCCATAGAGGCGAAGATGTTGGAGTAGAGGAGCCAGCTGTGGACGCACCTAGTCCAGCAGCTATGGCGGCGCTGGCTGAGCTGCTAAGTCCGGCCATGGCAAGTGCGTGCGAACAGACTCCACCAGCGACCTCGCACACGCATCCACCACTGCACAGGGGATTCCTCCAGCGACATTGGTCGAGTTCACTTGTCCTCTGAGCGACATTGACAAGTACGTGGACGCCTTCAACAACGGTGAGGAGGTGCACTTCCGCACCTTGGACAATCTCGTCAACGACTTAGCTACACTAGGCTTGGCGATCTGGCTACTCAGCGGTGGAGAGCTATCCTCGTCAGCGCAGAAGAACCACCCATGTTTGCGCAAGCCAAGCGAGATGCCAATTGGAGGTAGGCAATGTTGGAGATGAAGGCCACTGAGGACAATGAGACATGAGAGCTCATTGACCCACCACCAGGCTGTCGTCCGATTGGGCTCAAGTGGGTCTACAAGGTGAAGCAGGACAAGCACGACGCCTCGTCAAGCACAAGGCGCGCCTCATTGTCGGCGGCTTCATCCAATGTGAGAGCATCTACTTTGAGGAAGTCTTTGTGTCGGTGGCATGCATGGAGTCCATCCACCTGCTACTGGCTCTAGAAGTGACCAAGGACTACCGTGTTTCACCACCTGGACATGAAATCGGCATTCCTCAATGGCGAGCTCGCGGAGACGGTCTTCGTCAAGCAAGCTCCGGGCTTCACCATCCAAAAAGCAGAATACAAGGTGCTACGACTATGTAAGGCGCTCTACATGCTGCAACAACCCCCGTGGGCGTGAACGCCAAGCTCGACGCCATGCTGCACGCGCTTAGGTTCGCACAATGCACAACGGAGCACATACTCTACACGCAATGACGGGAGAAGGAGCTCGTCGTCAGCATGTATGTGGATGACCTCATCATCACCGGAGCACGCATGAAGGACATCGATGGCTTCAAGCCCGAGATGTTGGCTCAATTCTGCATGAATGATCTCGGCCAGCTCTCCTACCTCGGCATCACGGTGAAACATGGGAGTGACTTCATCTCCATAGGCTAGCACGCTTACGCAGAGAAGCAGGCCCGACCCTAGGGCCCAGCTTATATAGGGGCCCAAACATACGTATGCAAACAGGAAGAGAAATCGCCGAGGGCAATCTGTCTTCTACGTCTCGCTGCGGCCGCACGGTACTGCTCGCCCTCGCCAATCTCGCCATCACTTATCGCTGTAACCCACTCGCGGGCCTCTTTCGAGTCATGTACGGCTGTCCTCTCCCGTCCATGCGAGAAGCCAGAATCTGCCGATCTTCAATTCTCACTTGCTCAACACTTAGATATGTTCGTACGTGCATCTTTCTATTCTTCTTGTTTGATTTAGGTGATTGAATATATTAGATAAATATTAGTAACTCATGTAGATATAATTTTCGGTCTTCAAATTGTGCAATGTTACCTAAGAATTGGCTCTCAACAAAGAAAGCGGAGGGATGTAGTCTATTCAATCACAAAAAAGCATTTAGATATGTTTTTTCCAACTCCAAGTAGTGTTATGTCAATGATAATGTTGTTCAAGAGCAGGAGTAGCAGCAAGTTGGTGAAAATTTAAACGAAGTTGATGTTGCCAATGATGATGCAAATCTTGAAAATTATTGAGCAAGAAGCTTCAATTCATCGATCATTATTAAACATGTCAAAGCGAGATCATGTTGTTTGATTTGTTTCATGCTTTGTAAGTGAATTTTGAAACATATACATCTATATACTAGAAAACACATTATCTTAAGGGCCTATGATGATAAGGTCGTCGTAGGGTGCTTGAAAACATAGGGCCGACCCTGCAGAGAAGATGCTGGAGCATGGTGGCATGGTGGACTGCAAGTTGTGCAAGACTCCAATGGAGGAAAGGTTGAAGTTGTCAAAGAACAACACCACGGCGAAGGTAGACACGATGTGTTACAAGAGCATCGTCGACGAGTTGCGGTATCTGACTCATACTTGGCTGGACATCACGTTTGCGATCGGGTATGCCAGTCGGTTCATGGAGGATCCCCGTGAGCAGGGGCGGAACCCAGTGGAGGCGAAACTGGGCTCCCGCCCCCCCTTGCTTGTGTAGCTTCACTGAGCTTGACTGTTGCATCCCATGGCTGCTACTATTTAAGGATTGGAGAAGACGAACGTGCAGTAGAAAGAGAGAACATTAAAGGGTTATTGCTCGGTAGTCTTTCCCTTGGTGGCCCAACTATAAGGAATTATGGCCTATTAACACTTGCAACTAAGATAAATCTGCATGGTCCACTGTATAACAACAAAAAATAGCCCCCTCTTATACTGCTACGCTCCGCCACTGCCCGCGAGGATCATTGGATTGCACTGAAGCAGCTGCTTCGCTACATCAAGGGGACGGGTGGATTAGGGGATCGTCTTCCCCAAGACTGGCGGTGAAGGTGGATTGTGGCTCACAATCTTCAGTGATGCACTCCCCCAAATCGACGACGGAGGTGGCCTGTGGCTCACACGGGCGACATTGATGAACGAAGGAGCACCTCTGGCATGCTCGTCTTCCTTGGTTCGGCCTTGATTTCGTGGCAATCACTAAAGCAGAAGGTGGTGCCATTGTCTACGTGCGAAGTAGAGTATGTCGCGGCGACCATAGCGGCGTGCCAGGCTATCTAGCTGCGTCGGCTGCTATATGTCGCGGCGACCATAGCGGCGTGCCAAGCTATCTAGCTGTGTCGGCTGCTAAGCGAGCTGACCGGTGAGGAAGTTTGTCCGCTAACTCTGATCGTGGACAATCAGCCTGCGATCGACCTCGCCAAGAACCCTGTCCTCTACGACCCGAGCAAGCACATCAACGTCAAGTTTCATTTCCTTCGGGATTGCGTAAATGGAGAACAGATCATCCTCGAGTTCGTGTAGACCGGCCGACAGCTCGCCGACATCCTCACCAAGCCACTCGGGCGCCTTCGGTTCTTAGAACTGAAGAACAACGTTGGCATCGGTTCTCACTCCTTACTTTTAAAGCGCACAGTGCACATCCAGTAGCAGTAGCTGCACCCTGCTGCACACACTTAATTTTTTAAGTGCACAATGCACATCCAGCAGTAGTAGCTGCACCCTGCTGCACACACTTTTTAAGCGCACATGTGTGTGTTGTGTGTGTGTGCGTGCGTGCGTGTGTGCGTGTGTGCATGCGTGTGTGTGTGTGGGTGGGTGGGTGGGTGGGTGTGCGTGTGTGTGTCTGTGTGTGTGCGCGCGCACGTGCGTGTGTGTGTGTGTGGGTGGGTGGGTGTGGAGGTGTGCTTGCTACTCACCTGTACAGGGAGATCAATGGCCAACATGCTTGTGTGTGCGTGCGTGCGTGGGTGTGTGTGTGTGTGTGGAGGTGTGCTTGCTACTCACCTGTACAGGGAGATCAACGGCCAATCAATCTAGAACATACTTCATTTTTTTCCTATCATATGGTAGGTGTAGATTGATTTATAGGGCAGAGGATCTGAGTTCCTCTACTTCTTTGTCAAGAAAAGTAACCCTTTTAAATATTATGACAAAAATAGATCTAGGTCAACATGTTTCTCCCCCATCACCTTAAGGAATCATACAGACTGCAAATATGATACCACAGCTAACAAATATAGGAATTTTTTTTTCAGGGAAAATAATAATAATTTGATATATAGGTTGCTCAGTTTTATAAAAGATTTCAGATTTCTTGAATTGAATACTGTGCCTATTGACTTCCTTTTTCTTCTAGAACACACTTCATTTTTTTAGAACAAAAATGCGGAAAAGGAAAAGGGGTTCCAAAATGGAATGGTTCAAGATCCACATGCACCTTTGAAGTTAAACTTTGCAAGCATCTTAGAGATGGTCAACAAGGACGCTGGGTCACCATCCAGAACTAGCGCTGAAAGCCTTTCCATCATTGTGTCACCATGGGATTTTGAAGGCAAACTTAGAGTATCTGTTAAGGATGTACAGTCTGCTTTTGTAGTTGGTCAGAGGTAGCCACTCTTTATATTATATATAAAAAATTTAGAAAAAGACAAGGCTTCAAAATGTGTGTAACATGCATGATTATGGGTGTGTGGCTCACACACCGGGATCAGCAGGCCAAGCGAGGCCCAGCGGAGGGCCATGGCCAGCCTCAGCCAGTTCCCGCGCGCCGCAAGGAGGGCACGTGCGCCCAGAGGGGTGACCTCAGCACCACCTCGAACTCCTTCACCCAGAAGGTTCGGAATAATTGGTAGAATTAAGAATTAACAGGAAATTAAATTAGGATCTTGGAATCAGGAAGATTTGTTAAGATAGGAGATTGGTTTGTTTAGGAATGGGGAGTTCAATCGATAAGGACTTCTCCCATAGCTTGCTTGGAACATAAATCCTATAGGGACTATAAATATAGGGGAGATGCAATCATTCTAATCTTAAGCAAGAATAGAGCTATTACTCCTTCCCCTACCTACCTCCCTCCTCGCCGTCGCCCTCCCCTGTCCTGCGCCGCCGCCCACCTCTGCCCTAGCCCCCACCCCCTATCCCGGGTTGGACTGTGACAGTGTGAAATCACTTTATTTACCTCCAGCTCTCCTCGCCGTCACTCTCCCCCGTCCTGCGCCGCCACCCACCTCTGCCCTAGCCCCCACCCCCTACCCCGGGTTGGACTGTGACAGTGTGAAATCACTTTATTTCAGTAGTAACTAGTAAGTTGACCTGTATTTGGACTGGTGCACAATAAAAGTTAGTAGATAGATACAAGAGATATGGTGACTTAAGCAATACATGAGAACCCAAAGTCAAGACTATATTTTTCTATGCAAAAGCTTGTAACCATGTTGCTTTCAGGGCATCACACTCTTTCAGGTATGAGAAATTAGTTTTAAAGAAAAACCTAGTATGAAACTGGGTAAAACATACTAACAGATACATGCAAACCTCTAGTGTTCTATTTCTTCCTCTTTGTTTCAGATTTGTATCATCAAATTTGACATGCTAACTATGGACGCAATTTCAGAAACCACTGAGTATCAAACTGTGATGGCAGTAATTGTCACAGCACCAGGTTTTGGAATGTCCATGGGTATCTGTTGACTAAAGAACATGCAGAAAATGAGGGCAAAGGACAACAAAATCACATTAAATGAAGCCCTGGCGCATTTCGGTGTTATTAGTTAGTATCATAACATAATAATATAGCAGTCCCCTGGGACATGAATATATGCCATACCATATCTGTGGGCAATCCAAAATGACACACCATATTAATTGCAATCTAATTCCCCCTCTCCCAACCCCCCCCCCCCCCCCCCCCCCAACCCCCACACACACACCCAAACTGGCCTGTTTACATCTCTACGAAAACCATGAGAAGAAGTAAAATAGAGAGAAATATTTTCTAGTCCTATAAAGATATACACCCGAAACACCACAACAAATCTGCAATCCCAGTACCATTTGGATAAGAGTTTCGCGATAACATATATGCTTAAACTAACTCTGGAAAGATTATGTTCTATTTCATGCATTTGAGCAAATCTTGCGACAGCTAATATTGTGGAGCCAGTACCCGTATGGTGTAATGCAATCTCCAAGCATGTTCTCTAATTGTATATACCGTATCATTACTAGAAACAACTTGCATTCATCAATCCTAGCAAATACTAGAGAGCATGCATTCCATTGATTGTTGCATAAGAAGTTTATAAGGGTGTACCTCTTCATTCTAGCTAGTTCGAAGCATCATCATGACCAAAGCAAATATTTGCACTGCCTAGCACATATGATTCCCAACCAAAGGCCCTGGAACATGAAGGGAACACATATCAATATATATCTTGTCATAATTACATAAAAGTAAAACATAGTCCAACCTACCACACCACCAATCTTCAGAGTAAATGAAAAAGTAACAGCTGAAGGGAGACCAATAGCATAATAAGCATAAGCAAACAGGTTGATAACCGAGCATACTTTCTGCCAGCCACATACTCAAGCCGCGCCTTAAAAGCAACATGCAGATAATGAACACATGTCAGCCAGGAATAGTTAGACAGAGGATTACTGATATTATGATTATGGAGTGTCATGTTAAAATCACTGAAAGCCTGATTCAGGAATTACCACTCTTCTACACAACACTTGTGCCGCTCTTCTTTGGTAAAGAAATAAATGATACCTAGAAAAAGCAAAACAACAATAATCCTAATTTGGACTGTATGGCTATGGCTTAGTGGTGAAACCCTCTTACTTGTAGCATGCAATACCAAACAAATTGGATCTTTTCTTTTTCTCTTATGACTTATGAGAGCACTGAGCATGTTGGATATGTCATATGTGATCATTTTTTACATTAACCTGCTCAGGCGGCATAACAAAGACAATTAATCTACATGAATTGATGGCATCATAATGAGGCAAGCAAACCAACAGGAAGACCAACTGGCCAAGTGATCAAACAAAATAAAAGCTAAGCAACTTTACAATAATTGATGGCATCATAAGCAAACCAACACCAAGACCAACTGAGCAGAAGTACAATATGATACAGATGCTGCATACTAGACAATGCAATTATCCCAAACTTGATAGCATGCATTGTATTCCATCCATGAAGTCATAAGTAGCAAGAATTGGCATCATAATCGATACATGCTTCACTACCTCTTCTTTATTGATGTACATATAACCCCCAACATCTTGCACTAATACTGTGATGATAGCTAAAAAAAGGCCCTCAGCTAGGCAAATGATTCCTGAAACATAAACTGATAGGCGTGCTGCATCTGGAAACACTCTAATACTGCAAATAAACAAAAAACCATGGGCCAAAACTAGTTAACCACAAGTTTCTTTTACCACAGAACAAAAAGGAGTGGGCACTACGAATTTATGCTCCTCTTACCTTATCGCGCTGCTGAGGCCACATGGAATTGCATGGACCATCCACATTGTGTTTAGGCTGCAACTGCAGAGTGATCAGCCATGTTACAGAACAACATCAGATCTAAAAGATTGATCAGTTCAATATAATTTCTGATTACTGAAAGGGAGGAGGTATTTCAAGTTTCATTTGCTTACCTGACTGACAAAATAGAAGTTTCCAGTTTTGGATCTGGAAGAAATCCCGCTAGGAGAACCACCATCTCAAATGCCCAATACTCCAAGCTGAGCTATCTTGCAAGTCAAATTACCAGTTCCATGCAGAAAGTAGGTAAAGGTACACATTACTTCTTTGCCAAACTATAATGTTAACAATCAAGACTTATTGAAATACAAGTTTTTCACATGGTGCCCCATATCAGGCTTACCAGATCATAAAGGTTGTTGGAATTGCTAGCTTTAGATATACTTTGGCATCCTTTAACTTTAGTGCTTCCCTTGACCATCCATGCCAACTTCTTCTGCCAGCTTCAGAGACTTTCACATACACCACTAGCAATGCCACATTGAACCAGTAGGATATTGAGGTTGCCAAAGCTGCGCCTTTGTGGCCAATGCCAAAAATTTGAACCAGCAACCAGCATAGCATAACGTGAAGTAGCAAAGTAAGTCCAGAGCAAGCTACCAATATCTGGACAATATTTTGGGTCAGCAGGAATCTGGTAAGGCACTGAAGCAAACCATATGCGAAAAGACCAGGAATCAACCACTGAGCATACAGTCTAGCTTGGAATGATATCTCAGGATTTTGACTGAGAGCGATAAGGATTTCACCAGCGAAGCCCAAAACAAAGGCTAGATGAATACCTGTAAGCATAAAACAATTATAGCCCTTTGCGTGTGTGTCCCCAGCATGTCATATTGTCTTGCTCCGTATGATTGTCCACAAAAGGTATCCAATGTGCTTCCCATACCCAGCTTGACATGGAAAAGATGAGCACGAATTCCAATTATTAATTAATTTACTGGTAGCACAGTAGCATCACGCAGTATAACACAGGCCACTGCGCAATAAGTCAAACTCATACGCCCCTTACTTGTTACTTCTAGTAAGTATAATTATGGAGCATGTGGAAAACTAATTAGAGTAATGCGAAAGTATTTACAGAATCCGTAATAATTTTGGTTACAAATTCGTTAAATAACTAGGTTCTACAGTGTACATGTTCCGATTCACATTTCCCCATGATCTTCAGACTTGATGCATATACCGAGTTGCACAAATGGTTTAGTGAAGCGAGGTTACTACCGCACTTACCAGGACGCTGAAGCCAGTGACGTTGGCGAAGGAGGGCGCGATGGAGGCCCCGGAGAGGGAGAGCTCCCTTAGCTTAGGTGTCCGGCGAACATGACGCCATGACGGAGACCACCTGCAGGCTGTACTGCAGCAGGCTGCACGCCACCAGCGGCGCCGCGAGCCCCACCTGCCGCCGCACCTCCGCACCCACCGCGGCGCGTGGAGCCGAGCGGGATAGGAGGATAGGCGGCGACGACGCCGCGCTCGCCTCGGCCGCCCCGCCGGCACTAGCGCCGCCATTTCGCGATGGCCTCGCGGACTCGGAAGTCGGAAGGTTTGAGATGACGAGCATTTTTTTAGAGAGGGTTCAGTTGACTAGCTAGGAGGCAGTTTTGTCTTGGGCTTCGGCCTGAAATGTTTTTTTTTTGTGACTTTCGGCCTGAAATGTTGGTGATGGGCTAAAATAATAAAATCTGCCAAACTCTGTCTACAAATTTATAATTAAAAAAATGTTTATCTTCGTTGTTTAAAAAAACACTTTTGTTATATCTTGTGTTATTATTTTAAGAATTACTTCTTTGCAATCGCATGAAATTTTGTTTTTCCATCAGTCACTCGCCTCCCAACACTCTTCCGCTCACATGCCATCCGTGCGTTGGAGACAAGAAGAAGAAGACTTGGGGTTCCATGGGTCAATCATGTTAGGGTTCCGGCGGCGGCGACGACGATGCCCTCTCTCTCTCTCTCTGTCTCTCTCACACACATACACACACTCTTCCTCTCTTTCTCCTCAACTCCAATGGGCTAAGAAGAGAAAGACTTGGGGAAGGCAGGCCGGTCAAGTGGTGGGGACAGCGGGAGGGCGACTTATAGTCCTAGCGGTGGCGAAGACGGCATGAACAAGTTGAAGCAATGGCATCCATTGTCAAAGCTCGTTGTGAAAGGAGGACGAAGGTGAAGATGGTCACCGCCTTAGGCATACTATCTTCCTCTGCCCTCCTAGTCCTTACCCTCACCGCCGCAGTGGAGATGTGGACAAGAAGGGACAGAGGAAGAAAAGGGACGACAGGAGGTTGAAGATGACTCCTGCATTTTAATGATCTCTTCATATCACTAAGTGGAGATCTCTCATTCCATTTTAATTATGCCATGCGTATCTGCATATGCGCCATACAACTAATTTTGATTAATTAATGATCTCTTCATATCACAAAGATTTTCAAGGAAAAAAATCATATCCGGTGAGGTTCTCCACATTAATTTGAGGCTAGGGTGTAAAATAGTAAGTTAGAAATGGTATCATAAAAAAAGTTACAAAGCGATGTGAAAATCTATCACGGTTTTGCGTTTTTTTTTAAAAAAAAGAAAGAAAATCGATAAGGATGATCACATACGGAGAAGGCATCCAGTGATGTTCCATCGAATCATGGAGCTCACGATATAGACACACCAGTTTTTTTTCCAACCTGGGCAGGTTCAACGTAACACAGTAATAATATGAAACCAAACAGTAGAGTATATAACGATTAATAAGTTCTACACCGTTTTATGTGCCCTCGAGCACAATTGACTTATTTCTGTCAACGGGTTCTTATTTCTAACATCCATATTATCAGTTGCTATCACTTGTTGAGCCTGATTCAGAAGAGCATGCCATAGTCAACCGCTGGCATTGAAGGACTCCAAGCCCATAACACATCGTCTTGGGCAATCGGGCTCACAGGGTCATCCATCAGAGCGTCGCCAATAGTGGCTTCTTGAGCTACTGGTTCATCTAATAAGTTGACCATCCTCGCCGACCTAAGATCATCATCCCATGCATTATTACCTGCTTGCAGGACCTCCAGGGCAAGGCTTTCCTGGTCTTGTGATCCTCCAACGGCAGCTTCTTCAGTCATTGGTTCATCTAATAAGTTGATAAGCCCCACAGATATCAGAGCATCATCCCATGGAATGTCATCTACTTGCTGGAGATCCTCCATGCCAAGGCTTTGCTGCTCTTGCGATCCTTGAGTTACTGGTTCATCTATGTTAATCAGATCAACCGATCTCAGAGCATCATTACATGCATTGTCATGGAGAACCTCTAGGCCAAGGCTTTCCAGCTGGCTCATCCGAAATGAATATGCTTCCTCCCGGCCATCAGAAGGGCCTGTCAGGTCCAGATCATTGCTCTCTAGGTGCGCCCAAGCAACAGAAAAATCCATTGATGCATTGTACTTCGGGTCCACAGTACCTTCAACAACAAGAAATTATTTTTAGTCCGAAGCAAATTATTGCAGGCTAGGAATGAAACGTCACGAGAGTCAATAAATAAAAGATAGAAAGGTAAGAAAGGTATTAGAAAGGAAAACTAGTTAACAGGACACTTAATCTTCAAGCAGATCAGTGTTCATGGTACCTTTAAAGAAATTATTTTTCCCCATGGCGTCATTGTTTCTGGCATCTTCAGTAAGATTGTTTTGTTCGACTTGATCACTTGTTAACAGGCTGCTTGAACCGGCGTTTTCTATGAATGCACCATAAACTGTCTCACCAGTCACCAGCACAAAATTAGATGATAATAAGGTAACGTATTAGCAAAGAAAACTAGTTAACAGGATGCTTAATCTTCAAGAAGATCAATTACCACGATACCTTTGAGCAAATTAATGTTCTCCATGTGGTCATTGTCTCTAGCAAATTCAGTACGATTGTTCTCTCCCACTTGATTACTCGTTATCATGTTGCTTGAACCAGAGATTTCTGTGAATGCACCATAACCTATTTCACGAACACACAGAAAAGGAAAATAAATAGGTAAATAAGCTCTTTTTAAAGAGAAGCCAACAGATCAAACTGCAGTTCTATATATTAATAAAGGAGTAGAAAAGGTAAATAAGGTATTCGCACCACCAGCAGTTTCAGGGGCTCCATCTGGATCCCTTGCATCTGTGATAACAATATTGTTGTTCACAGGCCACCGATGTTTGCCCATGAACTGCCAACGTTTCTTTTTCTCAGAGAACACTCTACGCAGGTTATTTTCATACTTATCCCACACACACAGAGACTCTGTGTCCTCAGTCTTCACAGCCGCTGTGTCCGCTGACCTTTTCTTCACCTCTGTCCACAGCCTTAAGGGATACACTTCACCATCTGTCTCGACTCTGGGTGTGATGGATTGAGAAGTGGCTTCATCAAGCCCCATTGGTTTGCTGCTGGCATTCTCTTGGCACTGTCCTCCTTGCTTTGCATTCCGGTGGCGCAATCGATGTTTCTATATTACATTGAGGAGAAAATTGTCAAGCAAGGGACAAAGATAGGTCACAGTATTAAAAGTCAAACTAATGATCAATTAATCCCCCACCTGAAGATGGCTGCCTATATGCTTCGCAGTCAAACCCTTTATATTCATCAGGAGGAGGATCCCCTCAGGTGTAGCATCTGTTAGCCACCCAAAGAAAATAAACAGGACATGGTCATGTTTTAGCTAATAAAAGAACTACTTTAGATTTCAAGCCGTGTATAGGTATGAGCTATACTTACACTCGTTCCCCCCAAGAGTTTCGACAGCCTCCAAGAACTTTTCATGGAGCTCAATGGTCCATGTGATCCGATTCCGCTTCTTTGGCTCTTCATGTCCATTGATTTCAGGATCAGATAAATCATTTCTCTCAAGGATAAGCACTTCCTTGGGCTTTGCTGTAGATGATGATGAAACCATTCCATTTCTGGTACTATTAAGAGTTGGTCCTTGAACTGCTGCCTTTTTAGACTTGTGTTCCAGTGCTTGGTGCCACAGAACGCCAAAGCTTCTTCTGTCCAGTGGCTTCAGCACATGGAAGCATGCACCCAGGTTCATACATTTGGAAAGTGCCTCTTGATCATCACAAGAACACATTGCTGTCAACAAGGAGGAATAACCCTGGAACGGTGAGTTTGGGATAGGTGAGAAATTCTTAAAATAATACAGCTCTGAATATAAACTCTTACCGGTAAGAGGGACTTCAAGTTCATTCAGTACGTAATGATGGAGCAAATCAGAGTTTGCGGAAGTGCCTGGCGCCATATTGTTAAGATTAACATCCACCAAGACCAAATCAAGCTCCGCTTCTTTAGCAGCCCCACCTTCAATGAAATCCAGGGCCGCTTCTGCTGTTTGGAAGGGGAAAACTATGCAACGATAAAGGTAATAAGATTAAAAATTTGGAAAATTCATACCAGTGTATTTAGCACTGTTCTACAATTAATACCACAGTGCATGCTTTTTTAATGTTCATTGGTGGGAGCCTATCGAAATAAGTAAAGCTAGTAAAAGTCTAATTAAAAAATGTGTTCACACCTCCTTGAGTCCACATAATCCTCTACCGTACACCCAATCTCAAGCTACACGATAAAATGAAACATTCTGAAAATGGAATCTAAAGCGTCATACTGTACACCAAAACATATGATACGTGACAAAATGATACATTTAGTAATTGAATCTAAAGCATCATACTACACAATCAAGCATATGATATGCGACAAAATGGAATATTCAGAGATTGCAATCTAAAGCACCATACATAAACCCAAACTTATGATACGACAAAATGGAGTACTCAGAAATTGGAATCTGAAGTGTCATACTGTACGCCCAAACTTATGACATACTACAATGGAATCCTCGGAAATTGGAATCCAATGCATCCTACTGACTACTGTATGTCCGAACTTACTATATACGACAAAATGGAATGTTCAGAAATCAGAATCTAAAGCGTCACATAGTACACCCAAACTTACTATAGACGACAAAATGGAATATTCAGAGATTGGAACCTAAAACATCATATCATATACCTAAATTTATGATATGCAACAAATGCAATATTCTAATAACCATAGCTCGGAATCAAGCAAGCAGCCAAGCACTCACAAATAGGAAAAGATACCAAACTTCCTTGAAACATAATATGCTATAGAAGCCCCTTGAATATCATATAGTAGGTGTAGATTGATTTTTAGGGCGGATGTCATGTGGGGCTGACACTACCAGCGTCAGCCCAGGGCTCGAGATGCTGCCAAGGATGCACCCAAGGAGGTGCATGCCTCCAAGATCCGTCCTCGGCACGTGCAGCTTCTTTCCAAAGTCCACCTTAGCCCACGCCTGGAACTGCTTGATGAGCCTGGCTGCAGTTGTCCATGAGCAGCAAGAAGTAGCGCCGCCTTTGGAAATGGCTGCCTCCTCTGCTTTCTCGCCAGGCAACAGTCACACAGCTCACCAGCGTGCTCGATGTGGGGCAACCCTCGCACCATCTTCTCCAACCATCCGATCACATCGTAGCTGAAGTACCCAAATCACGCATGCCATAGCCACGGCTCCTCGGTGTGCCATGCCGCCAAGCACACCGGCTGCTCCACCTTCAAATCGAGCAAGTACAAGTGTACAACCAGTTACGACAGCGTTGTACATTGGTGAGAAGACGTTCTCTCGATACTGAATCCTCAGCACACTGCTCTTGACGAGCACTTCGCAGACATCTGCAGCACACAGTGTTCCTCGTTCTGGCATCAGAAGATGATGATGCCATGGCCTCGAACCTCTACCTTCGAGCCATCACCGAACTTCACCAACCCCGTCACGCCGCCGTCGAGATCAAACATGGCCTCCTTGGAGCCGGTCATGTGATTGCTAGCACCGGAGTCCATGTACCACTTCTGCTCCATGCCACCGCCCACTCGTCCAAGGTGGACTTGGGCGTGTAACTCATCAAGGTGGATGGCCTGCGATACCTTCCCCTGCTTTGCAGCTACCACCTCCTCCTCTGCCTCCAACTCTAGCTCAACATCATGCAGCACACAGAACATCACCATAAAGAGAGTAGGCTCATCGTCGTCCACCTGTGCGACATGCGCCTCTTCCTTCTTCTCCTTCTTCGGGTTCTTGCACTCCTTGGCCCAACGGGAGTCTTCCCACAGCGCCAACAAGTAGTCTTCCCCAAGGGCTTGTCGTCGTTCTTCTTCTGCGGGGTCTTGCCGCGGCACTTGGCGTCACCACCACGGCTGGAGGAGCCTCCGCCGAACTGCTTCTCTCGCATATGGGCCACCCACTCGGTCAGTAGCAACTTGCCGCTGGCCTGTGTCGTAGTCGCCTCTGCGCAGTCGTCCACAGCCCGCAAGCGCCTAATCACATCCTCAATTGTGAGGGTGGACATATCAATCAGTGTCTCGATGGAGAGCGTCATCTAGGTGTACTTGGGCGACACGACGCGTAGGTACTTGGAGACTGCTTCCTCATCGTCGATGGTGAAACCATGCGTCGCCAGCACTGACAAGTGACTATAACGGGAGGGAGAAATCCTCCACTGCCTCCCTGTCGCTGAACGCCAGCGCGTCGTACTCCTGCTGCAGCTGTTGCGCCTTGGCCTTCTTTGCGCGATCAGACCCGATGCGCATGGCCTTGAGGGCATCCCTAGCTTCCTTGGTGGAGTCCTACCCTAGTAGCTGCTGGTACTCCATAGACACGGCAGCCAAGATGGCCTGTAGCACTGAGCAGTCTTCTTCATCCTCCGTGCTCTAGTTGATGACTTTCCAGAGCCTCCGAGCTATGAGCTTGACTTTCATGGTCACCACCCACTCGTCATAGTTTGTGCATGTTAGGACCAACCAGTTAGCCTCACTAACATCCCGCACGGCCCTACGCACGATGAGCTCCTGGCGTGGCGGCGGAAACTTTGCTCCACCATTCGCTGCTCAATCCTCGCCTACCATTGCCGGTGATCAGCCAAGCAACAACAGCCTAGGCTCTGATACCACTTGTTGGCCCTCCGACTCCCTACACACGTGAGCAATTAGCTCACCAGTACCACACCACACTCACGGCTGGAGGTTGAAGAAAGGGTGAGAACAGAGAGCACACAACTACACAAGCACAGCACAAGCAGCAGCACAACTGCTCTGAATTGTGGCAAACTGAACTACTTTTTCCATATACTAAACACCCTGATATGTACACAACTTAATGCACCTGCTATGTGCACTTTAAAAGTGGGATGTGCTCCATGCACTTAAAAAATAAGTGTGTGCAGAAGGGTGTAGCTGCTGCTACTGCATGTTCACTGTGCACTTAAAAAGTAAGTGTGTCCAGCAGGGTGCAGCTGCTACTACTGGATGTGCACTGTGCACTTTAAAAGTAAGGGGTGAGTGCAGTAGATTATCTGCCACACGATACCTTCAAGCAAATTAATGTTCTCCATATGGTCATTGTCTCTAGCAAATTCAGTGCAATTGTTCTCTCCTGCTTGATTAGTCATTAACATGTTGCTTGAACCAGAGATTTCTGTGAATGCACCATAACTATTTCACCAACACACAGAAAAGGAGGATAAATAGGTAAATAAGTTCTTTTTAAAGAGAAGCCATCATATTAAACTGCAGTTCTATATATTAACAAAGGAGGAGTAAAAAAGGTAAATAAGGTATTAGCAACACAAACTAGTTAACAAGACACTTAATCTTAGAGCAGATCAATGTTCATGATACCTTGAGGCAAATTAGTGCTCCCCAAGTTGTTATTGTCCCTGGTAGCTTCAGCATAACCGTTCTGCCTGACTCGATCACTTGTTAACAGGCTGCCTGAACCAGAGGTTCCTAAGTATGCACGGTAAGCTATTTCACCAGCACAAAAAATAAACGACAAAAAGGTAAGGTATCAGCAAGGCAGACTACTTAACAGAGCGCTTAATCTTCAAGCAAATCAACATCGATAATACCTTCAAGCAAATTAATGTTCCCCACATTGTCAATGGCTCTGGCAGCTTCAGAATGATTGTTCTCTCCCACTTGACCACTTGCTAACAGGCTGCTTGAACCAGAGCTTTCTATGGATACACCATAACCTAGTTCACCAGCACACAGTAAGGAGGATAAAATGGTAAATAAATAGCACGACAAACAAGTTAACAGGACGCTTAATCTTCAATTATTCATGCAGACCAATTCTCATGATACCTAAGGAAATCAATGCTCCCCACGATGTTATTGTCTCTGTCAGTTTCGGCACGATTATTCTCTCCCACTTGATCACTTGTAAAGCTGCTTGAACCAGATATTTCTATGGATGCACCGTTCAAGCATAACCATTCTGCCTGACTCGATCACCTGGTAGCTTCATTTGGATCCCCTTCATCTGTGATAGCAATATTGTTCTTCCCAGGCCAGTGATGTTCACTCATGATTTGCCAACATTTCTTTGTCTCAGAGAATATTCTCTGCAGGTTATTTTCATACTTATCCCACACACACACAGACTACGTGTCCTCTCTATAGTTCCAGATGTGCATGTGTACATGTCAGTCTTCAGAGCCGCTGTGTCCACTGACCTTTTCTTCATCTTTGTCCACAGCCTTAAGGGGTACACTTCCCCGTCTATCTCAACTCTGGGTGTGATGGATTCAGAAGTGGCTTCATCATGCGCTGATATCATCAGCTCAGGAATTGGATTTCTGCTGGCATTCTCTTGGCGCTGTCCTCCTTGCTTTGCATTTCGGTGGCGCAATTGATGTTTCTATATCACATTTGAGGAGAAATTGTCTAGAAAGGGACAACGTTAGGTCACAGTATTAAAGGTCAAACTAATACAGCAATTTAAAGTGGCATTTTAGCAAAAAGAACACCATATGAGATCAGTTCAGCCATAGGTGTCAAGAGCTAAATGGAATTCAAAGAGGTGAATAGTTTAAGGTCCTTGGGGTACCAAGGGAAGGGTAACATAAGGTTAAGACCATCCCTCACCCACACACACACATAAAAAGGTTAAGGCATGTTATCAGCCAGATGAAGCTAGAAACAGGAAGGACGGGTGCTGATTTTTCAGATTCCACCAATAAATTACCAGAATGCATATAGATCCCACAAGGGTAAAACACACACACAAACACACAGAAGTGCCAACAAAAATGCTTTGAACTAATGGATACTAAAGACGATGGAAGTGTGACACACACACACATGCCAACAAAAATGCTTTGAACTAATGGATACTAAAGACCACGGAAGTGTGAGACAAAAATACGCCAAACAGAGGGTGGAGAAGACTTTTAATGCCAATAGAAAAGATACGAGCGAGCGAACAAGTTGTCAACTTGTGCTGCTTAATCACAACTATCCTAAATGATGTCTTTCTCTTCATTGTTTTGAATGTTTCAAGGTAACAAAATTAGTGCTTCCCTTGAAGGCTCCAATATTAGAAATCAAGCTTATAAGGAAGCTTTAGTGGATGGGGCCTTCGGTAAAAATAATCAATTAATCACCCACTTGGAGATGGCCGTCTATATGCTTCGCAGTTAAACCCTATATATTCATCAGGTAGAGGATCCCCTCAGGTGTAGCATCTGTCAGCTACCCAAAGATAATAAACAGCGCATGGTCATGTTTTAGCTAATAAAATAACAAATAGCTAATTCAGATTTGAAGCCATGTGTAGGTATGAGCTATACTTACACTCATCCCCCCAAGAGCTTCGACAGCCTCCAAGGACTTTTCATGTAGCTCAATGGTCCATGTGATCCGATTCCACTTCTTTGGCTCTTCATATCCATTGCTTTCAGGATTGGATAAATCGTTTCTCTCTAGGATAAGCACTTCCTTGGGCTTTTCAGCAGATGATGAAACCATTCAATTTTTGTAACTATTAGGAGTTGGTCCTTGAGGTGCTGCCTTTTTAGACTTGTGTTCTAGTGCTTGGTGCCACAGAATGCTGAAGCTTCTTCTGTCTAGTGGCTTCAGCACATGGAAGCATGCTCCCATGTTCATACATTTGTAAAGTGCCTCTTCATCGTCACTAGAACACATAGCTGTCAACAAAAAGGAATAACCCTGGAACAGAGAGTATATGGGATAGATGAGAAATTCTTAAAATAATAGAGCTCTGAATATAAACTCTTATCAGTAAGAGGGACTTGAAGTTGATTCAGTATGCAATAATGGAGCAGATCAGAGTTTGCTGAAGTGCCTGGTGCCATATTGTTAAGATTAACCTCCACCAATACCAAATCAAGCTCCGCTTCTTTAGCAGCCCCACGTTTTACGAAATCCAGGGCCACTCCTACTGTTTGGAAGGGGAAAACTATGCAGCGATAAAGGTAATAAAATTAAAATATTTGGGAAATTCATACCACAGTGTATGTAGCACTGTTCTACAATTAATGGACACTACACTTGACAAATAGGCCCAACACATAATTTTGAATTAGACTCCTAAGCATATGATACATTCAGAAATTGAACTTAAACTGTCATACTATACAATCAAGCATATGATACATGACAAAATGTTATATTCAGAGATTGAAATCTAAAGCACCATACCATAAACCCAAACTTATGATATACGACAAACTGGAATACTCAGAAATTGGAATCAAAGTGTCATACTCTACGCCCAAACTTATGATTTATGACAAAATAGAATCCTCAGAAATTGGAATCCAATGCATCCTACTATACATTCAAACTTATTATATACAAGATAATGGAATATTCAGAAATCAGAATCTAAAGCGTTACATAGTACAACCAAACTTACAATACACGACAGAATGGAATATTCAGAGATTGGAATCTAAAGCGTCATATCATATACCTAAATTTATGATATGGAACAAATGGAATATTCAGATAACTGTAGATCGGAATCAAAGCAAGCACTCACAAATAGGAAAAGACACCAAACATCCTTGAAACATAATATGCTACAAAGGACCCTTGAATATCATATAGTAGGTGTAGATTAATTTTTAGGTCTGAGGATCTGAGTTCCTCTACTTCTTTGTCAAGAGAAGGAATCATTTAAATATTGTCAAAATAGATCTAGGTCAACATGTTTCTCCCCCATCAGCTTCAGGAATCATACAGACTGCAAATATGATACCACAGCTAACATATATAGGAATTCTTTTTTCAGGGAAAATAAAAAGAGTTAGTTCGATATACAGGTTCCTCAGTTTTATAAAAGATTTCAGATATCTTGAAATGAATATTGTGCCTATTGACTTCCTTTTTCCCTCTAGAACACACTCCATTTTTTAGAACAAAAATGCAGAAAAGGAAAAGGGGTTCCAAAATGGAATGCTTTAAGATCGACATTCACCTTTGAAGTTAAATTTTGCGAGCGTCTCAGAGATGGTCGACAAGGATGTTGGGTCACTATCCAGAACCAGCGCTGAAAGCCTTTCCATCATTCTGTCACGAAGGTATTTTGAAGGCGAACTTTTGACTATTAAGGAGTGCAATCTGCTTTCTGGTGTGAGATCTTCATGGGGCAGAGGTAGGCACTCTTTATATAATAATAAATTTAGAAAAAGACAGAATTAAAATCTGTGAAATCTCTTTATTTCAATGGTAAGTTGACCCGTATTTGGACTGGTGCACAAGAAAATCACATTAAATGAAGCCTCGGCCCTCAACCTCCATGCACAGGTGAGCAATCAGCTCACCAGCACCACACCACACTCACTCATGCCAAGAGGTACAAGAAAGGGTGAGAACACAGTGCGCACACACACACAACCCAAGCAGCAGCTATGCAGCTCTGAATATGCAGCAAACTGAACTGTTTTTTTCCATTACTAAACAAGCTGATATATACACAACTCTTAATCAACTACAGCTACACCTGCTACTGCTACAGAGTGAACTGTACACTTTAAAAGTTGCTGCTGCACAGAGTCAGTGGACTGTACACTTTAAAAGTTGCTACGCAGAAGGCCCCTTTTAAAGTGTATAGTGGAGTGTGCAGCTGCTGCAAAAGGCTGGAGAGTGCAGCAGATTATCTCACAAACACACTTCATTTTTTTAGAAAAAAATGCAGAGAAGGAAAAGGGGTTCCAAAATGGAATGCTTCAAGATCTGCATGCACCTCAGAAGCTCAACTTTGCAAGCGTCTCCGAGATGGTCGACAAGGATGCTGGGTCACCATCCAGAACCAGCGCGGAAAGCCTTTCCATCACTGTGCCAACATGGGATTTCAAAGCAAACTTGGAGTATTTGACTATTTGTTAAGGATGTACAGTCTGCTTTCTGGTGTGAGACCTTCGTAGTTGGTCAGAGGTAAGCACTCTATATAAAAAAAGAAAAAGACGAGGCATCAAAATGTGTGAAATCGCTTTATTTCAATGGTAAGTTGACCTGTATCTGGACTGGTGCACAATAAAAGTTAGTAGACAGATACAAGAGATATGGTGACTTAAGCAATACATGAGAACCCAAAGTCAAGACTGGTAGGCACTCTATGCAAAAGCTTGTATTTGAAAAGTAGTTCGTGTGTGTGTGTGGGGGGGGGGGGGGGGGGTGCGTGTGCGCGCATGTGTGTGCTCATCTCCTACCTCTAGCTGAGTGAGTGTGTGGGTGTGGAGGTGTGCTTGCTGCTCACCTGTACTGGGAGATCAACGACCAACATGCTTGGTGCCACAGAATGCTGAAACTTCTTCTGTCCAGTGGCTTCAGCACATGGAAGCATGCACCCAGGTTCATATATTTGGAAAGTGGCTCTTCATCGTCACAAGAACACATTGCTGTCAACAAGGAAGAATAACCATGGAACGGTGAGTTTGGGATAGGTGACAAAATTCTTTTTTTCCCTCAGAAACGCAGGAGAGCTGTGCTTCATTACATTAAGACCAACCGTTGGATTACAATCGCACCGGTGACACTCTAGACACTGTAACTACCGCGGAGAGGTGAGAAATTCTTAAAATAATAGAGCTCTGAATATAAACTCTTACCGGTAAGATCGACATATAAACTCTTACCGGTAAGATTGACTTGAAGTTCATTCAGTATGTAATAACTGGAACCAGCGCGAGATGCGCCTCCACCTTCTCCTTGGGGTTCCCACAGCGCCGGCAAGCGTTGGGGTCGAGCTCCTTCTGTGGGACCTTGCCGTGGTGCTTGCCATTGCCGCTGCGACTGGAGGAGCCTCACCCGGACTGCTTCTCCTTCATCCGCACCACCCACTCATCGGTCGGCAGCAACTTGCCGCTATCCGCTGTCGCAGTAGCCCCCGAGCGTTCTTCGTCCACCGCCCGCAAGCACCCAGTCAAGTCCTCAATGGTGAGGGTCGACATGTCCAGCATCGTCTCGATGGAGAGATTTAGGTGTACTTGGGCGGCACGACGCGCATGAACTTGGAACCTCCTCCTCCTCCTTGTCGATGGTGACGCTATGCGCCGCCAGCTAATTGACGATTGACTACAGCCAGAGTGAGAAATCCTCCACCACCTCCTCGCGGAACGCCGGGTTGTTGTACTCCCGCCGCAGCTGCTGCGCCTTCGCCTTCTTCGCGCAATCGGACCTCAATCTCCCTGCACAGGTGAGCAATCACTCACCAGCACCACACCACACTCACTCACGGCAAGAGTACAAGAAAGGGTGAGAACACAGTGCGCACACACACACACACAACCCGAGCAGCAGCTATGCATCTCTGAATATGCAGCAAACTGAACTGCTTTTTTCCATTACTAAACAAGCTGATGTATACACAACTCTTAATCAACTACAGCTACACCTGCTACTGCTACAGAGTGAACTCACTTTAAAAGTTGCTGCTGCACAGAGTCAGTGGACTGTACACTTCAAAAGTTGCTATGCAGTAGACCCCTTTTTAAGTGTATAGTGGAGTGTGCAGCTACTGCAAAAGGCTGGAAAGTGCACCAGGTTATCTCACAAACACACCTCATTTTTTTAGAAAAAAATGCAGAAAATGGAATGCTTCAAGATCTGCATACACCTCTAAACTCAACTAAGCAAGCGTCTCAGAGATGGTCAACAAGGATGCTGGGTAAACATCCACAACCAGCGCGGAAAGCCTTTCCATCACTGTGCCACCATGGGATTTTGAAGGCAAACTTTGAGTATTTGTTAAGGATGTACAGTCTGCTTTCTGGAGTGAGACCTTAGTTGGTCAGAGGCAGGCACTCTATATAAAAAAAAGGTTGGGGCTTCAAAATGTGTGAAATCGCTTTATTTCAATGTTAGGTTGACCTGTATTTGGACTGGTTGACAATAAGAATTAGTAGATATTCCCTCCATCCTAAATTATAAGGCTAGTCTCAATGGACAGTGTCACTGCACGGTTTCACATACCAACACGTCATCAAGATTAAAATGAAACCATATATGAAATAACCCCAGCAATGAAGCATTTCACTTTGTTGTTTCCAAGGCTAAGCAAAGCATTTAATTACTGCAAAATGATTGGATCACATGCAAGATGGTGAAACGATTTAGCCCTCAGTGGGGGATTTCATCTCGTTTCACCGCGTGGGAAACAACGCCCGCGGGGTTTCACCATGGTTAAACTACTTCCGTCTCTCTCCTCTTCGTTTCATGCAAAAAGTGCAATTTTACTGACATGGCGCTCTAATAAATGTGCATGACATCCTGGTGAAACCCCCACTGAGACTGGCCTAAGTCATTCCAAGATTCTTGGAAAGTCAAGGCATCTCAAGTTTGACTAAATTTATACGATAAGAAAATACTCCCTCCATTCCGATTTATCTGGCGTACGAGGCCATATACCAGATACCAAGGAGGCTATAGAGGCTGGAGGCACGCACACTTATTTACTGTCGTGCTTCGCTGCGCCTCGAATACCATCACACCGCCGGCAGCTAAATCGTTCTTTATTCAGGTGGAGCAATCAACAAGTGTATAGAAGGGCACGGACGTGAGAGTATACACTACCTAGCGCAGCGGTTCAGCTGCATGCATGCAGCATGCGTCGCCGGAGTAATGATCATATAACCTTGGTACTACCGCCCGCCAGGTATTGTGGCCGATTTCAAAAACGCTCGTACGCCAGATAAATCGGATCGGAGGGAGTAACATTTACGGTACCAACTATAGTATATCTATTTGATGTCATAAATCTTTGTAATTCTTTCTATAATTTTGATCAAATTTGAGATGTTTTGACTTTCCAAGACTCTTAGAATGACCTATAATTTGGTATGGAGGGAGTAGATACAAGAGATATGGTGACTTAAGCAATACATGAGAACCCAAAGTCAAGACTGGTAGGCACTCTACGCAAAAGCTTATTTGAAAAGTGGTTCGTGGAGCAGCAGAGCTGCTGTTCGTTTTTTTTTTAATAAGAGCTGTTGTTTCTTCTACCTCTAGCCGAGTGTGTGGGTATGGAGGTGTGCTTCCTGCTCACCTGTACAGGGAGATCAACAGCCAACATGCTTGGTGCCACAGAATGCTGAAGCTTCTTCTGTCCAGTGGCTTCAGCACATGGAAGCGTGCACGGTTCATATATTTGGAAAGTGACTCTTCATCGTCACAAGAACACATTGCTGTCAACAAGGAGGAATAACCCTAGAACGGTAAGTTTGGGATAGGTGAGAAATTCTTTTTTCCCCTCAAAAGCGCAAGAGAGCTAGGCTTCATTACATTAATATGAGAATAAAGGGCAAAGCCCGAAGAACACCTCACAACCACACGCGCGCACACGCGCCCCCCAACCGTTTCAAGGATTACAATCGCGCCGGTGATAGAACCACACAAGGTGACCCTACTGAGCTAGACACTCTAACTACCGAGGAGAGGTGAGAAATTCTTAAAATAACAGAGCTCTGAATATAAACTCTTACTGGTAAGATCGACTTGAAGTTCAATCAGTATATGTAATAATTTGAATCCAATGCATCCTACTGTACGTCTAATATGCTACAGAAGCCCCTTGAATATCATATAGTAAGTGTAGATTGATTTTTAGGGTAGAGGATTTGAGTTCCTCTACTTCTTTGTCAAGAGAAGGAATCCTTTAAATATTGCCAAAAATAGATCTAGGGCAACATGTTTCTCCCCCATTACCTTCAGGAATCATACAGACGGCAAATATGATACCACAACTAACATATATAGGAATTCTTTTTTCAGGGAAAATAATAAGAGTTAGTTCGATATACAGATTCCTCAGTTTTATAAAAGAATTCAGATTTCTTGAATTGAATACTGTGCCTATTGACTTCCTTTTTCTTCTAGAACACACTTCATTTTTTAGAACAAAAATGCAGAAAAGGAAAAGGGGTTCCAAAATGGAATGGTTCAAAATCTACATGCACCTTTGAAGTTAAACTTTGCAAGTGTCTCAGAGATGGTCGACAAGGACGCTGGGTATGCTGGGTCACCATCCAGAACCAGCGCTGAAAGCCTTTCCATCACTGTGCCACCATGGGATTTTGAATGCAAACTTTGAGTATTCAAGTACACTCTGCTTTCTGGTGTGAGACCTTTGTAGTTGGTCAGAGGTAGCCACTCTTTATATATATAAAAATTTAGAAAAAGACGAGACTTCAAAATGTGTGTCACACACCTGATTATGGGCTCGCGCACCGGGACAGAAGGCCAAGCGAGGCCCAGCGGAGGGTCATGGCTAGCCACGGCCTGGTCCAACACGCCACAAGGAGGGCATCTGCGTGCCAGGAGGGCCGACCTTGGCGCCATCTCTGTCTCCTTCACCCAGAAGGTTCGGAATAATTGGTAGAATTAAGAATAAATAGAAAATTAAATTAGGATCTTGGATTCAGGAATAAGATTAGATTTGTTAAGATAGGAGATTGGTTTGTTAAGGAATGGGGAGTTCACTCGATAAGGACTTCTCCCATAGCTTGCTTGGAACACAAGTCCTATAGGACTATAAATATAGGGGAGATGTAATCATTCTAGTCTTAAGCAAGAACAGAGCTATTGCTCCTTCCCCTATCTCCCTCTCTCCTCGCCATCGACCTCCCCTGTCCTGTGTTGTTGCCCAACGTTGCCCTAGCCCCCACCCCCTACCCCGGGTTGGACTAAAAGTGTGAAATCGCTTTATTTCAATGGTAAGTTGATCTGGATTTGTATTATGAAATGACTCATTAGGAATGCTGGTATTAGGAAAGGATCCAACAGGATTATGTATATTAGGATAGTGATTAATCATAGCCTAGTTGCCTTGTATTGTACCGTGACTCTGGCTATATATATCCAGCACCCCCCCCCACACACACACACACATTGGGTGTGGTGTGATTCCTATACTTCTCTACATGGTATCACGAGTCCGGGCCTAGGTCCACTCGCTCGCCCACTCTTCCCGTCGTTGCGCCACCTCCCTGGTCGCGCCCTCCCCTCCCACCCCTCGACACTAGTCCTCCTTGCCACACTGCCACCATGACAACTCCTCTTACTACCGACTTCTCCTCCTTGGCCTCAGCATCGGCCGTCTTCACCATTCCCCCCTACGCCACCATCTCAGTCAAATCCCATGTGCAAATCACCTCGAGATGAAGCGTTCACTTGCTGGTCATCCTTCCTCCTCTCCCACTGTGGCAAATTCGACCTTCTCCTGCACATCGATGGCACACAGGAGGCGCACCCTACCAACACGGCCTGGGCTGCCACCGACACCTGTGTCCGCAACTGGCTCCTCAGCACCGTCGGGGACGACGTCCTCAATCTCGCTAAGGCCCCGGATCAAACCGCTCGACAGACGTGGACGGTGATCTCCGGCATCTAACAGGCGAACAAGGCCTCTCGCGCCGTCTTCCTGAGTCACGAATTCCACTCAATGACTGAGGGTGACCTCTCTATCAACGCCTACTGCTAGAAGATGAAGACGACGGTCGATGCTTTGCGTGATGTCGGCCACACCGTCATTGAATTGCAGCTCGTCCTCAACCTGTTGCGTGGCCTCAACTCCCACTTTTCCAGCACCGACGAGGCGACGACAACACCACGGATTCCAATCCGCTGCCAGACATTGCCACTGCCCGTGAAAAGCTTGTCCTCAAGGAGCTTTGCCTTGCCAACGAGCAACGAGGGCCAGGACGCCAGGTCACCTCCCAGACCACCCTCCTCGCCGGCACTCCTCCTGCGGCTCCACCTGCCATGCGTCCAAGGGCAGTCCCTGCCTCTAGGCGACCAGTCGGGCAACACTGGCAGCAGCCAAGGCACTTGCCCCGACAATGGCGACAGCTATCGCAATCAGCAGAAGGGTCATGGTGGTGGTGGCGGCTCATCCCAGAGTGGCAGCCGCAGCCCTTCCCAGCCAGCTGGCCCCTAGATCTTCTCCCCTCAGGGTGGCCAACAGCAGCAATGGGACGGCTACCAGCAATAGTGGTGCCCCCATAGTGGCCCTAGAGTCCTAGGCATCCCCCCTCCTGGCAGGCCCACACTACATTCGCCCCAGTGCAGTACTTCAATGGCGCCGCTCGTCTGGTCCCTGGAATCAAGCTAGGCTTGCTAACGCCCTAAACCAGTTGTTACTCTAGGGTTCAAACTCCTAGGTCCTCAACATAGGCGTGTGTACACACATTTCTCCCTCGGATAGTATACTACACTCCCGCCTCCCTCACTCCCACTCTTTCATTACTGTTGGTAATGGTTGTAACATTCCTATTTCCTGCCGTGGCACTTCTACCTTGTCGGCAGCCAACACTACCTTCCACCTTAACAATGTCCTTGTTGCTCCTGCTCTAGTGCGCAATCTTCTTTTTGTCCGTCAATTCGCTCACGACAATTCATGTTCCATTGAATTTGATGCTCGCGTGATTCATCACTGCAATAGTGGCGAGGATCTCTAAACCATCACCCCCACGTCACCGCCCACCTGCAGCCTTGCCACCTCGGCCACGCTCTGGCATCATCGTCTTGGACATCCGGGTCCTTCCGCCCTCGCCATCCTATAGAACGTATGTCATCTCATGTAATAAGCAGTCGCGGTCTCTGTGCCATGCATGTCAACTTGGCAGACACTCCAGGCTCCCATTCGGTAGTTCTACGTCTGTCACTACATCTACCTTCGAGTTACTTCATAGTGATGTATGGACATCCCCTGTTTTGAGCACTTCAGGGTTCAAATATTATCTTGTATTGCTTGATGATTTTTCTCTTTTTTATATGACTTTTATGTTATGCCACAAATCTAAGGTTCATCGCCATCTTGTTGAGTTCATCGCTTTTGCTCATACACAGTTCAGCATCACCCCAAAAGCGTTTTAGGCTGATAATGGCACCGAGTTCCTCAACCAAGCCACTACAAATTTCCTCTCCAGCCGCGTCATCAGCATGCGCCTCTCCTGTCCCTATACTTCCCAACAAAATGGAAAAGCCGAACACATACTTCATACCATCAACAACACCATCGGCACTTTGCTGCTCCACACCTCCATGCCACCACCATACTAGGCTGAAGCCCTGGCCGCTGCCACATATCTGCTCAAACGGCGCCCCTCCGCCTCTGTACACCATGCCATCCCCTACCACATACCAGACTCATTAGGAATGCTTGTATTAGGAAAGGATCCATCAGGATCATGTACATTATGATAGTGATTAACCATAGCCTAATTGCCTTGTATTGTATTGTGACTCTAGCTATATATATCCAACACCCCCCCCCCCACACACACACACAACACACACACTCACATTGGGTGTGTGGTGTGATTCCTATACTTCTCTACAATTTAGACCGGTGCACGATAAAAATTAGTAGATAGATACAAGAGGTATGGTGCCTTAAGCAATACATGAGAACCCAAAGTCAAGACTATATTTTTCTATGCAAAAGCTTGTGACCATGTTGCTTTCAGGGCGTCACACTCTTTGAGGTATGAGAAATTAGTTTTAAAGAAAAACCTAGTATGAAACTGGGTAAAACATACTAACAGCTATATGCAAACCTCTACTGTTCTATTTCTCCCTCTTTGTTTCAGATTTGTAGCGTCAAATTTGACATGCTAGGTATGGATGCAATTTCAGGAACCACTGAGTATCAAACTGTGATGGCAGTAATTGCCGCAGCACCTGGTTTTGGAATGTCCTTGGGCATTTGTTGACAAAAGGACATGCAGAAAATGAAGGCAAAGGACAATAAATTCACATTAAATAAAGCCTCGGCGGATTCCGTGCAATTAGTTAGTATCATAATAATAATATAGTAGTCCCCTGGGACACAAATATATGGCATACCATATCTGTGGGCAGTCCAAAATGGCACACCATATTAACTTCAATCTTCTTTTTCCTCCCAAACCTCCATGTTTACATCTCTACGAAACCATGAGGGAAAGTAAAATGTCAGTCGTTGAGAGAAATATTTTACTAGTCCTAGAAAGATATACGCCCGAAACACCACAACCAATCTGCAATTCCTAGTTCCACTTTGATAAGAGTTTCGCGATGACATTATATAAAAAGTAACTCTGAAAAATTTTTGTTCTATTTCGTGCATTTGAGCAAATCTTGCCACAGTAATATTTTGCAGCCGGTCCCCTATGGGCTATGGTGTATAATGCAATATCCAAGCCGGCTCTCTGATTGCATATATAATACCATATATACTAGGGACCAAACCTGCATTCATCAATCCTCGCAACAGGCAAGCCTAGGGCGCCAGTAAAAGATCCCAATGCTATGTGTACTCAGTATTCCACGACCAAATTTAACGACTGGCATACAAACTCGAAATGCAAACAGTAGAAAGTACCACAAGAATCGCTAATCGAATACTGCGGCGCCGCGTAATTACAAACTAATTTGTCCACCGCAGACACTCACTGCTTGGAATGAAACTCCAATCAAAAAGAAAACGAGCAGGCCGGCGGCGCACAAACCGACAGACGGACAACGGCGGCACCGGTGACGCGACCCTGAGACCGCGACGCCTGCCTGCGGCCGGGGCGGAGGCACCCCGCGGAAGGCGCGTCGGCTTCCGCATCCGCAGCCGCGGCGTCTCTCGCCACGCCGCCCCTGCCAACCATGTGTCCGCCAGGCTGACGGAGAGAGCTTGGGATGGGCCGAAACGTGTCGGATGGCGCCGTGGGCCTTGGGAAGGAAGAAGGCCACGGGAGTGGGAGTGGGAGTGGGAGTGGGCCTGGACCGTGGGCTCAGAGTGCCGCCAGATGTCGGCACGGTGGTGGGTCGGGCGGCGCGTGGCGCTGTGGTCACCACACCACAGCACGCCCCGCCAGGGAGGAGATGCGGCGGTGGACGTTACGCGGAGACCGGGGGGACACGCCTCCGGCTTTTCGTCAGACGATGATCATTTGCATGCAGATGCAGCAAGCGGCGGCTGCTGCTGATGGATGAGGACTGGCGAGGGCTCTTCCGGTCGGCTACATGTGACGCCACGCAAAAGCGCCCATGGATTTTTTGGCTGCTCCCGCGCCGCATCCATGGTGCCTTTTGCTACACATCTTTAAAGACTTAAACCGCGTCGCGGTAAACAAAAGTTATTGAGCCACGTCATCATGACATCATCTGACAATACTGAACCGTTAGCTAGGACTCTAGAAAGTTACCGTAGGATATAGATAAATAAAAAATTACATGTACACTGTGACAGCACTTCATATCTTCTTAAAGTAATGTTAAGAGGACTCTAGAAAACTATAGTAAATTATATGTATTCCCTTTTCATCTCCAATCAAGTGTGAATTTGAAAGCTAATGTCTCCAACAAATTGTTGTAACCAACATAAACACCAGTTCAGTACAAAAATTGTTTGTGTAAACTTACAATATAATGTTTCTTCCATACCGTGCCACTTGTAAACCATACAGCAAAATAAAAAAATAAAAAATAGTGTAATTACTAACCTTTTGATATGTCTGTTTATGGATAATATATTTGTTTATATAAAGACATGACTAATAACAAAATAAAAAGCGTATTATTTCTGCAAGTGACGATTCTGAAAGGTGTAGAAAGAAAATAAAGTTGGACATGAAAGAAACACATAGTTCTATAAATTTAAATTCCACATCAAATATAAATGAACATTCTAAGAAAATAAATTTGGAAAGTACATGTTCAATTCAAAAACAAGATATAAATATACCTTCCATAAATACAAAAGAAAACAGACTGAAGCGAAAAAACAATAACATACAGAAAAAATAGTGCATCTGTCTATTCCATGTGGTATGATTTATTTATCTCCGAAGAACATACAATACCTAAAAGAATCTTATCCTAACCGTTCATATATTATGGTGAAGCTTCAAATATTTGCAAATAATGTGGAGCTATATTTTGGTTTGACGAAAAAATTAGACATAAAAGAAATAGAGACAAAAATATTATTTTTAAACACAATGTTGCAGAGAAGGAAAAACTAAAACATCCCCTTTTAAAGAGTGACCTGAACTTTTATCCACATTATTACAATATAATGAATGATGACAGTAGATCAAAATATTTTCTAGACAAAATAAGGCAATACAATAGTCTATTTTGTTTCACATCTATGGGAGGTAATGTTGACAAAAGTATCAATCAAGGTGATGGTCCTTATGTATTTCGTGTTAATGGACAAATACAACATCGTATAGGATTTTTATTACCAAAGCCAAATAACATACCAAAATTTATTGAATTATATATTTTTGATACACAAAATGAAACCTTAATTGTTTGGATCTCGGCGTGAGTGATGCTAGCTAACAGTCGGTGTCTTTAGAACTTCTAACTCTGGAAAGTTATCATTCATGCTTTTTAAGCTACGGTATTTTTATTCTTAAAAAAAATATGTTGAGAGGCCTGAAATTCTCGCTAGCCCAAAATTAATGTGCGGGCACATTCCGCGCGGCAACGCCGCGCACTGTTCTAGTCTGTCTGAGTAAATAGGGCCTGTTTAGATTGTAGATGAAAATTTTTTTATATCACATCGGATATGTTGGAAGCATGTTGGGAGAGGTTTTTAGAAACTAATAAAAAAACAAATTACATAGCTCGTCAGGAAACTGCAAGACAAATCTATTAAGTATAATTAATCTGTCATTAGCACATGTGGGTTACTGTAGCACTTAAGGCTAATTATGGAGTAACTAGGCTTAAAAGATTCGTCTCGCGATTTTTATCTAAACTGTGTAATTAGTTTATTTTTTTATCTACATTTAATGTTTCATGCATGTGTCTAAAGATTCGATGTGATGGATGAAAAATTTTTGGGCGAGAAACTAAACAGGGCCTAAATGGTTTCAATGAACCAACTTAAGCAGTGGCGGAAACTTGGGTATTCCCATTTCCACAGAGTTGAATTTATAGGCTTAAAATATAGCTAATTACACTACAAGTCAACAACTTTAAACCAAAATTTGCTTTCTAGAATATAGATTTCTAATTGAAATGTCAGTTTTTTACATGTTTTTAGCTCAAAAGTGCGAAATACTATATATTATAGCATTATATATTTATATATATATAAGTGTACCAAAATAGTTGGGTATTTCCGGAAATACAAGGGAATACCCCTAAATCCGCCCATGAACTTAAGGCCTTAAGCCAAACTATTTTATTTTTAGTTAATTTTATAGTAAAATAATAACAATATCCATAACATTAAATTGGTATTTATAAACAAATTTATAATGCATTTTATAGTACTAATTTTATGTCTTACATACTAGAGCTCTTTTCCATATGTTTAATCAAAATTTTAATATAATTTGAATTAACACGATTCTAAAAGGTTAATTTAATTGAGATGGCGAGAGTACCCCGAAATCAGTGTCTCAGTGAGCACCTACTGATATATAAATATATTTTGAGAAATTATACATATCATCTCTTATCAAATAAAGAATTTTTTGTTGCATATGGTACATATCACCTCCGATGAAATAAGATTTTTTTTTTGTTACATATAGGGCTGGATGTCAAGCCAGCTCGGTTCGTTATAGCTCGGCTAGTTATGGCTCGGCTTGTTATAGCTCGTTATACAAACGAGCTATAAAGTTGGCTCGGCTCGGCTCGTTAGTGAGCTCGAGCAGCTCGTTTGGCTCGCGAGCCAAATCATAAAAACATAGTACAAATAGACTATAAATTTATAAAAGCAATTGAGCAACAAATACATCACATGCATACTTAAAATAAACTAAACAAAGTACTTATAGCTTTAACAATTCAACAAACAAACTAGAGTTTTGTCCAACCAGCCTACTAAGATCACGAGTCACGACAGTGGCTATATGATAGTCATACTCATACAGTTTAAGCATCATCCATTGACGGATAAAGATAGGGATTTACGAATGGGCTAGGTCGAGCTACTGAGAAATATTTAGGCATGTAGCCGAGACAATTTTAGTTGCTAGCATGATAATTGACTGGCTTGGCTCGCGAGCAGCTCACGAGCTGGCTCGAGCTGACTTGTTATAAAACGAGCTAGCTCATTATAAAACGAGTCGAGCTCGAGCCGAACTATTAACGAGCGAGCTAGCGAGTTACGAGTTTTTCTTACAGCCTTAGTTACATATGGTTCATTCTTCCTTTTGAGTTACACACCCCACAAACACATATACATGCTTACCTCATGACTGTGCACATGCACACTTTATCCTTATAGTCCATTTTCCGTGCGTATTTAAGAAAAAAAGTTAGCTATGAGAGATCAAACCAGCAGATCTTAGGATCACCACAAAACGTCTCGATGCAGATAGACACATCATCTATCATTTTAAATAACCATGTTGTTAGATTCTATAATAAATTTATAAAATACAGTATGAGCACACCATGCCATCGATGCCAAGTCAAGATCCTAGGTAGCCAATTTCTACTAACTATATAATCAGCTGAGTTATGCCAACAATTCACACATGTGATTTTTATTTTCGTTGGCTGTGATATGATGTGACTTTTTTTTAGTCAACAGGGGCAGTGGTTGGATTCCAGGGCACCATATTCTTATTAGTTTTGATGAGTTTGATGAATGAAAGGTCTTAGTAGTAATCACGTAATCAATTCTTTATGAAAATAGAAAAACTTGGGTGATTGGTAGAAAAAAATTATATATATATATATATTATATTTTTATGAAAGTATTTTCAAGACAAATCTATTCATATAATTTTCACATTTGCAAACTCAACAATTTAAAAGTTATTGATGATTTATTTCTAATGTTTGACACAAATTAAACCTTGTCCAAAACAACTTCTAAATTCTATATGAAGGGAGTACCTCTTATTAGATTATATTTCTCGATTCATTCAGAAACAGTATGTGCATGCATGCCTCCGCCGTCCTGATCCATACGCTTGACGCACACATGTTGGTGAATGGTGATGATGACCTTATTGTTAAACCATAGCATGGCTTTCTCCCGAGACTAGCTAGCTATCAGTCTATCACGTAGAGTACGTCCATACTCTTCGTAGTACGCCATACTTGACCGGCCTTTGACGTGTAAAAAGTGCGACCACGAAACATGTCAATTGTCACTGAAGGCAAAAGCACTGGTGCATCAATTCATCTGCAATGTTTTTCCACAATGTTTTTTTTTATATTTAATTTCCATATGCTAGCCGGTAGGAAGAAGAACGTACCCAACAAAGTCCATCGGTCAGCTAGTAACCTTTATATAACCCTTTTATAGAAAAACTTTACATAGCAGCAAAATATACTAGTATCTCTGAAAGGTTGACGTTTCAGACAGTAATTTTAATTTGCATATTAGGATTATTTTTGTTGACAGGGACGTCACCTTTTGCTGATCTGGCCTTTTTTTTGTTTCTTCTTCCAAAAACATATGGAACACTATTACACTGTACGAAAAGGTGCAGACAAATCATAAATAATAACGTAACACAAAACTATACTATTCATCCATTGTTCATGCCTTGATGGAGCCGATGAAGCCAAGATCCTAAAGAACTGGTTTCACAGGCTCTCCCCCTATCCTGTATTTTTTTTGCTAGAGTGGAACAACACAACGAGGCAACCAATGTTTCTCCCTACACCGTGTACGAAGTGCATGCTTGACGTGCAACCATGAGACACCGTCATGGACGCCGCGCCAGCCTAATCATGCTGCCTTGTCTGATTAGTATTTAGTACTAATAACAAGGGCTCGTTTAGTTCACAAAAATTTTCAAGATTTTCCGTCACATCGAATCTTTGATCGCATGCATGAAGCATTAAATATAGATGAAAATAAAAACTAATTGCATAGTTTACCTATAATTTGTGAGATGAATCTTTTGAGTCTAGTTACTCTATGATTGGACAATGTTTGTCAAATAAAAACGAAAGTGTTACAGTAGCCAAAAACCTAAATTTTTGCGAACTAAACAAGGCACAACTCGCCGTTCTGGGCCGTCGCATGACATTTGACTGCCATGTCAGATCCATCACCCATCTGGAACCAGATACTACAATCAATCAGTCATGCGCTGCTAATCACGGTGGCCGTTGACCGAGCCGGGTGATTAGCACAGCAGCAGCTTCGTCTCTCGCTGTCACGCACGCATGCTCCCAAAGCCGATGACCCCGCGCGGTCATGCTGCTCCGGTACGGTTTCTTCCTTCGTTGCCCATTTCTACGACAGGCACCCTTCGCCTGCCTTTTTTCAGAGCAGTCGTCGACCGAATCCACCGCCCACTTTTCATTTCTTTTTTCTTAAAAAAAAAGAAATTCCACCGCTCGCCAACCTACCTACTACTGCCTCTTCCTTCCCATCATCAAATTGGATGCCTCACCCTTTGCATGCAACGCAATTTTTTTTTTGAATGGTTCATGCAAATATGCAGTTTTCAGGAACGAACTGACAGTTGAGGTCAAAGACCTCGACGGCACAAGTGGGTGAGACGAATGTTTCCTGCACATGCTGGATGTCCGAGTCATTCATCATCCGTGCAAGTTGAAAGATCCCAATGAGACGACGCGGTTCCGCAGCAGGTGCAGCCTGCAGGACCCAACGTGAGCACATGCACAGCTGGGCTACGCGATGATGCAGCTTGCCTCTTGCAGTCTTGCGTGCCCAGCACATGTACCTGCAGAAGATCTGGTCTAGCATCAGTCGAGTGGTGCAGGTGTATTGCCACTGTGTAGGGATATAAACCCTATATCCTCATGGGTCTATATGGGCCGCACTGTCAGAGGGCTCGGCCCATAGGATGAAGACGTGCGGCGCACGACTAGTCAGCGTGCACCGCAAGGCTACAAGATATTGTACCAAATAGGATACTTTGCTTGTAACTCTGTCCCTTCACGATATATAAGGAGGGGCAGAGGTCCCCTAGAGGACAGATCATACACATTGTGCTCTCAACACAAATCAATACAACCAGACGCAGGACGTAGGTATTACGCCCATACGGCGGCCGAACCTGGATAAAAACCTTGTCTGTGTCTTACGTCACCATCGAGTTCGTAGCTTGCGCATCGTCTACCGATAAACTACTACCGTGCGTATACCCCAAGGTAGACTGCCGACCAGCTTTCGTCGACAGTGGCGCGCCAGGTAGGGGGTGTGCGTACAGCTTCCCAGACGAACAAGATGGCCATCATCTCCAACTTCGCGGCCATGGCGGACGGCTTCACGTTCATCGTCGGCTTCAACAGCTTCATCGCCACGAACACGGAGGAGGCGTAGATCCGATCTGCACCAATCACTTCTTCATCGACGTCGGCCGCGGCTCCAACCACGCTGGCTACGGCTACGACTCCGACTACTCCAGCAACGTCTCCGACCACGCCGACAACGCGTCACCCGCTTCTCTGCTACAAAGGAAGGCAGATCGACGACACCGACCTGCTCGGGCTATTGACCAAGTTTTTTGGCCTACTTGCTCTGACCGTCAATCGCAATAATAATCGCCGCGAAGAACGGCGCTACGACAACCGCGACCACCGTCATGACAACAAGTCAAAAAGCTCGAGGGCCAGACAATTTTGTCGTCACCGACCAGACTTTCGTCCAAAGATAAGTACACTTCTAATATTTTATTTATTTTTGGCATTATATTTTTTATTATCCTTCAAAACAACTTTTTGTTTAGCCACACTAGTTTTTTCTCCTACACGAGTTTTCCAGAGCCGGTACTGTCTCCGACTCCTCACTACACGTGCATGAAATCCGTCCTCTGCGTTCCGGGTGGTCGACAGTAGCTCTCTGGTGAGGCTGGCAATCCCACGCGTATCTAGGTTCCGCACCTCATGCTGATTGTTGGCTAGACCAGAGCTAGTACAAGCTCTAGGATGAATTAACTACTTGTGCTAATTTTATAACAAAAAATCTAAAACTTATCTCAGTACTGATTTTTTATCTAGAGTTCATTTATACATCATGTACTACCTATTCTCTATATTTATTTTTCAAGAGTTTGGTCCAGTCGACAAGCTACGCTCGGGGACTCGTCGACTATTCTCTACGCTGTGCCCGGAGACTGCTCCGACCACCGAGCACGTTTACGTTCCCAACCACGTTCGGGGACTTGTCGACTACTCTTTACGCTGTGCTTGAAGACTGTGCCGACCACCGAGCATGTTTACGTTCCCAACCACGCTTGGGGACTTGTCTACCAGTCTCTACGCCGTGTTCGGGGACTGTGCCGACCACCGAGCACGTTTACGTTCCCAACCACGTTCGGGGACTGGCCGATCAGTCTCTATGTCGTGCTCGGGGACTGTGCTGACTACCGATCGTGCTCAGAGACTCAGGCCTTGTTTAGTTCGCAAAAATTTTCAAGATTCCATGTCACATCGAATCTTTGGTCGCATGCATGGAGCATTAAATATATACGAAAATAAAAACTAATTGCACAGTTTAACTGTAATTTGTGAGATGTATCTTTTAAGCCTAGTTACTATATGATTGGACAATGTTTGTCAAATAAAAACGAAAGTGCTACAGTGCCAAAAACGAAAAATTTTGCCAACTAAACAAGGCCTCATCAATCACTCCCTGCGCTGTGCTCCGGACTTGCTTCGATCACTCTCCGACCGCAGCTTGGGGACTGCTTTTCTCAGTTACATATGAATTGAACTAGATAATTTTAATTTTTTAGACCTTGCTACAAGGCTCATACTTCGCCTTCCAGCAAGCTCGGGGACTACATCGGTACGATGCATCTAGTGATGCATGTTAGTATCCGAAATTTTAAGATGATTTTCTTTTTACACCCTGGCACCACGTGCCTACGTCACCTACTACCAGGCTCGGGGACTAAGTGGGCACACTTCACCTTGCGGTGAATATGCTTGCTTTTTTGAGGTCTATACTTTTCAGAAAAGTAAAGTGGGCACACTTCACCAAAAAAGAAATCTTTTTTGATTTAGAGCACCATGCATTTTTCGAACAACCTGCTTCTTCGATGTCAATGTTGATCAACTGTCTTTTGAGTTGGTCAAAATACCGTTGCAACTGTTTGGGCGACATTCTTGTTTATTGAAGACGTCAAGTCTCACTGATCGAAGAAGCTCAAGACGGCGTGTTACATCACAATACATGGTGCTCGGGGACTAGCTGTAGGGGTATAAACCCCTATACCCTCATGGGCCTATATGGGCCGCACTGTCAGAGGTGGCTCGGCCCATAGGATGAAGACGTGCGGCGCACGACTAGTCAGCGTGCACCGCAAGGCTACAAGATATTATACCAAATAGGATACTTTGTTTGTAACTCTGTCCCTTCACGATATATAAGGAGGGGCAGGGGTCCTCTAGAGGACAGATCATACACATTATGCTCTCAACACAAATCAATACAATCAGACGCAGGACGTAGGTATTACGCCCACACGGCGGCCGAACCTGGATAAAAACCTTGTCTGTGTCTTGCGTCACCATCGAATCGAGTTCGTTGCTTGCGCACCGTCTACCGATAAACTACTACCGTAGATATATCCTAAGGTAGACTGCCGACCAGCTTTCGTCGACACATTGCTAGAATTTTTTTTCTTTTTCTAGCAGCTAGTAATTTCGGTAATAGCAAGCAATTCAGGCACAGCCTGCCTTTTCCAGGTTTCAGCTCCTCCAGATTTGCAGTCCACCACTGTATGCTGCGTGTGCTCCATCATCGTCATCAGTCTGAACACAGCGCATTATCAGGAGACGCTAGAAAAAGAGGGGAGGAAAAGAAAATCGTCTATCCAATCCCAACTGGTAAAATAAGATCCCGTTCCTTCCCATCACGCCCATCGTTTTCCGCTCTCCATTCCGTTCTGCATCCGTCAATCCACTCCCCCACGGCGCCGACGACTCGGGCTCCCGGCTCCCCCCCTTGGACTCGGACGGGAACAGCACGTCGGGGAAAGGAAGCAAGCGTCCGCGAGTAGGAACAGTGACGAGTGACGGCAGCAGGGGGAGGGACGGGACACGGGAGGAGGGGAGGGGACAGAGGAGGAGCTTGGGCGGTGGAGCTGGTGGACTGGTGGTATATAGCTAGGCGGGCGGGCCGTGGGCGGGCAGCCAATGCCGTCGGGCGCGCAGGGCTAGGAGGATGGGCGGAGGGGGCGCGATCGTCCACGGCTTCCGCCGCTGGTTCCACCGCCGGAACGGCTCCACCTCCGGCTCCAACCAGTCGTCCGTCGCCGGCGAGGGGGACGACGGCTCGTCCGATCTCGAGGTCATCGAGGACCCGGATCTCGTCGCACTCCGCGCCATCCGCGTGCCCAAGCGCAAGATGCCGCTGCCCGTCGAGAGCCACAGGAAGGTGAGCGACCGACTGAGTGGACCCGCTTCCGTTGCCTTTGCCTTGCCTTGCTTGCTTGCTTTGCTTCTGTGGGTGGGGCTGGGTGGGGGCGGCCGGACGTCTCTCTGCCTTCCTCGTCGCGCTCCTTGATCCGCGGACACGGGGAATTTCTTGCCAAGATCGGGTTTTTATGGGATTTTGTTGCTTCCGTGCTGTGCAATTTCTTGCCGTGTAGGAGTGAGCGCCTCGTTTCCTTCCGCGTATGCATTGGGGAGCTGTGCGGATAATGCTTTTGTATTTTCGATCTGATCCGTGCATATCGTTTTGATCGGGGCTGCTTTTATCCCGATTTCTCAACTTATATGATTATATGAAATGTTCAATTGAAGCACTGAATTATTTTGGTCCCTATATATATGCTCCTACTGTCCTAGTAGTGCGGTGCTCTCCGTCTTGCGTCGTCAAACTTCAGTTAGCTATATATATCTCGGCAATTGCTGGCCTCGTCCGCGTTATTCTGATCCGGAGGAACTCGTTTCCAAGTTGCCCACTTGTGTTTTTCATGATCTGACCAGCCGACCAGGGCACCGGGTTTCTGATAAGGTAGACTTGATCTGCACCTCTAGGCTCTAGCTCCAGTTTCCCTTTGCCTGTTGCTGTTGTGTGTTGAGGACTCCACTGGCTCAGTGAGAAAAGGTCTTTCCCTTGCATGCGTTCCTACTGAATTTACCTGACCGTGTCTTTAGTGAAAAGGTCAATTTTTAGTAGGTTGGTCATGACCCGGGTAAAAGATCCCAGCTTTATAAACTTGTAGATGCATGCCATCTGCTTTGCTCACGAATAGCTTTCAACGATACACTACTGTTCAGTTAACCATAGGTTGTTCCACTACAGGTATTTTGTAACCAGTCATTCTTTGGATGCCCAATATTCTGTATCTCTCTGGTTAACTCCAATCTGTACCTGAATTTGTGATCTTACAGAACTCGGTGGAAATGGAGTTCTTCACAGAGTACGGAGAGGCAAGCCAGTACCAGATCCAAGAAGTCATTGGTAAAGGGAGCTACGGAGTAGTTGCTGCAGCTGTAGATACCCGCACCGGTGAGCGGGTTGCTATCAAGAAGATCAATGATGTGTTTGAGCACGTCTCGGATGCCACACGCATACTGCGGGAGATCAAGCTCCTTCGGTTGCTTCGCCACCCAGACATAGTTGAGATTAAGCACATTATGCTCCCTCCTTCTCGGAGGGAGTTCCAAGACATCTATGTTGTTTTTGAGCTCATGGAGTCGGATCTCCATCAAGTGATCAAGGCAAATGATGACCTCACCCCTGAACATCACCAGTTTTTCTTGTACCAACTTCTTCGTGCTCTAAAGTACATACATGCTGGTAAGTATATTAGCTTGTACCAACTACACGGTACCTATCCCATCTCTGCCAAGACAGTTTTTTGTATTTGTCAAACTGTTGTGGGCTCATCTGCTCATGGTTATCCAGTTTATTGTTATGATAATGTGCTCTTTATGGTCTATATTGGTGCAGCTAATGTATTTCATCGCGACCTAAAGCCCAAGAATATACTGGCTAACTCGGACTGCAAACTGAAAATATGTGACTTCGGACTTGCCCGTGCATCATTTAATGATGCCCCTTCAGCTATATTTTGGACAGTAAGACTCTTGACGTTTTATGGTAGCATTCATGTTCCACTTTCCTATTTTTAATGTGCTTCTGCTTTTCTATTTGAAGGATTATGTGGCAACAAGGTGGTACCGGGCACCTGAACTTTGTGGTTCCTTTTTCTCCAAAGTAATGTCTTGAGCTCTTGAATGCAATCGTAGTTAATATTGTTAGAGCACTATGTATGCATGTTCATCTTGAAGTTTCTAATGCATGAAGTGGTCAACTGTGTAGAGCATCATATTTCCCTTTTAGTAAATCTTCTTGTAGTATACTCCTGCAATTATGTATTCTTTATATTCTTGTAGTAAACTGTGCTGGAAACTGAGGTGTAAAGTTTGTTTAGACAAGATTATGTTGCAAAATCCTTATGTTACAGCTATCGAATTCTGACATGTTTTAATTTATATGCAGTACACTCCTGCAATTGATATTTGGAGCATTGGGTGCATATTTGCTGAACTTCTCACTGGAAGGCCATTATTTCCTGGGAAGAATGTTGTGCACCAATTAGATCTTATAACGGATCTTCTTGGAACTCCATCATCTGAGACCTTATCTCGGGTACTACATCTCAATTCTTTTTGTGTCATTTTGCCCAAACCTCCTATTATATCATTAAATAGCTAGGATGTTGTCTAACAATACAGGGCCTGTTTAGATACAAGAGCTAATTACTAGCTAGCTAAAAATTACCTCTAGTGCATCCAAACAAAAGAGCTAATAGATGGGCTAATTTTTTAGCCAAGTCTTCAACTAGCTATCCAACCATAGCCAATTTGAGCTAATTTTTAGCCCCAACTAGTAACTAGCCATGTGTATCCAAACAGACTAAACAAAGGATCTATGCGAATATAATATTAAAGCTCCATTTTATCAACAAAGTCCATTGCAAGCCACTGAAATATTTCCTTCAGGCTCCATTTCTTTGTTTATTTTGTGATGTCTGCTCCTTCTAGAGATTTCACATGTGGAGAAAACATCCATAATGTTGTCTATGACACTTTGCAGATTCGAAATGAGAAGGCCAGGAGATACTTGAGCTGCATGCGGAAAAAATATCCTGTGCCCTTTACTCATAAATTTCGAAATGCTGATCCTTTGGCTCTTCGTCTTCTAGAGCGTTTACTTGCATTTGATCCTAAAGATCGGCCTACTGCAGAAGAGGTAAACTCAATAAGAACACACTTTCTTTTCCTTTGTTACATTTTCTTTAACAGTCTCCATAAAAAGATGCCATACATATATTTTGATTTTTGATACAATATATTGTTTTATCTTAATTTCAGGCTCTAGCAGATCCATACTTTGCATCCCTTGCTAATGTGGAACGTGAGCCATCAAGACATCCAATTTCTAAACTTGAGTTTGAATTTGAAAGAAGGAAGCTGGCCAAAGATGATGTTAGAGAATTGATCTATCGAGAGGTAGGGAGCACCGGAGAAATAACTTTTAATATATTTTCCTCTTCGTGTAAACAAGTATAGTCACCATGCTTGAGATTTTTTTTTAATACGCAAGCAGATTTTGGAGTATCATCCACAGATGCTGGAGGAGTACATGAAAGGTGGAGAACAGATTAGCTTCCTCTATCCAAGGTGCAGTACTACATTAGTTTTTCCTTCTAAGGTTTTACTACCATACAATGGGAATAGTTAACTTCAACATCAAACGAAGTTTACTATATACTTTGTGTTTTACTTGCATCCTAGATCCTACTCATTCTTTGTCAAGTTGCTTGTCTTTCATTATGGTCATTCGCTCAAATCTTACCTACTTTACACTTCCTCACTTTTTGCCAGGAACCTATTTCCCCACACACCAAAAAAAAAGTACAAGGATTGTTTATAGGAAACAACATCCATTTTTGTTATAATAAAAAAATCATCCATTTTATACTATTATAAGGGTGAAATGCTGTTTTTATTTCTATTGCAAGGAGTCGCTGGATTTGTTTATAGGAGTATCTAGCATTATTCTTTTATCTAGTAGGATTGGTATGGTTGTTAATACTAGTATCTTGTTGCAGTGGAGTTGATCGGTTCAAACGGCAGTTTGCACATCTTGAGGAGCATTATAGCAAAGGAGAAAGAGGTTCTCCACTGCAAAGAAAGCATGCTTCCTTACCAAGGTACATGATTCAGGAGAAAGAGGTTCTCCACTGCACTTCTCAGTCATGCTAAATCCTGCATGTCTTTGTGTATGACAGGGAAAGAGTGGTTGTATCGAAGGATGGCAATACTGAACAACATATTAATGATCAGGAGAGGAGTGCAGATTCTGTTGCCCGCACTACTGTGAGCCCTCCAAGGTCAGAAGATGCCGACATGAATGATGTGAAATCCACAAGTTTAAGCTCTCGGAGCTACCTGAAGAGCGCAAGCATAAGTGCTTCCAAGTGTGTCGTTGTCAAAAATAAACACCCAGAGGTAATGCTGAACTGCCTGAATTCAACTGGTGGCAAGTAGGCAGGGTGACACACTTGTGCACTATCAATGTCTTTTTTTGATGGTGTGCACACTGTCAATATCAATAAAGGATGTGCAAAAGGACACATTTGATTGATTTGTTGCATGCAAGCTGTACCTTTTCCTTTGTTCACTTCAGAGATTAGGTAGTGCCTCCACCACTCATGTTTGGTTTCTCTGTTAGGATGATGAAATCCCAGAGGAAATGGAAGGCGTCGTCGATGGATTGTCTGAACAGGTCTCCAGGATGCACTCCTAGGCAGGTCTGTCCACGGCGACAGCAATCTTGGTGCAAGGTTTCTATCTGGTACACTGTATGTCGACGATGATACAGAGGACAGCCTGGGAAAGCGAAACACTCTATGGTACACTGCCCACAGCTAGTACTTGGGTAGAAGAGGAATATGCCACCGTCTGATGGTTCTTTCTTCATCATCTGTATTTCCACCGTGTCATGCCAGCATGTTGTGGCGTCTCTGGAAGCCCTGCATGGATTCATGAAGAATTCCTGAGATGTAGCACTAGTTAGTCCATGGAGGGAACAGAATGAACAATGAAGTATGATCAGCCTGTCGACCATGAAGATGTTTTCTTGCAATGGAGTCTGGACCTATGTTTGAGTTTTATTACAACGGCTTCTGCCGTACGAAGTGTCAGCACTCAGCAGTGTATCATCCTTTTTTCCATTTTGAGGGGATATCACTACAGTGCACATTTTGCCTGTCAAGAAACTCATGAGTAATTTCTCCAGTCATATAACTCATAAGTACACTGAACTTCCTTGGGTAACACCTTACTTACGGATTAACTATCGAAACAGACCCTTTTTGAACAGAGGATAAACCTATGCTTATAAGAAATCAAGGTAACAGTTTACATACTGCAAAAGCAGTTTAAACCCTGGCAGAAAAGCAAGCTAGTCGAAGCAACAGACCAAGGAAATCAGATTTCAACTACATCTGATAGCATCACTGAAGTAGGCATAAAGAGCTTCATCCATTGCGAGATTGCCTCCTTCACGTTCCCGAGACGTTCTCTGTCTTACTCTTGTTGTTTAGTTTATCCAAAAATAAAAAAAAATTTTAATATTTCCTGTCACATCGAATCTTACGGCACATGCATGGAGCATTAAATATAGATGAAAACAAAAACTAATTACACAGTTTGCCTGTAAATCACGAGACGAATTTTTAAAGCCTAGTTACTTCATGATTAGACAATATTTATTAAATAAAAACGAAAGTGTTATAATGTCAAAATCCAAAAAAAAATTAGATCTAAACAAGGCATAAGAATAGACTATTTTTGCAGCAATGATAAGACAATATGCATCACGTCAGTTGGGGCTTTAGGAAGCTTTTTTTTTTCCGATGGCCATCTTGTTGTCCAAAGCGCCCAAGTAAAACCTGCAAACAAGAACATAAGAAGTCTAGCCGGTAGTGGCCCCTTACCTTGTAGTCACTCTTCAGAAAACCATTCAATGAGTTTGATATATTCGATAAGTGAAAGACTATTTTGATGATATCCCAAAGGAGTTTAGCCAAAGCACAGCAAAAGAAGACGTGATCGATGATTTATAATTCTCCACAAAGACAACATTATCTGTTCTTTTCCATCCTCTCTTTTACAAGACTCATAGGTGCCTATAATTTGTTATTGAACATTTGCCATAAGAAAATTTTGATTGTTTAGAGGAATCCTACAGTTCCAAATATACCTGGTCACCCTATTGGTGATAAATCTATACAAAGACTTAGTAGAGAACATTCTACTCTCGAGGGCAAGTTACCACTCAAGCCGATGGTGATGGCAGAGCAAAGTTGAAGTCATCGTTGAAGATGGTTGTGGGACCTAGGGAGAAGGTTTGGTTGAGCGAAGATGATGATGACAAGCCCCTAGGCTGAAGGTAGCTGGGTAAAGTTGAAGTTGACGCCGAAGTAGACAAGCAAGGATGGTGATGATGTCGATGAATTCTTGAGCAAAAAGTGATATTGAGGAATTGACAGTAACCACCAAAGGTGAGCCCCTTGTACCGAGCAAGATGGCAAGGCAGTGCGTTGATGGTGCCAAAGGTGACGATGAATCCTTGATCCGAACATGATGTCGAGGTGATGGCGAAATCATCGACAAAGTAGACTAGGGAGCCCCTTGCGTCAAGAGAGATGGTGATGTGGTGTTGTCAATGATACTAGAGGCGAGGTCGAGGAGTTGACGAAGTCATCGATGAAGTAGACTGGCAAGCCCCTTGAGTCAAGTGAGATTGTGACACGATGTTGTCGCAAAGATGCTCGAGGCGACTATGGACCCTCGATCCGAATGTGAGGTCGAGGCGTTAATGAAGTCATGGATGAAGTAGGTTGGTGAGCCCCCTGCATCAAGTGAGATGGTGATGCGATGTTGTCAATGATACCAAAGGTGCCAATGAATCCTCAACCAAGCGTGATGTCATGGTTTTGATGTAGTCATCACCGCAGCTAGCGAGCCCCTTGCACCGAGCAAGATGGCAAGGTAGTGATGTTGATGTCACCAATGTCGATGGTGGAGGCCCTTGCCAAAGTGTTGGTGAAGGTGGAGTCGGTGTCAGAGCCCTCGCTGAAGTGTTGGTGAAGTTGAAGTCAATATCGCCGAGGTCGGTGGAATAGCCCCTCGTACGAAGTCTTGGCTAAGGTGAAGTCGATGTCACCGAGGTCGATGGAGGATCCTCTCGCCAAAGTGTTGGTGAAGATGAGGTCAATGTCGCCAAGGTTAGTGGTGAAGCCCCTTGTCAAAGTGTTGATGAAGGTGAAATCAATGTGGCCAAGGTCAATGGCATAGCCCCTTGGCAAAGTGTTGGCAAAAGTGAAGTCAATGTCACCGAGGTCGATGGTGAAGCCCCTCGCCGAAGTGTTGGCGAAGGTGAAGTCGATGTCATCAACGTCGATGGCGAAGCCCCTCACCGAAGTGTTGCCGAAAATGAAGTCAATGTCACGCGAGGTAGATGGTGGAGCCCCTTGCTAAAGTGTTGGTGAAGGTGAAGTTGACACATCTGGCAAGCCCCTTGAGCCGAAAGTGATGGTGTTATTACTCATGTAGTTGAAGCTCGTGTTTTTCTTTTATTTTCCGCTGGGCAAGGAATTTCCCTTGTAGTCACAAAAATGACCTGCAAGGGAATCTTATATTGTGGTGGTGAACCATTTTAAAGTGGCTAAGATTCTCGAGAGAAGCATTCGACTTGCTTTACATTGCAAAAAGTTGCATACAAATGAGCAGCCTTGCAAAACAAAGTTGTTTGCATATTCAATTTCATCGAGGGATCTTATGTTGTAGTGAGCCCCTCACGTGGTTGTTTGTGAGAGGCTTAGTTTTTCAGAGGGCAAAGTGAGGTTTGGTGGTGGCGAACCTCGCGTGGTTGATACTGAGGGTGCTCAGTTTGTGACCTCCCTCTTTGTGCTCCTTTATTTTTGGAGGACGATGTAAGGTTTGGTTGTGCTGAACTCTTCTGTGTGGTTTGTTAGCGAGGGTGCTCAATTTGCAACCTCCCTCTTCATTCTCCTTTGTCTTTTATAGGGCGAAGTGAGGTTTGGTTGTGGTGAACGACCCGCATGGTTGTTAGTGAGAGTGTTCAATTTATGACCTCCCTCTTTGTCATTCTTTGTTTTTCGGAGAGCGAAGTGAGGTTTGGTATGCAACATGCTCATGCAATGTGATAGTATGATGAATGAATATGTTTGATGTATTTATGGGAAATACTTGCACAAAAATAAAGTGCAAAGGTGAGCCAAGCATAGTGAAAATATGATATATTTTAAGGCACAGATAAATGAGTGAGAGGCAAGACGGATGATTTGATCCCTACAAAATCAATCGAAATTGAAAAGAGGTTCATTTATTATGGATTAGCCTATATAAATATTTTAATAATTTGTAACCACATAAAAGTTATGGGGTGTTATCGAAGGTACAATAATCGTGTAAGCCAGCTTATATTGCAAAGCTTCGACACATAGGACATAAAGAAGTCCAAAGCATGAGATACGCGAAGGTATGGTCGGTTCGACGAACATGATATGATGTTGAGTTAGTATAGTAAGTTTTGTGTAGTAAACAATTCATTACCTTGAATGAATGATGTATGGAGACCTACATCGATATTGCCCTTCCAGGCATAGGTTAGCGTAGCTACTGTATGAGTAAATTGCACTGCAAGTCCTTAAACTATTGGGCGATTCCCAGATGGGTCCTTCAACTAAAAAACGTACCATCTACGTCCTGGATCTATATTTTGCAGTCACCAACAGTCCAAGACTTGCCACGATAGCCCCAACAGCCTATGTGGACAAGCCAGCCTGGCTAATGGGCATGCCCATTTTGCTAAGACCCCCTTATCAATCCTGGCTCCTATCCTCTCTCTCCTCTCCCGTCGCCTCTCTCCCTATCTCTGTCTCTGCTCTAGGACGGAGCCGCCGGCCTCCTCCCCCAAGCTTGCCGCCACCTCGGAGCTCTGCTGTGTTCCCGCACCGACGCATTGAGGGGAGTGAGGTCTGCTGGGGGTTTTGCCCCGCCGCATCCAGTGGAGTGTGGTGCGGCGCGGCACCATGGCTGGTCGGCGGCGACTGCAAGGGGAACCACCACCTGATTATGGTAAGTCCCGAGAAGACCTGCTATGTTCAATGTAGTTTGCGATAGTTGATTCTGGTGTCGTAGTACATGGATTTGATGTATAGATTGGGTTGTTAGGGAAAAGGACTAAACTTTAGGTTATTGGTGAATGTTTAGGGCTCGATGACAACGAGTTCTCTGTGGAAGTACATCATGGGGGATTTTTCTGTGGATCTGGAAAAAATCGGGTTTATCTAGATGGCAAGGTGGATTGGTTTGACCATATCAAAGTGCAGTACTGGCGTTTTTCTGGAATTGATGAGATCAAGTTGATGCTAGATTATGGATTTGAGAATGTCAATGTTCACTGGTTGTTGCCTGAGATGGATTTGGCTACTGGTTTGTGAATCGTAGACTCAGATACAGAAACACTCATCATGAAGCAAGTTGCGTATAAGGTTAAAAACTTTGTGTTGTACTTTGATCAGTACAATTCGCTTGATGACAATGCCTGGGAAGACATTGTGTTGAATCCAGTTGGTGCACTACCCAAAGTGTTAAGTCCTAGGAAGGTGGCACCTCAAAGAGATGATGATGTGGGCAGTGAAGGCAGTGACAGCGCTGGTAGTACAGATGGGGAATTTGTAGACAGTGACTATGAAGTTGATGATGGCGATGATGACCTATTTTATGACAATGTTGATGATGGGGTGCTTGATGAGGGTGCAGCCAAGGGCATTGTACTTAGCAAAGGGAAGAAGAGAAATGCACCATTTGGCAAAGAGAACATGCCAACAGATAAGGAATGGGATGAGTTGTCATCTGATGAGGATGAGTTGGAGTTACCAGATTCTGATGAAGAGGGTCAGGTTGGGAGGAATATGAAGACCTTCAGGCCAGAGGACATGCAGAACCCTATTTTCAAAATTGGAATGAAGTTTGCATCAGTAGAATTGCTCAGAAAGGCTATTACAGAGTATAGTATCAAACAAAGGGTGGAGATAAAGATGCCAAAGAATGACAGGACCAGAGTGAAAGCCCATTGTGATGCAGGTTGTCCTTGGTACTTATTTGCTTCTTTTGACTCAAGGATGAAGTGTTTCTTGATCAAGTCTTATGTTGGGGATCACCATTGTCAGAAGAAATGGGTGCTCAAGAAGTGTACTGCAGCATGGCTAGCTAACAAGTATGTGGACAAGTTTAGGGCTGATGAGAAGATGAGCCTGACAAATTTTGGTAGGACTGTTCAGTTGGAGCTAAACTTGACCCCATCTAGGATGAAGCTATGTAGGGCACGGAGGTTGGCGTGGAACATCATTTATGGAGATGAAGTGGAACAGTTCAACCAACTATGGAATTATGGTCATGAACTCAGGAAGACAAATCCAGGCAGTACCTTCTATCTGAACTTGCTTAGTGGGTACTTCAGTATGTGTCTTTGGATGCATGCAAAAGGGGTTTCCTCACTGGTTGTAGGCCTGTGATATGTCTAGATGGCTGCCACATCAAGACTAAGTTTGGGGGACAACTACTAACTGTTGTTGGCATAGACCCAAATGATTGTATCTTTCCTATAGCCATGGCAGTGGTAGAGGTAGAGTCCCTAGCATCATGGAAGTGGTTCCTAGAGACTCTAAAACAAGACCTTGGCATAGAAAATACCACTCCTTGGACCATAATGACAGATAAACAGAAAGGACTTATCCCTGCTGTTCAACAAATTTTCCCTGACTCAGAACACAGGTTCTGTGTTAGGCATTTGTACTCAAATTTCCAAGGCCACTTCAAAGGGGAGAACTTGAAGAATCAATTGTGGACTTGTGCTAGAGCAAGTACAGTAACAAGGTGGAACCAAGAGATGGAGAAAATGAAAGTGCTCAACAAGGATGCTTATGCCTGGTTAGAGAAGATGCCACCAAACACATGGGTAAGGGCTTTTTTCAGTGAATACCCCAAGTGTGATATTTTGTTGAACAACACTTGTGAAGTATTCAACAAGTACATCTTGGAAGCTAGAGAACTACCTATCTTGAGCATGCTACAGAAGATCAAGTCCCAACTAATGAGCAGACATTATAGTAAACAGAAAGAGTTGGCTGACAAATGGGGAGAAATGGTTATATGCCCAAAGATCAGGAAAAAGTTAGCTAGGCATGCAGAGATGTCCAACACATGCTATGTATTACCTAGTGGGAATGGAATTTTTGAAGTTCAGGACCGAGAATGGCAGTACATTGTTGATCTTAAGGGCAGGCATTGTGAATGCAGAAGGTGGGACTTGACTGGTATACCATGCAGCCATGCAATTTCATGTCTTAGGCATGAAAGAATCCCTGAAGACTCGGTGCTACCAGCCTGTTACTCCATTGAAGCATTCAAAAATGCATATAGCTGCAACATTTTTCCTTGTTCTGATAAGTCTTCTTGGGAAAAAGTTGGAGGTCCAGAAGTGCAGCCACCTAAATATGAGAAGAAGGTAGGAAGACCAAGAAAGGCAAGAAGGAGGGCAGCACATGAAGTTCAAGGTGCAAATGGTCCAAGGCTATCCAAACATGGAGTCACCATACACTGCAGACATTGTGGAGAACCTGGTCATAACTCAGCTACATGTGCAGCAAAGAAGGCAGGACTACCAGCTGTTAAGAAAACAAAAGGAGCAACTACAACTACAACTACAGCTGAGCCAGAGCAGCAACCAATTTATGAAGAAGAATATTCTCAGGAGGTGAGTCACCCTGAATCACATACCCTGCTGTCCCAAATGGAGAACCCCATGGTGTCACAACTACTAGATGAGGTACCCAACACAAGAACACTATATTCATTTCATTTCATTTCATTTCATTTGTGGTATACTACATAACTGATGAAACCAATTTTACTTAGGCTTCACAGAATCTGAGGCAAACTCCAAGCAGTCAACCCTTGCTAGACTCTCACTACATCATCTCCAATCTCCCACCAGCAAGGCATGCTCCACTTACAACAGCAACAAAGGCTGGAAGGACCAAGAAAGTGAAGAAGAACACTACTGGCTCTAGTAAGAAGACAGTGAAGGCCAAGAAAGGAAAGGGTCAATCTGGAGGGTAGGAAAGGCCAAGGAATGTGTTGCTGTTATTTTGTATAGGTCAAGCTTTTGTGCAGGAACTATAGTTTCCTTTTGCCCAGCAACTAGAGTTGCCTTTTGTCCAGCAAATATGAGTTGCCTTTTGTGCAGTGATCATATAGGGATAGATCATATGCAGCAACTTGCTGTTTTCTGACCAAAACTAGGTTGCAGTGACCACAAGTATGGTACTGCAATGACCAAAACTTGGATGTAGACACATACCTAGTTGGATGACCAACAAACTTGGATGTAATGACCACAACTGTGGTAATGGATGCTACTTCAGCTATGATATGTCACTAATATTGTCTCAGATATTCTTATCCATTTTCTATTGACTGAACCACATTGCAATTCACTGAAACCCATTGTCATGAAACACATTCTGCGTTAACAGAAACAGAGACAGAGAGAGACTACGGGAGAGGAGAAAGAGGATAGGGGCCAGGATTGATAGGGGGGTTTCAGAAAAATAGCCATGCCCATTAGCCAGGCTGGCTTGTCCACGTAGACTACTGGGGCACGTCTTGGACCGTTGGTGACTGCAAAACATAGATCCAGGACGTAGATGGTACATTTTTTAGTTGAAGGACCCATGTGGGAATCGCCCAATAGTTTAAGGACTTGCAGTGCAATTTACTCCTACTGTATTGTTTTTTACTTCCACATGAATGTATAGAATAGTAGTTGCTCGATTATGTGACAAAGGCAGGTGCATAGGTTTTGAGATGAAGTATGTATCCAGGAGAAATGTTGCCTTGTAAAGGATGGAAGACTGCCATCAAACATAGAGGTAGTTCGAACAAAGGGTTACTTTGAGTGGACAGGAATATACTCAACCTACATGTTAGCACGATGTAAATTTTATTTTTTCTGACAATTGAAAAATGCCCTAGGGCTTAAGATATGAGAGTTACATAGATCATGCATGGTGAATGCCTCGACATAAAATTAATAGTAGTATGCAAAAGGGGTTAGAACCCTGCATGTGTAGGCTAAATACAACAGAGTGATATTTTAGATATTAAGACTCTACTATGGTCCACGTGCGCAGGCTCCCATGACTCCGTCCGCACACCTTCTTCCTCCCACGCTCCCTGGCAGCCTCCTCACCCCGCTCGGCTCCCACGCTCCTCGACCACGGCCAACCCTAACCTAAGCTTCTCTCTAGATCCTCTCATACTCCGGTGGTGCATCGCCGCCTCCTCCACCTCTCGGGCTCTGGTGGCGTGCCGCCGCCTCTGCCACCACCACACTAACACAAGCTTCTCCCCTTCTTCTCCAATGTATGGCCCTATCGCTGGCACCGGCCAACTGACCTCTCCTGCCGTTGGCACCGCCCAGGTGGCGCTCCCACAGCCCCACCCTCTGCCTCTGTCTTCACCACCACCGCCGCTGGTCTAACGTCCTCTCTAGAAGCTTCCTTCTAAGTCTAGAGAGCATGGAAAGCCCCCAAAACCCTGAACGCTACAAGCTTCTTCTCTGGTGGTAGCGATAGCAGGTGAGTTCGTCTGAATTTTTTTTTTTGGCTTCAGTGTGTGCACGCCAAAGCGTCTCCACACGGGCGTGCGGAAAGAAGCATTTGGGTAGATATTATTCAATGGACGAGGGGTTATAAAATTGTGAGTGGATGAGAAAAAAGTTAATAAACCTGCAAATAGCATGGTTATTATATACTCGCAATCAAAGGTGTTAGTGCACAGACGTCACAAACTATATTATTTTGGACGACGGTTTTTTAAAGCAGTGACATGTGAGTAAACAAGGGTCACAAAGGTGTTTAAAACCTGTAGACAAGTGGACAACCTGAGTAATCAGGGAGCGACACACTTTCCTGACCCTCTTCTCAGAAGAAAGAATATTCCCGATCGCAGGATCCATTTCGCGTCAGATTGCATTCCCCTAATGTACATAATTTTACAGTTCCATCTGGTTACTATCGCAATCAAACTAGCAGCTTCAGAAAGGGCTTACTTTTCCAGCAAGCTTCAGCATAAACTCAGGAACAAGACGCCTTGCAACAGGCACGACAAGGTGCTGAGCAGAATTGTCTGGATCTTCACTGTGTATCACACTGGCGATCTCTTCGAGCATTTTATCTCTGCCACCCCGAAGAGGATCCTGTGCACAACATTAATTAATAACTGAAAAACAATTTTATGTTTGATGAATTGATTTACAATCACTTGGGACAAGAAAAAGGAGGGGTCTTCCACAAGACAGCTTTGTTCAAAATTATTATTGAATCAGAAAATGAAGAAAACCCAAATAGCACTTCTGGTACAATGACTACCTGAAGGAACAAATCAGTATGCGTCTTCCCTTCATACAGAAATAAATCTGCTTTTGCACCTTGCTGTTGTAAAGCGTCAATGAACGCTTGGCTGCATTTTTGGGTTAGTCATCAAATAAGCTTAGTGTTTCTACAACCTTGTGAAGAAGGTTTACATATTAAAGAAACAAGAGGTAACCAGTAAATTGTCCTCTGTCTCTACACAAATAATGTCTTTTTTATTTTCTTTAGTATCCTAACAGTACCGGGAATCATATAAAACAGCAAGAATATGGAATTACCATGCACCCTATGTTAAATATAAAATTTGTGACGCACCTTTCAACTGAAGGTATTGAATAATCACTTGTCCCATGGAAAAGGATGATACGAGGCAATAAAGGAACTGCAGACCTAGCAGATGATTGCATAATCATAACTTGTGGAGAGAATTTCTGGAGTGATTCTTCACCTTCCATAATACTGGAAAATATGATCAAAATAAAGTCACAATACACTCACAGGATCACGATTTTATATAGAAGACATGAATAAATACTAACAGTGAACCTGAGAAAGATGGACCGGTAAAGGCCACGTCTATGGAAATGATCAACCAAGTTAAGGAGGTTGTACCTGTAGAAATCATACACAAAAGTTCAAGCCCATTGCAATTGATCTATTTCCCCCCACAAATAAATGCTAAAGTACAGTGCTACTCCCTTCGTCCCTATTTCCCGAGAAGTCAAATATACTCATCATTAGATAGATCGCTGAATATATTTTCATAATAAACTTATTTAGAGATACAAATGTTGCTAAAATTTTCTACAAACCAAGTCAAACTTAAGAAAGTTTGATTAGCATGAATACCATAGTGACACATAAAAAGGGACAGAGGGTGTAAAAGGGTCCATAATTTATGCTGTTTTTCGAAACTTGATTGATACCTAAACATAGTATAGAAAGTTCTTATAAGTTCCCATCCCACTCACTACTGCAAAGGCTAAATTCATCAACTGAATCTAGAGTAGTCATATAATCTCTCCAGTCAGCAACGACATATATATTGCAGCCAGAAATTCTATCTAATTGGCAGAGCTACGAATATTAGAGATAAAAAAGTAGTGACACTATGCATAAATTCAAATGGAACAACCATATAGCTTTTTTTTCTGTAATCTATATACTATTCAAAGAGACATGAATGTTTTACCCGCCAGAAATACCAAAATAAGCTTTTAGCTGTGATACACTCCAAGAGGAAGTATCTTCTTCACCACATTCTCTAATGGCCTGATTTAAGAGAGCACAAGCAGCAATATGTGCACCAGCTGATTGGCCAACAAGATATATCCTGAATATGCAAGAGCAGAAGTACTTTAAATATGTCATCTCAGGACAGAGATCTATACTTTTTCATTTAGTTTTTTTTTATACACAGCACATTCCTTTAAGGAAGATAAATATTTTGGAAAAAACAAGTAAGAACTATTTCAGTTTTGTGATAGTAAGCAAATATGTACACAAGGGTAGGTTATAAACCTGCTAGGATCACCTCCATAACTTGCTATATTCTTGCAGACAAAAGCTATTCCTTGAGAAGCATCTTCTACCATGTCACCAATAGTCCCCTGAGGAAAGTTTCTGAAAACAAGGCATTTACATCCTCAGTGACTATGGCCTGAATGATTATGCTGCTTTGCATAGGAAATACATTCAGAGTACCTGTAATCAATGCATGCAACTATGATGCCTCTTTCTGCTAAGCGTCTGCCTAAAAGGGCTCCCCACCCTTTGTACCTGAGAAATATATAATTTGATACGCAGGGTCACTAAATCAAGGCAGAATCAAACTTTGCAATAGCAAGAATATCAAAAAATGGTTTGGGGGTGGGTGGGTTGGGGGGTGAAGATAGTACATACTTCCACTCACCCTATGATCCACGCTCCACCAGTCACAAATGCCACAACTGGCTTTAACCCTGTCGTACTAGTGGGAATATACAGGTCCAGTCTGCAATAAAACTTACCAAATGATTTATCAAGCAGAAATATTAGTTACGTGGTAGTAGAATCAAATGAAGTACCTGTTTCTTGGCTGATCTCCATATACAACACTTCTATGAACTTGGCTAGAGAAGAAATAATAATATACAACTGGAGTAGAGCAAAATCCATTAAGATAGTAGCACAGTTAGTTGCATTGTATGAGTTCAATTGAACAAGCTATATCACCCATGCTTTTTTCAAGAACAAAAATGAACCAAATACACAGATAATAAAACAATGACAAATCTCGAGCAATACCAACCTTGAATAAAACCTGGCATCAGCAAGAGGGTATAACAGCAGAGGGCTAGGAACTGCCGGATCCATCTGTAGCCTATCCTGCATAAATATATTTTACATGTTATTAACCGAACAAAAGCATGTAGTCACTCTCATAAAAGGCCGTCTGAACACACTTCCAATCAAATTATCTAGAAAATATCACTTAGATTGATGCTAAATATGGAATGTCACACAAATTGTCCATTTTTTCCATTTCCGCAGACAAATTTGCAATGTCATCGAGCACGTAGGTGTACCAGGAGAGAGCAAAGCACAAGTGAAACTGTGAAAGTCCAAGTAGAGGTCGCAGTAAACAAGCAAATAGCACATCGCACAACAAAGCAAGGTGCAATTAGCAGCCAGAGAAGCGGAGTTTATGCGTACCCGAGGTAGCGGAGGAGGATCAAAGTGAGCCTTGTGAGGAGGAAGGTCTCGGCGGCGGCCCGGCTGACTTCGCGGCGGAAGGAGCCGCTGCGCTGCGAGAACCGCCCGCACGCTGGCCGGCGCCGCACGCCCGCATCGGGGAGGAGCGGCGCATCCTCCGCCGGGGGCGACGCAGCAGAGGCTGATGGGGACGGCGGCGGGGTCTCCTCCCCCGCCTTGCTCGTCTGGGAGGTCCGCGCGGTGAGCTCCACCTTCATCGCGGCTAAGAGAGACTCCTGAGGCGGGGGCTCCTCCGTGGTGCGGATACTCTGATCGGAACCGGTACAAAGCTGGGAGAGCGACAGCTTCTTGTGGCCAGGCAGCAGCTCTGCCGGCCACCGAGTCAGAACCACGCTGCGGCCTGCGCCGAGGCCTCCGCCAGCGAGGGCACGGAGGCGTACGACGGTTCCGGTGCGGCGGTGCTCCGGCGGACGGCGGACAGGAAGAGGCGATTCTGCGACCAGAACGCTGACACGTGGGCCCTGCATGTCCTACGCCCACATGTCAGGGAGATAAATTTTTTTCCGAAAGATACCTCCCAGTCGACCTTGGTCGGTGCTTTTTGATTAACGGACCCGGCCCATATGACGTCTGGTCACCTTGCGCATCCTTGCACTAGTTGGACCTGCTATGGCATCTATGTAATTTTGTTTTCAAATTCCTGTGTTTTTCTTGTGAAATTCTATACGGCTCCTGTAAAATTACTGTTGGGCCTGCTATTCCATATCTTAATTTGAAAGCTGATTGGATAAATTTGCATCCACTGGTACAATTTGCAAGTTCGTTTTATCAGATAGACTTTGAAGTCTTGCCACCCGCCTTCATTTCAGTATGATGACTGCACCACTATTTCACGGCAAATAAGAATACACAACCCAACATCAGTTTGGAACAAATTTAATTACTTTAATATGTAAACCTTCTTCACAAGGTTGTAGAAACACAAAAGAAAAGGACACCTCCAATCCCCTTCAATCCCTTTTTGCTAGTGCTAACAACATGCAAGATCTTGTTTCACACAAAAGAAAAGAAATCTATACATAGCTTTGTTCAGTTTGGTGTTTGAACACCCCCAATCCCCTTCAATCCCTTTGAGAAGGGGATTAAGCGAACAAACACCAGATATCCAAGAGAGGGATTGTGGCTGAACGCTGACAACTCAACCCAACTGGTACTTCACCTCCCCGCCCTCCCGTGTCGATTTAGTTGTGTCCGTAAGGCTGACCAAAGATTTCACAGTGTCAGCACCGAATCTGCCTGCTAGGGCGCCTTTCTCGGCAATCACAAGTGATTTCTCCTTGACAAAGCTTTGCAGTTTCTTGGTATCCAAATCCAGGCGTTCTTGGTCTACACAAATCACAAAATGAAATAAGCAATTGTTAGCCAGTCATCTGTATTATCTCTAGGAACCGCCTGAATATAAATAGTTGGGGGAAATTGCTACACAAGTTTCCTTTTGCACAGAAAAATTTGAGGTTTCAACAGAATTTTCTTGGAATCTAACAAAAATGAAAGAAAACAGAAAAGAACCAAGTGTCAGCACAGACTTCTTTACATCTAAGCCTGTCAAACATATTCACTTTAACAGTTTTCATGCAAAAAAGCTACTGTACAAAGGAAATGCAAGAGTTACAACCGAAACATGATCTAACTGAATTTAATTTCAATATCGAAAGAAGAGGCTTTCTCGATGTATCTATTGGACCAACTCTACATCAGTAATAATTTCGAATGAACTGATTATCATGAACAAGGTTCTGGAGCATACCTTTCTCCACAACAGTGTGTGCCACATGAAATGGAACACGGGCAAAAATATCGGATCCAGGAAACATTAGCCAAGTATGTTCCTTGGGATCATGATCTCCACAAGTTGGGCATATCTCCTTTATCAGCTGCTTGCCAGAGCTTCCTTCCACCTCTTTCATTATGACCTCAAAGGGAGATGGCACACTAGTCTTGGTCGTCCTAGCTTGTTTCCGGAGGGCCGTCAGCGCCTCCCTGTTACCATTTCTTATCTTATCATTTTCCACCAACTGATAGCAACAGAGATTAACAAATCAGAAGAGTAATACTGAGACAGTCATCTGGTATGAACAAGGCAAGCCAATAACAAATTAGCACATATGAACCTGATGCCTAGCCAGAAGAACTTTTTCTGCATCAGTCTCAATATCAACCAGAGCCTCTTGAAGCTGCTTCATGTTGGGATCCATTATAGAGCTGAAAAAATAATGTTAATCTTCTTTTTTATTATGACAGTAAATTACAGTAAAAGAACACGACTATCCTCATATTGTACACTAGCAGTATGTTTATATATCTTAAAGTGTCATACAAAATCTTCAGTCTCAAGTGCAGCTATTCGTCTGCTATGATCAAAGGTAGAGAGAGGTACACAGTTCTGAAACCTGACACAGTAAGTAAAGAAATTTGCTTGCACAAAAGTAGCACACCAGGTGAGGTAGCATCAGAATTCTCCTTGTTACAATACATTGACTACATTGTTCCTGCCTCCTGGAGGGACACGTACCAGTTGTTCACCAGCTCGTCTTCCTCTTGCCAGTCCAATCCACCTGGCTCTGGCTCACCAGGAAACGAACGCCGGCACCCCAAGAAGGATGCGCGGCGGCCCGACCGCGTGGAGCGCCTCCGGCAGGCTCCGGCAGAGCGGCACGGCCGCACCCCGTCCACTGGGAGCCAATCTAGGGTTTCAGGTCTCCAAGACTAGCAGAGGGAGGGGAAATTTGCATTGGGCTGCACATGCAGCTCTCTTGGATTGGAGCAGCAGATCCCTCGACCTGCCGAGCTCGCCAGCGCCAAATGGACTGGGCCGACCTTCCCTGTATTGGGCTTTACCATCGGCCTATCTACCGCAATTCGTTCAGACGTTCACGGCCCATCCCGATTGTCCGTCCCCTCGGTCGGGCAGAGCGGCGAGGTTGGGGCGCGCCGAGACGACGGTTGGACGGCGGCAGGATTCCGGCGACCGGCTCAACGACCCGCTGCTTCCTGTTCGGAATCTGCTCCGCCAGCCGAAGCACCCGGGGTTCTCCCTCAACCTCACCATGGCGTCCACCTCCTCTCCCCACCGGAAGTTGCTCCACTCCGTAAACCTCTCTCTCCCCCGCTAACCCCCTCCCATTTCCGATCCCAATTCCAGACTACACCTCCTAACAAAATTTTCCGCGCCTCTATTTCAGCTGGTGTACTGGGCGGTGCAGCGCTGCCGGATGTCGGAGTCGCCGTGCCGGCTCACGGTCTCCCTCAAGCGCCCCGCCGAACTCGCTAGCTCCTCGCCGCTGCGCGTCTCCGGTAATGTAGCCTGCGGCGACGTTCCATCCTTAATTCCGATTATTATGTCCGGACGAGCGTCGCGCCCTCAAGTTTTAGTTTATTTACCGCTTAAACATTTGGTGAACTGTTGCAGTTTCGGACACTGGGGTGGGGAGCAAACTGGAGGAGTTCCTGGAGCTAGACGCCCTGGCGCGTGAGACTCCCGTGGAGAAATGGGGTATGATCAATGTGGTGCTCACCTGCTCTTGCAGATTGCGCTCTGATGTTTGGAAAACTATCTCTAGTTACTAGTAGGAAGTTGAGTTTGTTGGTGTGGTTGTGTGTTCAAACCACCTAGGTTAAGTCCTTCAAGCAAATTTGATCGTCTGTTTTATTCTTAATATTAATATATAATAAAGCCACCTAATTACTCCTAGATTGGTCTATTTGTTTTAATGAATAAGTAATGTCACCATTAAGTTTTCTCCACAATCAACATCTCTGTTACAATATGCTAGAGAATGGAGACCGCCTAAGAGACGTGGATGTGATTAGTGATTATGTCATTGGCATTTGTTTATAATAACGTTACATCCGGAATTAAAGATTGTCCGATGGTAAGGTGGTCAAATGTTCTTCACTGACACTTGCCTTCACGGTCATAGTTTTAAGTGAGTCTTCGATGGAGTACCAACTTTGGTGTGACAATGACTTGGGCAACAGAAATGGAATATTTCTTGTTTTTGTTCATCTTCCTCTGTCTTATGTGGTTTCTATCTGCTTGCAGATGGCACACTCTTAATCACAACTACTGGTATGTTTTCTGTTTCACTGCAATCTGCATGATATCATTTAGTGTTCTGTTTGTGTTATGAATATCAGCTGATGTGAAGGAGTGAAGGACTGTACTAGGAGTTCATTAATTTTAGCTATTCTAAATTGTTTGGTTGGTTGTGCTGGTTCTCTTCTTCTCAACAGAACAGGTTGGTATCTTGAGAATTCACCTGACCAAAAAAAAAAAAAACTGTGGAACTTGATCGCAATTGTAACAAACAGATATATGGAATCCTATAAAGATGGGAGCATTCTATGATCAGACTCTCACCATGATTCTCTGAAATTTGCTCTTACCTTGATTTCCTCACTGCTTTCATTTGTTATCCATGCTTCCTTTTTTTTTTCTCTTAATCTGTTCTCTTCCTTTGTGATGTAGTTTCCTTTACAGTTTCTCTTAATTTGCAAGTGCTAAACCCCCAAACACAAAGAATTATACAGTAGAAGAGTACATCAAAGTTTTCTGCTACCTACTTATATCTATTTAGATGACTGAATTATTAGCAGTTTAGCACGCTTTTCTTGGGTGTACAAGTTGGTACCACAATCTCTATCAATTGCATATACAATGCACGTAAAAGGCAAAAATATATCTGAGAAGGTTGTTTTTTTTTTCATTTGTGATATTATGAATACAATCATTGATAATTTCTTGCCTATATACCATTCTGTAGGAATCAATGATGAAGCCATTTATCGTTATCAAATTAATCTTCAAGAAGAGATATCAAGTGCAAGATTCAGCAAGCTGGCTACCACATACAAAAATAATGCACGATTCAGGTAGGCTGTATGTTGTTAGTTTGATGTCACCAAATGAATACCTTGATTGATTAAATCATGGATATGTTTGTCAACACAGTGGAACTGAAGTCTGCCTTTGTCTCTCAAATGATGCTGACGTTGATGATTTTATATTATGGTTGGTTGGCTTCTTCAGAAAGGTTTCCGTTTGCCATATCTATTTACCTGCTTAACCTTAGCGAAAGGCCAAAAGCATGGTCAGAATTTCCATTGTTAACTATTGAAACCAGCTTTTCTATGACTTGTATCATCTTCCATCAGGATTGGTTTGCCAAACATCTGGAAGTATCACATTGTTTCATCTTTTTGATGTGCTAATACTTAGACTAGAAATTGCATGTCTAGAGGCTTAGTAAAGATTGTTCGTTACAAATTCATATGTTAACATTGACTGAAAGAGGGAAATTAGTTTGATGCCTGTTTTCAAATTATGAGATATTATATTAGTTTTCCACTGCAAAATAATCTGTTTCCATCACCTTTCACCTAGAAGAGAAGTTACTTATTGTGTCTAAATTAGGCACTACAAAAATAAATGATGAATCTATTGAAGTTTAAGTTTATTAAAAATGATTTATGATACCATCAAGATCAACTGACACCATGAGTGGTCTCTCCCTTCTTTGAAATAGATATTACATGCAACAGTTTTTTAAACCCATGTTAAATCCTAGTTAATAACTCTTTGTACATATCCTTATCCTTCATTCCATCTACCCAGGAACAATGCTTTATATGAACTAATTTAGTTTTTAACCTTTAATCAATGAGCAGCTGTCTGAAACTGTTTTTTTTTCTTAACGTATGCAGATACAAGTCATAAGAGCAGCAGTAAGTATATCTGAACTGTTATCTTTCCTCAAGATGGAAGTGTAGTATTTTGCACTCTTTCATTTTCAATGTTCCTTTGCAGCTTAAATGGCTCATTGTCTACTCTAATGTGATCACAGATTTTACTTATTCTTAACCCCTTCAGTCTTTAGTTGTTGCATCTTTGACTCACATACTTTTCTGCTAAAAAAAGGACTAATACAGTAGCATTAACAGTGCTGTCTTATGTGTATTATCTTATGTTTTTATTTCTTATTCAAAGGGCTAAGTTAGTTTAGTTGCCTTCTAGCATATTTATCTTACTTTTTTGTATTGGTTGATCAAACAATAGTAAATTTAATGCCATCCAGACCTTAAAAGTATCAAACACACAGATTCTTTTTTTTTTTTTTTTGAAAATCAAGATTCATTATACCTATTCAGTGTTCACTTTGTGAGGCTTAGTTTTATTACAGTTCTTTATGTATTTGTACTTTTAGGTATGGTTCATTAATTTTTGGTAGTAAGTAGGATATAAAGCATAAACTTTATTGTTTTTGTACGGGTATGTCTCATTGTCTACGCTAATGTGATCTCAGATTTTACTTATTATTTTTTTGGTAGTCAGTGTTTATGATGCAATGGCAAAACAACATGATCCTAGAAGTTGAAACCTCCTAGATATGAAAGAACATGAATACATTTAGACTACAACATAGATAGTTGATCAGAAGTGCATTGGCCATGGATATATTAGTTTTAACAAGTGTCCTGGTAAACAGTAATAGACTAGTAGGTGTATATATGTCCTTGGGCTGATTAACTGAAACGAAAAAAAAAATAACAGGTCTAAAAGTGATTGTCATTTTTCAGCAGTCGGTCACATTACATTTGATGTGAGTGTGACATTTAACTTGAATTGGTTGTGGCATATTTTCAGTTTTGCTTGTTGAGTATCAAGGACGCATGTAACTTGATAATCTCTGTTTTGCCTCCTTTTTTTCTTAGGCTGACAAGTTAAGTTCCTGTTTGGCTGTTTATTTTGTCCTTAGAATTTAGCATGTGAGCTCTTTGTTGAGCAAACAGGCAATGCTGATTCCAGAAATGCCTGTCTAACACAAGATTCTGATGATGTGCATCATTCTGTTACGGCATCAAGTATTGACCAGCTAGTTTCTGGTCTTAAAGACTACACACTCTTCCATGGAAACCCTTGCGACAAGTGTGGTGCGTGCTTATTGAATAGGTAAAATAACCTTTCCATCATGACTGTCTTACATTTTTCTCGTACTACTACGCTGCTAAGATAATTTTATTCTTTCCTGGAGGCATCTAGGTAGGGGTTGTGCTAATTTTGATTAGCTTGTGTCCCTGTGCTGAGCTTACCAGTGTTCTGTTTATAATTACTTCTAGTCTTTACTCCAAAAGAAATGTTTTTAAACCACATTTGTCATTTCTGCTATCTGTCTTTATTTGACTATTTCGTCAATAGTTTATCATTATTCATTAGTATTCATTTTTTAGCTTTTTTTTCTTGAACTCACAATTTACAAAGCTAAATGATATTCCTGGAGTCTCTTCTCCATGTTCGTTGGAATTTGTTGTTGATAAATCTTGTTATTAAGCAGATCACCTTTTTTCATTTATTCTTAAATGAATTCAGTTCTTATGTTTCTTTTTCTTTCTTCAGGTCCATTGACATCGTGAGTTGTGTCTTAGGTAGAGCCCTATGAGAGAAAGCTAACGAAGAATCACTGCTAAAATATGTTAGCATTTGTTGATTGTAGCATGATTTGTGTTTAAGACATAAATGTTCACACTTGATATTACAAAACTTTTGCATCTTCATTTCCTATATTTGCTGATATGAGCCTATGAGGTTCCTTTAGTCAAACAAACAACTAAAAACCATGAGAAAAATTTTTATGGCCCCCCACATGCAACTGCATCCCATGCCTTGCTGCGTATTTGCCCATTTCCTAATTGCCCAACCCCATTCTCTCTCGGCCTTTCTAGCATGCGTGTGCTAAGCTCCTATGTCCAAACCTTTATGTAGTCTGGTCTGTTATCACTATATTCGCCCATTGTCATGCTAATAAACACTTGTGTATCATCTAATTATGGTCTTATGCATCCTCACGGCAGGTTGTTGTGCTGCCATAATATGATTAGTAAGTTTTACTTTTTCTTCCTTCTTACTTCAGAGATCTTCTAAAGATTGGAACTGGAGCAGCAAACCATGTAGACAGAAGAAAATCTAAAGGACTGCATGTTGAAGTAGTCATAGTGATTGCACACACTGCATCTGATTTGACTTGTTGTATGGTAAATTGCCCGGCCACACAGGTTTGAACCACAAAGTTTTCAGCTATACATTTTCATTTCCTGAATAGTTGTTTCTTCTAGGCCCTAGCGCTTGGCTGGGTACCAAATTCAGGTTGAAGGCGGCACATTCCCCATGCCAAGACAATCTTATTATGCTTTGACAATGGAAAATGACTTGTTCATTTGATTTATAACTTGCTTACTAACAATATAATAACTCATGAGACACATTCTTTCTTGTGTCCAGTGATATTAGAGGAGTTAAGCACAATTCAACTGAGAGCTGATAGTTTATGCCATTGTTGGTTGCAACAATTGCAGGTTTTGTACTATGAAGATTTTGTACCTTGTCAGATATCGCAGTCCTCTTTTGATATGTTGATGAGCACAGATTGGCAAAGGTATGGTTTCAAGTTAAAAGGAGGTTTGATGGGTGATGAAGGAAATGCTGTTCTTGAGTGGGATAACATGACATTTGCTCGTATTGATATTGCCATTCACACTTACCATGAATGATATCCAGTTTTCACACTGTGCACTGCATACACTTTTTGTTTTTGGACATTCACAAGTCTTTTCTTGTTTCAATGAAAGCCTCAATTTATATGTAAAAGGTGGATTTTCTGTCTATCCTTGACTTTCTCTAGTCACTGCTATGCAAGAACAGCAGGGATCTCAACAAGACAGATACCTTGTGAGGAAGGCACTCAAATCTGCTCTCTCTCACTTGAAAGCAGATCATGCAGGAGATTTTCTTAGTTGCCACGGCCAGAGGGTATGTGCCTTCTACATATTTTTTAGTTTTTCACTACTATTAACTAACTTATTTCAGTATGTTTTTTTTGGACTGAAGAAATTGTGTTGCTATTTGGGTAGAAGCTAAGGCTAAAATGCAGCATGACATGATAATAAACACCATATGTTCAATCATGAAAAGAATATCATAAGGTGTAGTACATGTTCAGATGTACGACTTCAGCAGTTTGCCTACACCTCTCCACGTTTGCATATCATAGTCTTTAATAAGGGTTTAAGCTTTGAAATTTCTCAGCAGACCCTTGCACCCCAATTCGTAACTTCGTTGTGAATTCTGTCACTTTCATTCAAACTGTCGTACTGGTTTTATCCACAGAACAAAGCATGAATTCCAGTTCTGTGCATTTTTGGACTGCCTGAGCCCTGTATTATAGAGCTGCAGCTTCCTAGGCTCAAACTACACTCTTGGAGTGTTCTCTATCGCTAGCTCAATGTTTGTATTGTTAGGTGGATTTTTTTTCTTGTTGATCCTATTCTTATGATGGCAACTAATACATCTTGCTCACTATGTCATTTCAGGTTCGTGAATACGTTCCTGACCTTGCAGAATCAATTGCTGGGCTGATCTTGTCATCCACCGATGAGGAGTTCCAAGACGAATGCATTGCACTTCTTGGGCTAGTTGGGCTAGGCTCGGAACGGGACATCTCGGAAAGAGCAGTTCAATCGTCAATCTCTGAAAAGATGATCCGTATCATAGAGATGAATGACACCAAGGAGAATGCAGAGGACAACGTGCCTTATCTGTTCGAATGCGAGAAGCTGGAAGAAGATAGCGAGCTGGACGAAGAAGATGGAGATGAAGACATGGCTTTCGGTTTCTAGTATTGTTTCAGTATAGCCCACACTCCAGTAAATCCGCTCGCTGAACTAGAGGTTGTTTAAGTAGGAGTTAACGCGGCTGCTACGTCAATATTTAGAAAATGTAAATGCAGAAATTGGATGATTAAACGGAATATAATTGCAGCCTTTGCAGAATTTTTGTATTTTAATTAAACTAATAATGTTGGTGCTTTTTTTAAGAAATTAGAGATCACGCCTGAGTAAGGTCACGGAAGTCTCTCTAAGGCCCGTTCGGTTAGGACTTTTTCCGGCAAGAATAGTTTCTGGTGAAGATCTAGCTATACAAATTGCACAGCTATCTTTGGTGGGATTGGTTCCGGGGCTTGAATCCCTAGGAACCGAACGGAGCCTAGGGAACGGAGCCTACGTTAGAAGTGAAGCTTCTTCTTTATGTTAGCTTCTTCTTTATGTTTTGATGAAGAAACCATATTATTTCATCTGTAATATTTTTTCACAATCCATTTTTTTTCCCTTCAGACTAGTGTGGTTTTCTTTTTTTTATTTGTTTGTGAAAAGCAAAAGCGTGGTTTTCGTGAAATGGAGGAAAATAAATCTGTAAACTATATAAATAATACTCCTATAAAAGATGTTTGCTGTTGAGGAGTAACAAAAAAAAATGTTATAGACTGCTGTATCTGACGTTTTTTTTTTTGAAAGTATCACAGTTTTTTTAAGAAAAAAAACGTTTTTGTGATATTTTCGCTTTTATAGCACGTGAGCTCCGGATCCGTCGGCACGTGAAAATCCTCTTCCTCTGCAGTCTGCTCGCTCGCGATTGCGATTCCCACCAGTGCCCCAGCCCCACCATTCCACCAGGCACGAAACCTAACCCACCCGGCCGAGGATCCCAAGCGGCGGCCATGGAGCCCTCCACCGTCGGCGACGGCGGCTCGGCGGAGCGGTGGCGCGCGGAGGCGGCGCGGGCGTTCCAGCACTACCTGGACCGCGCGGCTCCGCACACGGCGGGGCGGTGGGCGGGCACGCTCGTGGCCGCGGCGGTGTACGCGCTGCGGGTCTACTACGTGCGGGGCTTCTACATCGTCACCTACGGGCTGGGCATCTACCTGCTCAACCTCCTCATCGGCTTCCTCTCCCCCATGGTCGACCCGGAGCTCGAGGCGCTCGAGGCCGGGCCCGGGCTCCCCACCCGCGGCTCCGACGAGTTCAAGCCCTTCATCCGCCGCCTCCCCGAGTTCAAGTTCTGGTATGCCACTGCGGTTTCTGTCCTGACCTCATTTTGGACTATGCTTAGTTCAGAGGCACCACACTGGCCGAGCTGATTGCTAGTAACTACGTACTATTGTACTAACTAGGGATCCAATTCTATAAGGCAACCGTAGCAATTTGCTGCTTTTGCGCTAGATTCAGCTGTGCTTGCTAGCTAATCTTTGCCATCCAGGCATTCCCCAACCAACCAGATAGCCAACGTTTCTCACAGATTGTACAGTCGACCTGAAATTATCAATCGGCTCATATGATAGTTTTCCATTAGTAGTGCTCGATACTATCCAACTTAGGTTCGATTTGTAGAAGGGAATCTAGCAGCCGGAAACGTGGAGTCGTGGAACATGGCCATGTTCCTTGTTTCCGGGAACGTGGACATTCCCGATTCGGGGAACATTTATGTGGGAGGTTCCCACGTTATAAAATGCCACCCCAAGTTCCCGTTCCTGTTCCATGTTCCCATTCCCTCGTGGGAACATGGCTGCTAGATCATAAGATATGCCGAGTTTGCGTCAGTTTTCAATTGAACCAACTATACGTGGCTTGGACCATTGGTGCTTAATTAGCTCACCCTTCACTAACCAACCAGCTAAATTTGTCTCATGGTCTGTGCATCGCATCTGAAATCATTTTTTTCCTGTTATCTATTTGTTTATCAGTAATTATTCAGCTGCTGGAGAACAATTACGGGCATCCCTCATCTTCAGTTGTAGCACTTAGTATTGTTGTAGGCTTAGAGCTTTTCGTTAATTGATGTTATGTGTGTCCTACTGAGAAATATATCCTAGTGAATGCGTATGCACAGTTTATTCCTACGAAAACAACATAGTACATTATTTTTATCACTTCTTCAGAATTCTTAGTAGTTACTACTGTACATTGTAATGCACTTTCTGAGAAATATAGGCTGCATTTCCTTTTCCAACTGATGTACTTTTGTGCAAGTTTCATTATGTAAATTGTTTTTACTTTCATATTGAATATTAATTTACCTTTTGCTGTTATAGTTTTATAGTGCAATACATTTTCACCCCTTTGAAGTTATATTGTGATGTTCTTTCTTTTTGCCAGAAGTCATCTACTTTCTGTATTCACATGGAGTGATGGAATTGAACAATCTATCACCATGTTGCTTCCAGTTTGCAGATAATATAAAAGGTTTTGCGCCAATGAATGCCTGTGTGGCACTGCTTTGCCCTGGGATCTGGCAAGCTCATTTTAGAAAGACATTTGCTGTTTCATGTGAACAATTTGTTATCTTTACTATTATACTATATTAGGAAAATCATGTTACTAGCCTACTCAATGTCTCAATCAAGCTTTGGTGTTTCAGTGGCTTGTAGTTTTCTGTCCTTTTTTTTCCAGTGGAAGTGTACAGCTGAAAGTATATGTTGACCAACTGCTTCTTGTTTCAGGTATGCCATCACAAAAGCCTTTTGCATTGCTTTTGTCATGACCTTCTTCTCTGTATTCGATGTTCCTGTCTTCTGGCCAATACTTCTTTGCTATTGGATTGTGCTCTTTGTCCTGACAATGAAGCGACAGATTGTACATATGATCAAGTACAAGTATGTCCCGTTCAGCATTGGAAAGCAGGTGAAACCTCTATGTTTCTGAGCTGTCGTGTTTCCTTTTACTGCTGGAAAGTTACACTTTGTAGCAGAGTTTCTCAAAAGTTAATAACAAATGTTTCATGTCATGTGGTTTCTACTGCCAATTGTGTATACTGTCTAGGTCTAGTCAATAATAACTGGTTCAAGATCCTGCATTGCTGATTGGTAGCATGATTCCTAGGAAGCAATCTGGATTCAAAGCTGAGTTAGAGCCTTTGCATTTCATCCTTAGTTTGTTCTCGGAGCTATTGGTGTCGAAATATAGGAACTTGTATAGGAGCTTGGAAAATATTGTATTTGACCACCACCATGTGTTGGCAAGTCTTTTTCTATTTTGAGGTTAATGGTTTTGCATCATGTCCATTGACAATACATTCTCCCTAGAATTGACTGAAATTTTTTAAGTGTTGACCTGTATCGGCAATTTGGTCATCATGCATTCATGCGACAATTACTGAACTCTGCTTGCAATTCCAATGCAGAGGTATGGTGGAAAGAAGGGCCCTGGAGCCAGTGCATCAAAAGAGTAAAGACCTGAGGGTCTGGGACCTCAGGAGCAAATGCCTGTGTTATCTGTGAGGCATCCTGCTGGCATGGTGGTATTTTGAGTACCAGCTACTGATAGTGAATGCACACCATATTCACTAGTGGAGAGTGGAGACTCCAGAGAAGCTAACCAGACTTTTGCATTGGTTGATGATTCCTGTTTCACATATGTAGTTTATGTACAATGACATGGAACATAGCTTACTGATCAAATTTCCAGTTCCTCTGTTGTACTGTACTGTGACAAGTTGTGAACCTGTTGAATCTTTGCAAACGCAATACAAGCAGAGACCGAGAGGACAAAATGGAATTGTGGTGCCCGGCCGCATGGTGGTGAAACATAGCTGTTATTTTTTTATGATCTTTCTCTTTCCAACATTGTTACTTGCAAGCGATTTACCGTGCATGGATCAACCACTCGGTCTGCTGCGTGTAGCTACGGCCATTGCCTGCATACCAGTACCAGCGATTATTTGTAGCTGCTGCTGCTCTTCTCATGGCAAATCCCCAGCTACTGATCTTAACCGCATGACCAGCTCAAACGTTTCAGCCATTGTCTATTTGTAGCTAACAGGCAGTTTGCACGAGCCCAGCGTGCGGTCCAGGACGATCAGCTCTCACAGACCTCAGTTTTGACAGTGGCTCACTGGCCAGCCCTCCTTGTAAGGACCGTGGACGCTGCAGAATTTGGACCAAGAAAAGCTAAGTCTCATCGGCACCCAGCGCAGTGATCTACGAGGAAGAACCAGAGGCCAGAGGCATCCGGCAATGGCGACGAGGAGCACGGTGGCAAGGGCTGTCCCGCTGTGCCTGTGGCTCGCGCTCGGCGTGGCCACCCTGACGCTGCCCCAGGTGCGTCTCCATCTATCATCTCCATCTGTTTTGCATATGCCTCCCATTGCCACTGCTCATCACTGGCATAGTTGCATTGTTGTCCTGACATCCCTTCGTCTATGCTGTGCATCCTATTGCTGTTGCCACCACCACCCGTCATTAGCATTGCTCTTCGTTTATGCATTGGCTGTTCACAGGCACATGCAGCAGAGGCAGACGCGGACCTCACCAAGATCACGAGCAAGGTCTTCTTCGACATCCAGATCGACGGCAAGCCTGAAGGTTTGTTTGCGCATGCAAAATTGCAAATACGTGGCGGCCCTTCTGAGGCTGAGATTTGCCAGCCCTAGTTGTATCATTAGTCGTGCGTGTTGATTCCTGAAACTTCTGATGCTCCAACCTGACTAACATTGGAGTGATCATGGATTTCATAGGCCGGATTGTCATTGGACTTTTTGGGAAGACTGTTCCCAAGACAGCAGGTATCATCAACTAAATTGCTGTTTAGTGTATGTGGGTCTCAAAAATGTTAACTGTATTTGTGCATCTTTTTTTCAGAGAACTTCAGAGCACTTAGCACAGGTATGTTTCCTAACTACCACTACCATGTCCCAACCCCTTACTTACCATGCAGTACTGAAATATATTCCTACCCAGTCTAGAAATGGCAGGCTACTTTATGATGTCAAAATGGGAATGGTAAACATTTGGTTCCAGTCATTTCTTTTACTGGAGAGAGACATCCCTCCATAATAATGGTTTGACAGTACACCGCTCTCTCTGATTCCTGTCATGTATTGTAAGCACCCTCAACTTCCATGTTACACAGGGGAGAAAGGAATGGGTGCGTATGGCGAACCTCTGTGGTACAAGGGATCCACATTCCACAGGATCATCCCAGGCTTCATGATTCAAGGAGGTGATTTCGTAAACCACAACGGAACAGGCTGCGATACCATTTATGGCAAAGACGTCTTCCCTGACGAGAACTTCAAGCTCAACCACGCCGAACCTGGTGACTAACTGTGCTACATGAAATTAACCTGCTTGAAGCACTGGTCAGTGCTCAGGTCTGATCAGCTGCATTGCAGGTACCATATCCATGGCCAATTATGGGAAAGACACAAACGGATGCCAGTTTGCCATCACCACCGTAGAAGGAAGCAAGTAATCATCTTCCTCTGGTTCTTTGAGCATCATCACTAGTCTAATCACCGTAGCGCCATTTTAATTTCTACAACAAAAGATTTTCTTTGCTCCCTCTTGAGAATTAATGCTTGTCATTGACCGTTCCTTTTCTTCTTCATGCTAAGATTACCGAAGAAATTGGATGGGGTACATGTTGTGTTCGGCAAGGTGGTGAGTGGAATGGACGTGGTCCACAAGATTGAAGCTCAAGGCCAGCCGAGTGGTGTTCCCAAGGCCAAAGTCCTCATAGCTGACAGCGGAGAGCTGCCCGGATCTGATGAGCTGTGACCATCCATTTTGATGGAAACTAACATCTGTTAGCAAAGCAAGTGCGGTTGTTTTTCAGCGTGGAATTGTGACCACCGTAGTCTTGTTTGATTTGGTTGGGGGCAGTTTATGTTGACTACAATGTCTAGTTCATATATGTACTTATTATTGGGGAATTATTAGATGAACAAACAAAATCGTAGTGATCTCTTCTTTAATTTATATATTAAGAACTCCCTTGTTTAAGAGAAGATGCAGGTTAAACTGCTGGTTTATATGTTTTAAGTTTTAACAGTGAAGGAGTTGACATGAAACTAAAAAGAATACTATCCACGTGATTATGAACCAGTACCACAAACGTCACCAGAGAGAGAGAGAACCGACTAATTATCCTATACAAGAGGGAGAGGGGTCCTCCTTAGGGTCATTTGGTTCTTCAGGATTGTACCAGGAATCTTTTCAGCTGATTAAAAGGTTATATAAATTAGGCTAACAATCCGACAGTAATCGTTCCAAGGGATGGATCTCTAGCAACCGAACAAGCCCTTTAATGAAAAACATGCGGAGGATAAAAAACAATACGACTCGAACAAATACATTATACTTGTTTGGTGAAAAATATCAATATATTATTCAGAGTTCAGGGACACTGTACAAATCCGTTTCTTGTTATTATATATTATAGCCCTGTTCGTTTGGCCGATAAGTTATAGCAGAAAATATTATTCGTTGATCTGCTTAATGACTGGCAGAAGCAGAAAATATTGTTCGCTGAATGACTGACAGACATATATACATGGGAGAAAGGAACGGCCAAGTCCGGCTAGCCTCTGTGGTACAAGGGATCCACGTTCCATAGGATCTTACCGCATGACCTGCTCATCCTTGCTGTGATAACTGGCAAACGTCTTAGCCATTGTCTATTTGTAGCTAACAGGCAGTTGCAGGAGGCCATGAGCCCAATGTGCGGTCCACGACGATCAGCTCTCACAGACCCTCAGTTTTGACAGTGCGGTCCAGGACGATCAGCTCTCACAAACCCTCAGTTTTGACAGTGGCTCACCAGCAGCCAGCACTCCTCCTTGTAAGGACAGTATAGACACTGCAGAAATTGGACCAAGAAAAGCTCAGGCTCATCGGCACCCAGTGACCGACGACGAGGAGGAACCAGCGGCCGGCGAGAGGCAAACCGCAATGGCGATGAGGAGCACGACGGCGAGGGCTATCCCGCTGTGCCTATGGCTCGCGCTCGGCGTGGCCACCCTGACGCTGCCCCAGGTGCGCCTCCATCTCTGCCTCCCATTGCATTGCCACTGCTCATCACTGGCATTGTTATCCTGAGATCCCTTCGTTTATGCTATGCTATGCATCCTATAAATTGCTGCCACCACCACTTGTCATCGTTTATGCATTGGTTGTTCATAGGCACATGCAGCAGAGGCAGACGCGGACCTCACCAAGATCACCAGCAAGGTCTTCTTCGACATCCAGATCGACGGCAAGCCCGAAGGTTTGTTTCTGCGTGCAAATATGTGGCGGCCCTTCTGAGGCTGAGATTTGCCAGCCCTAGCTAGTTGTACCATTAGCCATGCGTGCTGATTCCTGAATCTTTTGACGCTCCAACCTGACTAACATTGGAGTGATCATGGATTTAAATAGGCCGGATTGTCATTGGACTCTTTGGGAAGACTGTTCCCAAGACAGCAGGTATCATCAACTTATTGCTGTTCGATCGGTTCAGCAAATGTGAACAAATGTTGGGTCTCAAATGTTAACTGTATTTGTGTATTTTTCTTTTCAGAGAACTTCAGAGCACTTAGCACAGGTATGCTTCCTAACTACCACTATCATGTCCCAACCCCTTACTTATATACCATGCAGTACTGAAACATATTCCTACCCAGTCTAGAAATGGCAGGCAACTTATGATGTCAAAATGGGAATGGTAAACATTATTAGGTGCCCTCCAGTCATTTCTTTTACAAAATTTTTTACTGGAGAGAGATCCCTCCATAATAACGGTTTAGCAGTATACCGCTCTCTCTCTCTCTCTCTCTCTCTCTCTCTCTCTCTCTCTCTCTCTCTCTCTCTGATTCCTGTCATTTATTGTAAAGCACCCTCAACTTCCATGTTACACAGGGGAGAAAGGAATAGGTGCTTATGGCGAACCTCTGTGGTACAAGGGATCCACATTCCACAGGATCATCCCAGGCTTCATGATTCAAGGAGGCGATTTCGTAAACCACAACGGAACAGGCGTTGATTCCATCTATGGCAAAGACGTCTGGCCTGACGAGAACTTCAAGCTCAACCACGCCGAAGCTGGTGACGAACTGTGCTAACGTGAAATTAATTAACCTGCTTGAAACACTGGTCGTCAGTGCTTATGTGTGATCTGCATTGCAGGTACCGTATCCATGGCCAATTACGGGAAAGATACAAACGCAGGCCAGTTTGCCATCACCACCGTAGAAGGAAGCAAGTAATCTTCTTCCTCAATGCATGGTTCTTGAGCATCATCGCTAGTCTTGAATTTGTAATCGCCGCAGCGCCATTTTAACTTCTACCTCTTGAGAATTAATGCTTGTCACTGATCGTGCTTTACTTCTTCGTGCAAAGGTTACCGAAGAAATTAGATGGGCTGCATGTTGTGTTCGGCAAGGTGGTGAGTGGAATGGATGTGGTCCACAAGATTGAAGCTCAAGGCCAGCCGAGTGGTGTGCCCAAGGCCAAAGTCCTCATAGCTGACAGCGGAGAGCTGCCCGGATCTGATGAGCTGTGACCATCCATTTTGATGGAAACTAACATCTGTTAGCAAAGCAAGTGCGGTTGTTTTTCAGCGTAGAATTGTGACCACCGTGGTCTTTTTTTTATTTGGTTGGAGCCCCAGTGTTTATGTTGAATACAAGAGCGTAGTGATCTCTTCTTTAATTTATATACGTTGAGGATTCCCTTGTTTAAGAGAAAAGATGATGCAGGTTAAACTGCTGGTTTATACTGTTTTAACAGTGAAGGAGTTGGCAGGGAAATTACTAAACAAACACTATCCACATGATTATGAACCAACACCACAACCGTCGCAAAAAAAAAAAAAAGAGAAACAACCAACTTATCATCCTATACAACATGGTAGCCAAGAGCCATCTTGCATTTGCATGCATGCTGCAGGAATTTCCACAAGAGGGAGAGGGAGAGTGCCGCCACTCGTCACTGCTTGATGGTTTTACTATCACCTGTGGATCTATTGGAAAGCTTATCGTCAAACTGTTGTAAATGAGATGGCATGGATGACATAGGGTTGAGGTTTACACAAACATGAAATTTGGTTTATTATTAGTTATATGAAACCTTGTTGTTTGTAGTAGATTATTATATATGTGCTACCATTGGAAAATTGTATAAATAGACTACCCTTAAAAAAATTTGTCTATAAACTGGAAAACAATGGCATCAAATATGAGGCTATCAAAAGTGAGGGCGCGGGCGCTCAACCGCTCATGTTGGTGAACACCACTAGTTATTTTTCACCTCAACTTGGACAAATTTTCTTCAATTTCACCATCGGTCCTTGAACTTGATCGATAGTGTCATCTTGGTCTCCGAACTTTTAAAGTAATATATGTAGGTCTCTAAAGTTGTGATCCCACTCCATGAACTTCAAGGTGATCACTGCCGGTTCCTAAGCTTGACCGATAGTGTCATGCATTCTGGTTCTTGAACTTGATTTTGAGTCTCATCTAGGTCTAAATGAGGCCTAAGCCACTCTATATGCTAACATAGTAAGTTGATGTTTAACATAGGCCCGACATGTGGAATATATCTATGTTTTAACTTAGAGGTTTAAAATTCATCATCGGTCCCTAAACTTGGCAAGCATATTGTCATCAAGGTCCACGAGGTCACAGTTGTCAAAGATGAGGAATATAGAGGAGAGGTGGACATCACATATTGGGTCGTAACATTACCGAATATAGTGTGTGGCCCCGTTTGGATTAGAGTTTATATTAGGGTCTAGAATGACACTATTGGTCAAGTGTAGAGACTGACCGTGATCACTGGAAGTTTATGGACTGTGATAACAACATTAGCCGAGTTTAGAGACCTACGAAAATCACTTTGTAAGTTCGGACACTAGGACAATGTTATTGCGTTCAAAAAAAAAAACCATTCAAATATTTCCCTGTCACTGCGGCTGCCTACTATGTGCCAGCGAATTTTGCAGTTGCTGATGCCCTTGCTTCTATTACCGGCAATCCGTGGCAGCGTCTATTTGTAGCCAACGTACAGAGTGCAACAGCCAACAGACGGGCAGTTGCATGAATCCAACGTGCCGTCTATAATTTGTAGGGCCATCGCCATTTCTGCCTGGCCCACCTGTCAGCCAGCGCCAGCCCTCCTCCTTATAAGGAATGATCGAGGACGACGCGACGCAGCAGGGAGAGCCGCAGGTTCGCCGGCGACGAGGAGGAAGGAATCAGAGGCGCCCAGGAGACCCGGCCGCGATGGCTCCGCGCAGCTCGTCGGCGACGTGCTTGTGGCTCGCTCTCGCCGCGGCCATCCTGGCGCTTGCTCAGGTACGGTGCTCGATCGCTGATCAAATGCCTCCGGCAAGCTCCTTTGCTGCGACTGTTTGTGAACTGATCACCTGGCGTTCGATTCTGACGTATATATGTCATGCCATTGTCGCTGTTCAGGCACAGGGAGGGTCATCAGCGGCGGACCTGGAGAAGGTTACGGCCAAGACCTTCTTCGATATCGAGATCGACGGCAAGCCTGCAGGTTCGTGCATGCATGGTGATGCATGCTGTCAGTTGTCAGAATTCGCGGCTGCGATTAGCCCTCCCTCTCTCCCTGCATGTTTTGCATGGTCATACTGAATTACTGATGGCCTGATGCTCTCGACGCTGTTCCTAATCGCAACTTGTATTAATTTCACATGCACACAGGCCGGATCGTGCTAGGACTTTTTGGGGACACTGTTCCTAAAACAACAGGTACTATAATTTGCTAATAATACTAGCTAGCTCACAGATCAACAAATGTTGTGTGTTAATTTCCTTATGAGTTCGTTGTTGATAGGAAGAACAATGCTAACTACTGTCCATGTGTACCTTTTCGTTTTCTTATTAATTACAGAGAATTTCCGAGCACTTTGCACAGGGGAGAAAGGAACGGCCAAGTCTGGCAAGCCTCTGTCGTACAAGGGGTCGACATTCCACAGGATCATCCCGGGATTCATGATCCAAGGAGGCGATTTCACAAACGGCAACGGGACGGGGGCTGAATCCATCTATGACAGCACGATCTTCCCTGACGAGAACTTCAAGCTCAACCACACTGAAGCCGGTACTACTTACTGACGACTAGCAAATTAAACGCTGTGCTCTGAAACCTGAAACCTCTGATGAACTCATGGACAGAACTGAATTGTGTGCGATCTTATCGATCTGCAGGTACGCTGTCCATGGCCAACTACGGGCCAGACTCCAACGGCTCCCAGTTCTTCATCACCACTGTAGAAGAAAACAAGTAATAAATCAATCCCTTTTGAATGTTCTGTGATCAGTTTTCATGCATTTCAGTTTTGACTTTTGAGATTGTTTATATTGTTGCTGATATATGGTGCCTGCTACTGAATTTGGTTAAATTTGTGCGTGCAAATTGAAGGTTGCCGAAGAAGCTGGACGGGAAACATGTTGTGTTTGGCAAGGTGGTGGAAGGGATGGACGTCGTCAAGAAGATTGAAGCTGAAGGCCAAGCGACCGGCGTGCCCAAGGCCAAGGTCGTCATAGTCAACAGCGGGCAGCTCCCATCATAGAGAACTGATGATCCATCTATCTCCATCCCATCCATCTTGTTAAGAAACCAAACATTTGCTGTGTTTTTCAGTGTGCCATTGCATGTTGTTGTTGTCACGGTGCGGAGGCTATAGACGCCGTTGTATCGCAGCTCTCACTTCTCTTTTAATGAAATACATGTAAAAAAATGTTATTTGTCACAGTGATGCTTCATTTATTTAAATTTGTTTGGTTGGAGCTGGTTAGTACTCTCCTCGTTCCAAATTAAAAAAGCAAAAACGACCACTCATAGCTTGGCATTTTTGCCAAGTTTGCTCCTTCATTTGTCAAGTTGTCCAAATTGTAAACTCCAAATACAAAACCGTTGGATACCTTTTTTTTTTTGAGCTTTTTGGTAAATTACTCAAATGCAAAACCCTTGGAGATGCTCTTATATACTACTCTCTTCATTCCAAATAAAGTTGTTTTGCTTTTTTAATACATAGTAAAGCTTTTTTTTGTGAGAATAGTAAAGCTTATGAATATATAGACAAGCCAAAAAAAACTTATGTCTCGTTTGATCCTTGGAATTGTTGAATTCATTTTAATAATCATAATTTAGACACTGATTAATTAAGTTAATATGGTTGTATATAACATATTTTTGTATATTATTGTTGGTTCTGCGAGAGAGAGATACTTATGTGTTGAAATTGTACCATAGGGTAGTAAGTTGAAGAACGTGTTATAAATTACAAAATAGAAATATAGCACTACACTAAAAAAAATAAATATAGCACGACAATAGCTTATAGAATCCTTTTTTTTTCAGAAATCGTATATAAATTTCACACGCACTTTAATAACCTAGCGAACGATATCCAGCGAACGATACATGTCGGTCGCCCACCCTCCTTCCCCCTCCTCCCACTTCTCTTTCTGCTTGACGTCATCATAAAAAAAAGCAAAATATTTATTTTAAATTACTATAACTTTTAAATGATGTATCTATTTTTAATTCCGTCTACACCGGTGTGTTCAACGTGACGAGGCCAACAAAACTAGACCTCACTTATGTATGTTTCAAAGATTTTTATTTCTAGTAGCAATTTATTTATATTAACTTATAACATGTAAGTTATATTGCTAATTTATTCTGCTAAGTTATGCTGCTAACATATTATGCTAAGTTGTATTGTATAACTTCTGTTTTGTGTATAATAACTGTGTAACTTTCTATATACACTAGCGTATTAGTTGTGTAACTTATATACATATAAGTTGTATTGTGTAAATTATGTCTCCCTCTATTTCAAATTATAAAATGTTTTGATATTTCTACATATATTGATTTTGTTATGTATATACATATATAGTTGTGTCTAGATACATAGTAAATTCAATTTAGAAAAGTCAATATGCCTTATAATTTGAAATAGTGGGAGTAAACTTTTGTACATAAATAAGTTATATAGTATAACTTTTTTTTAGAACGACTAAGTTAGCAATGTTGAGTTATTCCTCGAACTTATGTTGTCTAGAAGCACTGCTAAGTTAGTACTGTTAAGTTTATCGTGAATGTTATGCTTTTTAATTCTGTTTTATAAATTATGAGCACATGCTTCTTAAAAAGATAAAAAAAAATTAAAGAACAAATGATCTAGCAAAAGAAAGTGAAAAAAGAATCGAATGTCTTAAAAGAGAAAGAAAAACCATTATTGTTCTATCTAATCTAAAAATAAAAAGTAACATATATAATTTAAAAAAAAAGAAAATAACTGGCAGAAATTGACCGCCGCTTTCGTTTCCAACCTTCGTGAAATAGTGGTGCCATCGAGTGTCTCTGCTGTACGGGCGGGGCAGGCAAACGGAGTCGTCACACTGACATGTGGGACCCACTGATCGCATCTGTCCCACATGTCAGCTAGCAAGGGGCTTCCTCTGCTGCTCTCCTTATTTGGTGGTCTCTCTCGTGGACAGAGGCGAAGACTGCACAAGTGCAGCAAAACGATCAGATCTAGCAGAATTCTCTCGATCTCATCGGCGGCGGCGGCGGAGCAGCGTGCGGATCGGAGATGGCGCCGAGCGGGTGGAGGAGGAGCGCGGGCGCGCGGTCCCTGTGGCGCCCCGCCACGGTGTGCCTGTGGCTCGCGCTCGCCGCCGCAGCTCTGACGCTCGCCCAGGTGCTCGTCAGCCTCGTCCGTCCCTTGCCCACAAGCCCATGATTTGCTCCTCCGACCTCTCTCTAAGTGGTTTTTCCCCGATCTGATTAGAGACTGCGCAGGATTGCTCGTCGATTTGACTGTTTCTGACGTTTGCGCTAGTATCTGAGTGACTGAATCTGTCGGATCGGGATCCAAGCAACTAACCGTTGTGTTTGGTTGCTGATTTATTTAGGCTAAGAAGGACCTGACGGAGGTTACCCACAAGGTCTACTTCGATATCGAGATTGACGGCAAGCCCGCAGGTTTGTGGCGGCCCTCTCTCATTTTTTCAATTCAGATACTCAGATCATCACTATTTGGTTCCACTAGTTATGCTGCACTCTCACTCACATGGGATTGCTGTCTCTGCTCAACCACCAGTGCTTACAGACTTACAGTTCAAAGTCATTTGCTTCTGTTGCATGTCATGCCCAGTGATTACTGCTGCTAGGTTTATCGGATTTGATTTATGCCTAAATGTTGTATTCTTTGGCTGTAGTTATTAGTATCAAGGAGAAATTCCAACATGGTGTTCGTGTATGAATGTGGTTCCTCCACTTGCTAACTGATTGACTCATTGGTGCTTACTTGTTTCTGATTTGTTATAGGTCGGATTGTCATGGGGCTTTTTGGGAAGACTGTTCCTAAGACAGCAGGTATTATCAACTTAGTATTTACAATTCAATACTATTTTCTCATGATATAAGAGAAAACTAATGGCACCTACTTGTTTTCCTACAGAGAACTTCCGAGCTCTTTGCACAGGTATGTTATACGTTAAGAATGTTATTATTACCCTTCTTATAGTTTCCTAATGATTATACAGAATGTTATTATTACCCTTCTTATAGTTTCCTAATGGTTATACTCATGGTAGGTTTGGCAGTCTTAAATTGAAATGGTTTTGTCATGCAGCATAGTATAGCCTGGTTACATCTTCAGGTAGTATCCAATAAAAATTGGGAAGCTTCTCCAAACAAACAAACTAACAGATGTGCACATTCTTGATCTTATTTTGTGGGAAAAGTGAATTTGAACATCATCAATTACAATAGTGTTATTGCATTCTTCATATATAAGTACAATATTATTTTAGCCTGCCATATAATGTAAGAGGTCCCATTCCAAATAGTGAAATAGTTATATTATACATCTGTGAAATATCTTTCTAAGTGATGTCTTACTAAGGCCCTGTTTGGTTCCCCTTGCTAAATTTTAGCTAGCTAAACTTTAGTCACTTTAGTAGCTAAAGTTCCAAACACATTGACTAAAAGGAACTAAAATAGTTTAGTTCCATTAGTCACCCAAGAGTAGCTAAAATAATTTTAGCTAGCTAAAATTTAGCAAGGGGAACCAAACAGGCCCTAAATAGGCTCAAGTCACTTGTTTGGTTTTGGTTTCATGTGGCCCTCAACTTTCTTGTTATACAGGAGAGAAAGGAGTTGGCAAGAGTGGCAAAGCCCTCCACTACAAGGGAAGTGCATTCCACAGAATTATCCCCAGCTTCATGCTCCAAGGAGGTGACTTCACTCTTGGGGATGGGAGGGGTGGTGAATCTATCTATGGCTTGAAGTTTGCTGATGAGAACTTCAAGATCAAGCACACTGGACCAGGTGATCAATTATGCCATAGTTTTTTTATGTGGCCCTGAAAAGGGATCATATTTGTTACATAGAAATGATTTATTCGAGTGGTTTGTTAGGATCTTTTTACTACTTAGGCTTGTTAAATTCATAACATGTTGGTGACTTATTGTTGGGACTTGGGTCAGGCCTTCTGTCCATGGCCAATGCCGGGAGAGATACAAATGGATCTCAGTTTTTCATCACCACTGTGACAACAAGCTGGTAAGTAATATTCACAGGTCTTCGTAACAGTGACCTTATTTTCTCCAATCTTGACTGAAGGTTTTTCTTAATCTGTTGAAGATTTATGCTGACTACCTCCTGCTTCTATTTTGTGTGTGTGTTAGGTTGGACGGGAAGCATGTTGTGTTTGGCAAGGTGTTGTCTGGAATGGATGTTGTGTACAAGGTCGAAGCTGAAGGCCGGCAGAGTGGGCAACCAAAGAGCAAGGTTGTCATAACAGATAGTGGCGAGCTGCCTATGTGATGAGCTAAACTGATGTGTTCCATCTTGAAGCATAATAAGAAGTTGCTAGTGGTCGTTTGTCGTTATAGAACTGTTATTAGTGGCTGAAACTGGCCTGAGCCAGTTTGTTCTGTTTACTACAGTGACTTCCTTATTTACTTAGTTGGAAAGTTTTAAAAGGTTGAACTAATCAGTGGTCTCACGCATCATCATCTTCATCGTTATCAGTTTCATCTGCCAGAATAATCTTGTGGTTGTTGATCTACGCCATCTTCAGAAGTAAAATGTTTTATTGAATATCAAATTGAATAAACTTGGTTGAAATGCGTCTGGTGAACAATGAGCGTCTCTGCAAGCATTGATAGTACATGAGCATTTGCCATCATTACTCTGTTCGCTTGAGCTTGTGAGGGTGCACCACACACTCCATCTCGAATGCCACTTTAAAAAATCACATTTTTTTTTCAAAAGGGGATCGTAAGATACCAGCCAGACCTTAAACCTAATGATCAGCTCGCTATTCAAATCAAAAGAATTAGAACCTAGCGGAACAGCTAAATGTCATTCTGAAATCCCAGTACTCTTTTCTAGTTTACAAACGAGCTTGTGGCTCGGAGGTTGCTGAAACCAAACTGGTTGGGAGTTCGACTCCCTGAGTGTCTCACATGCATAAAATTGTGTGTAATAATTAAAAAAAGCTCCTCGTTGACAATGCCAATCCTACCTTGATCATACCTCAGCTGGTCGAATCTAAAGTTGAAGCGTTTTTGTCTATTTTCTCGTGGAAATGTTTTTCAACTGCCATGCTCATCCTATCCAATAACGAAAATAGTTCTCTCACCCAAACATGCCTTAACATGATTACATGAGAGAAGAAAAACTGAAAGCAGCCACAACGCAGCTATTACAATCATATGCCTTGGGAAAAAAGTCACATGCCACATATTTCAAGGAGAAATGAGCTAATAATCTCTCAACGCAGGCCTCTTTTCCTATCACAAATGTCACTTTCACTTTTTTCTCTTTACTTCTAATAGACAAGAATAAATATAGAGTATGGTTTCATCCACCCCCAACACGTGTTTATATGAGAGCTTCTGCCAACACTAACATATGATCTATACATGGCGTGTATACGTGGATGTTGGGGCTACAAGATAGTGTGTTGGGATGGGAAGGCCCTAAGTGTTCGAGGTAGCCTCGACACAGGCCCGGCTCCGAGGGGGGCGAGAGGCATATATGACACACACGAAATGAAATATTTTATTTAAACGCCTCTTCATATCGTATAATGAACAAACACCTAAAGAGTCATTTCTCTGATATAAAAGTCTTTTGTCTTATTCTTATGGAAATTTTCCAAACATGTCGCATTGGACATAGATTTTATCCAAAAACGGAAAGGCTTCTGTCGTCCAAATGTCCCGAAGTATATAAAAAACATACGACACATGCGAAATGAAATAATTTGTACGAACACGTCTTTTCACCTTGTATACATATAATAAATAAACATCTAAAATGTCTTTTCTCTCTTCTAACTCAAAAAAGGCTAAAATGTTTATCACAACAGTAGAGATAACGACACACACTTTCTTCTTCCTCGGCTCTCTTCTTCCTCACCAACCAACCTCGCCGCCGCTCGCCTCGACCGCTGCCCAGGTTGCTGATGACCTCACCCCACCCACTTACCACCTCGCCAGACGTACTCGTCCTTCCATAATCCCAACCTAGGAGCTCGTCGGCGACTGCTCGCCCTTACCGTCCATTGTCCATCGGGTTATCTCCTCCACTCGTTTAGCCTCATCGCCGCTGCCTTGCTCACGGTCCTCTTCAACCCGCCACCACCGCTTGGGTAGCCATCGTCCAGGCCCCTTCTTTCTAAGGTTGTCGGCCATAGATGGTCACAAAACTAGAAACCCTAACCGTCATTGCCACCTCATCCAACCCCCCCACTCACGACGACCTCGTCGATAGCCATTCCTCCCACCACTTGCCCCTGCCCCCTTCTTCTCCAATTGCGACAATGTGTGCGCCGCTTCAATTAGCAACGCGGGCGAGCATGATAAGATTTTAGGATTTTACCAATTCTAATAAGCTGTCAATGTCCAAAAGTCCTGAAATATCATTTTGGACATGGAAAAGATCAAGGGTGGCGAGCAGGTATGGCCCGCACACAAATGAAATATTTTGTGTCTCGTGCAGCGGACAATATCCAAATACCTCCGTGGAATCTGAGCCCACGTAATCGGGACCGCGCGTTCCGGATCCGACGGTCGAAGCGAGACGACTACCGCCGCGGGGAGAAAAGCCGTGTGCGGCCGCAGCCCGCAGGAGGCTAATAATTGGCGGCCCCGGTTTCGCCCTCTCCCACCCATCACCGCGAAGAACACAAACACAAGTAGGGTTAGGAAGGCGACGCGGCGGCGGCGGCGGGCTGCGAGCGGCGAGAGCGCGAGAGTAGTAGGAGGGATCGGCCATGACGGGGAAGGCGAAGCCGAAGAAGCACACGGCGAAGGAGATCGCCGCGAAGATCGACGCGGCGACGACGAACCGTGGCGGCGGCAAGGCCGGGCAGGCGGACCGGCTGGGGCAGGACAAGGGCGGGCACGCGAAGCTGGCGTGCCCGCTCTGCCGCACCCCGGCGCCCGACATCAAGTCCATGCAGATCCACCACGAGGCGCGCCACCCCAAGCTCCCCTTCGAGCCGGAGAAGCTCCTCAACCTGCACTCCTCCGCCCCAGCCGCCGCCGCCGCCGCCGCCGCCGCCGAGGCCACCACCTCCAAGCCCAAGCCCGGCGTCCGCGGCAGCCTCAAGAAGTAGCTTGCTGTCTTGCCTGCCTGCTTGGGGTAATTCCCTTCGATTTCAGTCCCATCCATCGACCCGATCTATAATCAATCAAACTACCGACCTCTGGACTCTGGTCCGGTGGCCGCTGCCGCAGTCGGCCTGCGGTGTACTATTAGTCTACTGCTGCTTTTCGTTGTTATACTGCTGGTACATGTGTTATGTGATATATGTGTCAACTATATAGCAATCTCGTCGCTGGCAACTAGGCATGTTTAACTGTGTTGCTGCTCTGGGATGCCGGCGATGGCTGCTAGTACTGTTAATGTCGATCGGGTCTCCTTGAACAATGGCGGAAATCTGTTGCTTGTTACTTTCTTCTGATGGCAAGTGAAAGTTCATGAATTGGGAGTTCTTTTGTTCGTTGTTTAATACTGTCAGCTGAGGGTTAAGGGTCATTTTCATGAGGCAGATCTTATCTTGTTATAGGTATTTGTATTGTTGGATATGCTCGGCTAGCCCAAATATTCGCCTGATTTGCTTATGCCTTGGAGTTGTGAGGAGAATTGCCTTTGTTTACGATGGGACAATTGTCAGGCCTAGTTGTTATATTGGTTTGTGTATTGTGACTAGAAATGAAAGGCAGTTGTCTAGTTTGAGTAGTGATTTCAGTTCCTCCTCATATGGTTAATTTTAATTAAGTTAATTATATGTCTTGAGTCTGTCGCTAGACTAAGTTTACTATTTTGCATGGGTGCTAGTTTCCTAGATCCCAACTTCCAAAGTCCTGGAAGGAATTCATGAGAGATGAGTAACGTAACGGATAACCAATCAACCATGCACTCCCTCCCTCCTTTTATATTTTGAGCTAACGGACATAAAAGGCGGGAGGGAGTATCTTTTGTTTAAAATGCTGGAGTAACGCCAAATTAATGACTATGCTCATTATTTGTTGTCGTCTTCCTGAGAGAGTTGGCTGCCTGGCTCGCTCGCTCGCCTGCTTGGGGTGATTCCCTTCGATTTCAATCCCATCCACTGACCCAATCTATAATCAATCAAACTCCTGGCCTCTGGTCTGGTGGTGGCAGCCACATGCGGCCTGTGGTGTACTGTTAGTCTGCTGCTGCTTTTCGTTGTTATACTGCTGGTACATGTGTCGTGTGATAGATGTGTCAACTATATATCAATAACTCTGGCATGTCTAAGTATGTGTTGCTGCTCCGTGATGCCGGCAACGGCTGCTAGTACTGTTAATGTCGATCAGGTCTCCTTGAACAATGGCAGAAATCTGTTTCTTGTTTACTTTCTTCTAATGGCAAGTAAAGTTCCTGAATTGTTTCGTCTGCTGTTGGATGTTTAATACTGTCAGGGTTAAGGGTTTCATGAGGCCCAAATCTCACCTGCTTTGCTTATGCTCTTGGACTAGTGAGAGAATTGCCTTTGTTTACCATGTGACAGTTGTTAGGCTTAATTGTTCTTGGTTCATGTATTGTGACTAGAAGAAGACTTGTCTAGTTCGAGTCATATGCGAATGCTGGAGTTCATTAGTGATTTTCAGTTCCTCTTCACATGGTTAAGTTTGTCACTAGATTAAGTTTTACTGTTTTTGCATGGGTACTGGTTTCCTAGATCCCAACTTCCAAAGTGCTGAAAGGCATTCATGAGAGATGAGTAACGTAACAGATAACAAATTAACCATGTACTCCCTCCGTCCTCCTATATTTTGAGCTAACCGACAAAAGGCGGGAGGGAGTATCTTTTGTTTAAGATGCTAGAGTAATGCCATATTAATGATTATGCTAATTATTTGTTGTCTTCCTGAGAGAATTATTTGCTCACAAGTATGACAGCACTCTTCACAATATTGCGTCACCAGACTGTCATTTGAAGTTGGTTATGCTGTTTCAGCGATGTACAGATTTTAAGGGTTTCCAAGCCTCAAGCTTACAATTACCCCCTCATTGTAGCTGAGCATTTATTCATTTCCTTGGTAACTTTAGTGCTTCCATTATCAGGATTACTTGTATTACACTACTACATGCCAGCAAGCATAACCTTCTGTAAAGTGCACCATTCAGTTTTAGGCAATAATGCAATAGTATGGTTAGTGGTGTTTGAGGCATTGGGGTATTGACAGCACTTGCCATCTTTTTCCCTTTTTTGGATGGTGTTTGCTGCTGCCTGCTAGGCATGTCTGTGTAACACATGGGTAGAGCAATTTAACTTCACCTTTTAAAGTTATGCACAGATTTAAGGTCTCCCTAGTCCCAAGCTTACAGTACCCCCTCAATGTATCATATATTCATTTGTTTGGTAACTTGACTGCTTACCGTGGTCAGGATTACTTGTACTGTTACATTACTTCATACCAGCAAACATCTTGTAAAGCGGATCATTCAAAACTAGGCAATAGTACTGTATTTTATGAGTAGTGATGTTTGATGCATTTTTGTTGTGTGCGGGTGTTTTTTTGTTTGGGGGGGGGGGGGGGCACTTGCAATCTTTTGATTTGTTGGATGTCATGAATTTGTCACTAAACACTATTTGTTGACTCGTGGTTGAAGCAATTTAAGTTATCCAGTTTTATTTGCTTTGAACACTATATTTAAACTACGTTCTTTGCTGAAAATCTGATACATGACCTTTGGATCCAGCAACCAATCGGTCTAAAATCTGATACATGGTCTTTGGAGTATCATTTTTCGTTCTTTTTTAGTGGTTCAAATTCTGTCTGCGCACTGATTTGGTGTAGTTTGCACTTCGCTTCGGTTAATTGTTTGCTCAGGAGTAAAGATTACTGCATTGATATTACTACATCACCAGAGTGGAAAGTGTGAACATTTTATCCATGTTTAGTATCCTGACTCTGACCGGGGTGACCTGTCCTACACTCGGTCCAAGTGTGCTGAAGCTCAGGTGAATTTTCCCCATCTTGGCAGGACCCAAATTGAAACAACATTGAGACGGCAAAAATAGCTGTCAGATTTGAATTTTTATTGGAGCCTAATGCCCAAAGAAGCTTTCAAATCCCCCTTGGTATAAAAGTGCAAACCTATCAAAATGTAGATCCTTTCAACCATAATATTCCTTATGATTAATAATCCCACATGATTATTAGGTTCTAATGAAGAAAAAAAAGAATTGCATGTACAACCTGTATGTTATACAAACAATTGTGACTATACGTTATACAAACAATTGTGTCAGAATTTGGTTTGGCTGTCATCCAAACAAAGTTAACCAAACATTTTTTTTTCTTTTTGCCACTGCCCATTAACTATGACACCAATTGTGGCACAAACAAAGCATACCCCTATGAGAGGATGGTGAATAATAGAGCGGTACAAGGAGGGGTTTAGCGGTGGCGGCAGCTGGTGGGTATGTGTTGACCTAGGGCGGACGTTCTTCTAGGTACGTGTTGACGCTAAAAATCAATATAGTCACCGGTGACTGATCTAATCTAAATAAATATGGCAATTTTACTTAATAGCATGTGGTGGTATGAATATCAAACCTCCGTCTTACCCCTACAGGGCCACTTGCCTCACCCACCACCAAGACCCTTCACTAAAACCCTTCCTTGTACCCTCCCACCCCACGGCATGGAGCCCCTTCCCTCCCCCCTCGCCAAAAACCCTAACCTTAAATCTGCATTGTTGTTGTTGTTGTTTTTTTTTTTTTGTCTACTGCACGACCTTGCCGCCGCCTGCTCCGCACACCCCCTGCCCCCTCCCTCCCCTGCCGCCTCCAGTAGCGATGCAAGCACGCGAAATAAAGATTGTGGCTTCCTCATCTATCCAAAAGGATTAGGTATAGTTTAATGTTGTTTTACAAACTGCAAAAGGTTCTATTACCTGGCGTAGCACTCGTGCAGCACAATCATTTAATCCTACAATCTGAATATACCTTGAATTGAATTCAATATCTGATCGTATAAAAATTTACTCAGGGGAAGCATAGACAGCATCAAGTAACTTTTATACAGAGCTGGAAGCACAGACAGGATCGGAGATATATAGAGAAGATGAACGCCCATACAACAAAAAAGGCACAGTACGAGTATACATAGTCCAATTGTTCTAAAATCTGATACATGAATATGTGAACTTTGGAGAGTTATTTTGTCTCTCCCTTGAATACAGAGAACAGGTTGGATTCCATCATCAGAGAAGAAAAATTTGTCTTGCCACGAGTATGATAGCTCTAGTGCATGGCAGCTTCACTTCTTAGGCATAAAGGATATTCTGCCAACACAAATCATAAACTCAAGTTAGAAAAAAAAATCATAGCAAAAATTTGTGCAATAAGCCAATAAGAACAGATATATGGCATACAATGTGGATGCTCCCAAATTCAGAAGACAGCCGAATGGTCGATCAATCAGAACAAGTACCTTTCATTGGTGAGGTTAATCCAACTGGAGTTGGCCTTTGACTTGTACAGACAAAGCTGTTGAAGTTGAAGGATCAATGCACCTAACCAAAGTTATCTTCTGCAAATGCTGGGAACAAAAATGCCGATTGGGATACCAGAATATCCGGACTATGTTCAGGATATGATATTTTTTCAGTACACCGTCATTCTTCCTGATAATGGAACCTTGTTTGGATGCTTGGAATGGTAGTAATTATGTGGAGGATGACTCTAGGCAAGATTGGTATTATACAACAAAGACATGAAATAAATCTGCTGCTGCTGTCCTAGAAAGACAATTGAGGCAATCCACCAGCCTCTCTGGGGTCTAAGGATCGATGGAGCCCCTGAAGGAACTTCCTTCTGCTTTGGTGGTTGGTAGATCCTCCACAAGAAGAGGTTGTAAATAACGGGTAGTCAGAACTCTCTGAGCTTCATTGTACCGAGCCCAGGTAACCAGGTAAAGACCAGCAATGATGAAGAGTCCCCCAATAACACTGAAACGAATAAAACTCAGATGTAAACAAGTTCAGAATTAAAAAGTTGCCTGATATTAGTTAGCTTCAAAGAATAATATAATATGTTGACCCATGATTCATTAGCAACTGATACTCGACAAACTCATGCTGAGCCAACAATTTAAAGGATCCAAAATCTGTGAAATCACCAAAACATAATATTGAAACAGCAATTTACAATAATTATAGAGTTGGGAGTAGGGCCAAACCTTCCAACATAAATTGGGGTTCCAAGGAAAATAGTTGAAAGCAAGGTAGAGCATGCTGGTTGGAGTGGATTATAGAGGGCCACTAGAGAGGGCCCAAGAATCTTATTTGCCCAAGTCATGATTGCATAGTTGAGACAGGACGCAACAATTCCCTGGTAGGTACAAGCAAAAAATGTGGTAACACAGCGAGGGAGGTTTCTAAATCTAAGCCTGATCATGTGAAATTCATGTACTCACAGCATATACGACGGCTATTATCTCGGTCGTTGTCAGTGCCCACTCATGGAGCCCATTGGTAGCAAATACTCCAGTAACCACCATAAACAAGGTTGCAAAAGAATAGGAGTAAGCAGTTAGGGATAAGCTTGCAGGATATTTTATCAGCACCGGGGCCTGGAGTTGTCACATCAGAAAAGGACAGCAATTATTATCTAAAAAAGATAAGGGCAGCAATTTGGATGAGGTATGAGGCCTTATTTTAGTTGAAGAGGTGAAAGGTTTCTAGGCACCATAGCATTTTTTGTTTTATTTGATAATTATTACCCAACCATGGACTAACTAGACTCAAAAGATTATCTTGCAAATTGCAGATATATAATTAGTTATTTTTTAATCTATATTTAATGTTCCATACATAAGCCGCAAACTTTGATGTGATGGGAAATCTTGAAAAGTTTTTAGGTTTTGGGTGAAGCCTGAACATAAATATACGGTAAACGTTCATATCTCAGGCACTAATATTCACAGTGAATAAAAGAAAAGAAATACCACATCAGTAAATACCGAACCCAATGCTGCCAAGTTATGCCATCAACACCGAGAGCTCAAAAGTCTGCATTTACCTGAATGACAAGGTAAGCACCCATCAGGAAGCAGTTTCCAATGAGGCAGACGACCCCGAGACTCCATGCGTCCAGACCATTTCGGAGCATGGCGGTTGCGGTCAACCACTGAGGAGAATAGGCATTGCTGCTCCAAGTGCCGGCCAGGGCAGCTGCATCGGCTGCAGTGGCGCCTCCCATCCCAATCAAAGACGGGCCTTGGTAGAAGACCATCAAGACGGCGCCAAAGACGCACACGGCTGTGCCAAGAACTTTGACAACCCCATCTTTCGTGAAGATGTTGACCACCTCGACGCTGGACAATGCGTGGAATTTACTTCGAATTCAGTTGACATTTGAGACGGCGTCCATGTCAGGATTGAGGAGATGATTATGGTTGTTATTACCCGACGATTGCGGCCAAGAGGAACGTGAACACCGGTATCGCCGGCTGGAACGCCGCCGCGTAGGAGGCGTTGGTGTAGCTGAGGCCTAGCAGGAAGAGGAGCTGGTTCCCGAAGATCCTGCGGCAAGGTTGGAGAAAGCCATTCCATTATTTTATTTCCAACAAGGGTTAGTGATGAAAACTATATAGATTTATTAATAAGAGAAAAGGAAAGTGGAGATTATATAACTAAATAAATTACCCAGTGAATCCGAGAAGAGCAAAGGACGCGAGGAGGCGAGGAGTCACCGGGCGCCGCGCGCGCACGCTTCTGCAAGGACAGATGGATACCAAAATTACGGGACGAAGCGTAAAGAAATCCCCAACCCTCCCCCAGGTAGCTGCTGGGGGCAGGCAGAGGAAACTGAAGTGAAATTCGGTGGTAGGCGAGGCGAAAGGGACGAGGACGGACCTCTCGCGCAGGAAGGCGATGGGGGCGAGGAGCGCGAGCGCGACGAGGTCGCGGTAGACGCAGAAGACGATCTGGTTCATGCCGACGTTGAGGACGGACTTGGTGAGGACGTGGTAGCCGCCGTAGGCGACCTGGACGAAGGCCATCCCGACGTGCGCCCGCCACGCCTCGTTGCCCGCCCACAGCAGATGCCCGCTGCCGCTGATGGCCCACACCGACGAGGACCACCGCTGCAGCAGCGTCGGCTTGCTGCTCTCCCAGCCGGAGCCGGCATCCTCCACCTCCACCTCCGCACCCGCTCCCCCACGCCCCATCCTCCTCCGCCCGCTGCCGAGGCCGGCGACCGCTCCCTCGTCCTCGCGCGGCGTACTCCGGGCAGGAGTCGACAGACAGGAGGTCTGCTGCTCGCCTGCTCCTGCTCTGCTTGTCGTGTGGGGGTAGGGGGCTGTGCCTGTAAGATTTTTATATTGGCCTTGTTAGTTCATTCCGAAATCCAAAAAGTTTTCAAAATTTCCTATCATATCAAATCTTACGGCACATGCATGAAACATTAAATATAAACGAAAATAAAAACTAATTATACAGTTTGACTGTAAATCACGAGACGAATCTTTTGACCATTGTTAGTCTATGATTAGACAATATTTACCATAAACAAACGAAAGTGCTACGGTTACGAAATCTAAAAATTTTTCACATCTAAACAAGACCTAGCTTCGCGTGTCGTCGTCGTGTTCCTGCTTTGTGTGGGCGTGGCACTTTTTTTTTTTTCAATTTTATACATTTTTTCTTTTTTATTTAGAAGTCACACTAGTACCTACAAGATTTAAATACAAACATAGATGATCTTGGTTAGGAATAACCTATAACGAACCAGGAATGTTTGGTTAAGGTTGTTAAAATTTAATAGATACTTTAGTATTTGGCATTAGGCAAATTAGGGCCTAATGCCAAATTTTGGCTAAAATCAACGTCTCTATATATTGAGTGTTATACTAATTCTACCACTCCCATATTTTGTATTTCCCTCAAAAATTATTGATCCCTCGCAACATCTTTCTCATGTGTTGCTGTTGCAGTGTGCGCTGTTTATGTGGTTCCACCACCAGCATCTATTCACACACTGATTTGTGTGTGTGTCTCCTTGTACGAAATTCTATGCATCTCCAAATTTTGCACGAACATGTATCTTTGCATCATATACTTATACATATTTTGGTTGATTTTTTTAGTATGTACATGATATTTGATGTATTTACAGAGGACATGTTGTCGTATTTGGGCCTTGTTTAGTTTGCGAAAAGAAAAGTTTTTTTTAGTATTGTATCATATGTGTAACTATAGCAATTAGTGTTAATCATAAACTAATTAGGTTTAAAAAATTTGTCCTGCAAAATACATGCAAATTATGTAATTAGTTATTTTTTAATCTATATTTTTTGTTTCATGTATGTGTTCAAATATTTGATATAATTAGACGAAAAGTTTTTTGTAAGGAGAGTTGGGGGGATTAAACGGGGCCAGTGAGGCAGTAGACGCGGACGCATACACATTGGCATATGCATTCCGTTTTTAGGCCATACAACTATGGGTAGGGGGGAGGGAATTAAACGGGGCCTTTATCAGTCAGGTAGACGCATATGGATCAGTATATGCGTTCCGTTTTCAGCCATACAAATTCGGAATCCAATACGATAGTGGCATATACTGTACGAGCTTGCTGGGCACGACAAATCTAATGTGTGGATGGATTGAAATGAATTGATGAAATGCACGACAGTAATCAGCTGCTTGATTACTGACAGGCTTGCACAACCAATTCTGTCGGTTTCGCAATCACCATCTGATGACGCTGTTAGGAGAACGGATAGGCCAGGATAGCTATAATTATTTATTTCTAATTGCGTTCAACCAGAAATCATACGAGCAAGTCGGGTCGTTAGCGCTTGACATACAGTGTAGCAAAATGACGGATCCAGAAAAACAAATTAGAAGCAAGAGCATCTCTAGCCGTCTTCCCAGATTTTAAAAGGTTTTGGGGGACTCCCATTACCAGTTTTCTGATTTTTAGGGGTTACTCCAATAGCTTTCTATCAAGTAGAGCCCACATGTCAGCATCGTCTCTGTCAACATTTGGGAGAGTGTTAGCACTGATCCTATCATCGGCAATGAGCAACCAGCCAAGGTATATTGGACAAGAATCACAGAACACTTCCATGCCAACAAAATCTTTGAGTCTGATAGGACTAAAAATTCACTTGAGCATAGATGGGGTACAATTCAGAAAGAGTGTCAAAAATTTCAAGGATTGTTTGAGGATGTGGAGCGTCGACACCCGAGTGGAGTTCCATACCAAGAACATGTAAGTTTGTTGTATGTGAGTCAATTGTGCAATGTACGCTTGTTGTATGTTGTCATATGCTGATTCCGGTTAACCCATTGTTCAATTTTGATTGTAGTTATTAGAAGCACAACTCGCCTACTCCGGTGGAAAGAAGAAAGGATTTCCTTTTCTTCATTGTTGGCTGAAGGTGAGAAACTCGCCCAAGTTCCAATCAATTAATCCGAGGGAGAAGAGAAAGGCTAGCAATGTCATAGGAGAAGAAGATTTGGACAGCCCACAAGCTTATGATTCTAGTCAAATAACACAAGGACAAAGGCCCATTGGAAGGAAGCGTGCAAAAGAACATCTCAAGAACAAGGGAGGGGATGGTGGACCATACAAGAATTTAATTGAGGAGTTGCTTGTTGAGAAGAAAGAGGAAAGGAAGATGAAGGATTTGAGGTGGCAAGAGGCCAAGACAATGCAAGAGCGTAGGATATCAGTTGAGGAGAGACGGTTGATGTGGGAACAAGAGCAAAAGATTATGTTCTGTGATGTTAACACTTTAGATAGTATAGAGCAGAAGAATTATGTGTTGACAATGAGAGCACAAATCACAGCACAGAAGATGGCAGAGTTCTCCCAAAGCCTTGGTGGTTCTAGTGGTGGTAGCCATGCTGCAGAAGATGATAGTCTTGGTGGCCACACATCTATTTGAGCATTGTTTAATTATGTTCCAATTGTTGAACTTTATTTATCTATGTTTGAACCTTGTATCCTCCTTTGATTAATTATGCTCGAACTATGATGTTTGAACCTTGTAGTATCCTCCTTTGATTAATTATGTTCGAACTATGAGCTTTATTTAGTGGTTTAAATATTTTTGCTTGAATTGTACCGAAGAAATTGAGATGATAGAGGTGTAACATAAATGTGTGAAAAAAATAGGTAGTCTGTTTTAGGTAGTGCTGCTGGAGACGGGAACAAGAAAATAAGTAGTCTGACAAAACGGTGCTACCTAAATAGAGAAGTAGAGGGTCTGTTTTAGGTAATCCTGCTGGAGATGCTCTAATGCTCCCATGCCCTCCCTTAAAAAATCATCAAATTTGCATGAAAATTGAATAAAAATCATTAATGGATAGATGATGTAAAGAGACATGTGCTCAAATTTTGAGGTAGAAGGAGAAACCAAAAAGAGAAAATCAGGCCTTGTTTAGATTTTTTTTTTTGATTTTGACACTGTAGCACTTTCGTATTTATTTTATAAATATTGTCCAATCGTAGAGTAACTAGGTTTAAAAGATTTGTCTCGCGATTTACAGATAAACTGTGTAATTAGTTTTTTGTTTTCGTCTATATTTAATGCTCCATGCGTGTGCCGTAAGATTCGATGTGATGGTAAATCTTGAAAAAATTTTGTTCTTTGGGTGAACTAAACAAGGCCTCAACATGTAATGACATCGATTGGCATGCTGACTTGTCTTTTCTTGAATCTGCTTGCACTTTTTTTTTGTTCATCCTCAAATTCTTTAATTTCCATTTTTACGTCGTCTAAATTTCTACATTTTTTTGTTGGACTTTTAGTGCATATTTTAATAGATTTGTTCGAGGTGGGAACCTGGGAGGCTTGGAGCATGCGAGGGGTGGGAGGAGAGAAGATGTTATCGTATCCATTAATCTGCACGCCGTTTAATTGGAGTCAGGAAGACGACCATGCAGACGATACATAGGTGCATAATCAAGCGAAGCCTTAATTATTCGTGCATATTTTGTTAGTTGCGTTCCATTTTCAGGCATCACAATCGCAATTATTCAGAATACAATAATATGGATATGGATGTAGCATTACATTAGCAAAACACCACTATCAAAATCACCTACGATAAAAAAATAAACACTTTTGAAAGTTACTATTAAGGATAACAACCGGATTTATATGTAAGGACAAGGGCTGCAATTTTTTTAGAAAAAAAATTTAATATCCTAGCTTCTGCATCGATCAATGCATATGACTTTTTCTTATTACAAGTGATACCAAAACATTCCAAAGAATTTAAAAAATAAAGTTTTACGCCACAAAAGAAATAAGATCGAAACCACGACTAAAAAGCAAGTCTATTTTTAAAACCCCAGACATGTCTTGCAAATAATTCTATCATAACCGTTTCATTGGTCTTGCACCCTATCCTCACTAAATGACGATCCTCCTACCTCTGGAGGGACTATTGTTTAGTTCCTAAAAAATTTCAAAATTTCCCGTCACATCGAATCTTGCGGCACATGCATGGATTATTAAAGTTAGACGAAAACAAAAATTAATTATATAGTTTGTCTGTAAATCGCGAGATGAATCTTTTGACCCTAATTAGTCTATGATTAAACAATATTTGTCACAAACAAACGAAAGTGACAGTACCTAAAATCTAAAATTTTTGCCAACTAAACAAGGCCAAAAGACCCTTCTTTTCATTCTAGACAGGACACTTGTAGGAAAGTCTTAAAGCTGAGTTAATTTTGGGCCATCGTTGAGAATAGCGATGGTGGGCCTATTTTTAGGCTCAAATAGCCTTGAAACTCGTTTTGATTAGACTTTTCCATAGGCCACAAGTCCCGATCAATCTGATACGACCCATCCAAGCTTCACTGCTGAAGCACACGCTCATGTGCCGCCGACCATCCCCCTCCCCGTTCCCTGCCACATCTGATGTGCTCCACATGGCAACAGAACTCCTGATTCAGCTCTAGTTGCTGTGATTTAGCTCCACATATATAGCAATCGGTTTGGGTAAGAGTTGAGATTGCATATTTTTGTAGTAGTAAGTACATTCGGTGTTAGTTCCTATGATGCAGCGACGAAGTTAGCAGTGGGGCTGGGGGGGCTCCAGCCCCTACTACCGCTGCTGGCCCAGTGGAATCCCTAGTGCTCTTCTTCTAATTTTAGACACAAATTTATAAGGTAGGGTGGGCTGATAACTTTATTTTTAGATATATTTTATGAATTTTATTATTAATGTATATTTACGATGGGTAATAGTAGAGCTAAGTCGATATAGAACTTTTGCTTAGCCCCCTCTAATTTTTTTCCTAGCTTTGTCCCTGTATGAACGTCGTAATGTTAAAATCCCAAATTGTTTGGCTTTGGCATACGTAGAAACTAGAAAGTGGATGAAGGCATATATCGTCGCATCTCAATGGTGGTGATACTATAGCACGTGCTGAGTATATACATTCCTAATATATTTTTGCTCTCCGAACGTCATATTCTTCTTCTTGTTTGCTACGGGTTTTTTTATTATATAAAATGAACTAGTCTCTGTAAAATTCATATATGGTTCATGTGTTGGAATACATATATCATGAAATAATTTTATGTGCATCTACTCGTGTACCGGTTGGGAGCTGGAGGCCACGAGCCGAATCTATCTATCCCGGACCCTTTCATCACTTTCGCGTCCCAGAGAATGCCTGAACAATACTGACGTCGTTGAAACCGCAAACCGTCTCCAACCTAACCTGGCCCTTGAGAAGCTGAAACACCACCATTTGCCCCGTTACCTACTAGTACCCCCACATTCTTCAAAGTTGACACGTGCACGGTGCACATCATAGCGTACCTAGAGCACTCCCAATGCAAGACTCTATCACAAAGTCCAAGACAATTAATTACATATCATTTATGGTATTTTGCTGATGTGGCAGCATATTTATTGAAGAAAGAGGTAGAAAAAATAAGACTCCAAGTCTTAGAGCAAGTTTAATAATACAGCCTACCTGCTGGCTGTAAGGTTTCTTACAGCCTTCTTACAGTCCACTCATACAATAATGAGCTATTCACTATTAATATGTGGCCCACTTGTCTCTCTCACAAAGTTTCTTGGTTCCTGTGCCTAAGCTGGCTGTAAGGTTACAACCTGCTTCTCCTCTCTCTCCTCCCTTCTCTCCTCCGCCTCAGCATTTAGCCAACTTACAGCCCACTATAATACTTGCTCTTATTTAGACTCCAAGTCCACATTGTTCGAGGTAATAAATAACTTTAGACTCCATGATAGAGTCTGCATTGTGAGTGCCCTTACTAGTATTGTAGTACGCTGCAAAATTTAATGTGATAAAAAATATTAAAAATTTTTGGAAAGTAAACAACGCCATATATGTAGTACTAGTAAAGAATCACGACACCTTTCGAGGGAGGGACGACGAAAGAGTGGTGCAGGTGAGTATGCAGAGTTGTCAGTCTTGTACTACTCCTTTTGTGCCCATCCTGCACAGCGTGCCGCAGGCGCCACCAGTGCCCAAGCATGAGGATCCGATCGGATGACACGGTGACTAGTTTTGGACGGACGCACGAAAGGGACCGGCACCGGCACCGGCAAGACCCGATCTCGAGAAAAAAAAAACATGATCATTCAGATCTGGTGGTGGTTCCACTACTGGTGGACTGGTAGGTTAGGTGTGTCCGCGCGCGCGCTGTATTGTTTCAGCACGTGTCTAGTCTAGCCTTTTGCAGCGAAATGTGCTTGTCGTTATATATAGGGGCCACTGATATTATATTTATTTTTATATTTATGGTTAGATATGGAGATAGTGTCAACTATATGATTAGAACCTGTTTAGTTACAGGTGGTAAATTTTACTGTCCTTACATCAAATATTTAAATACATGCATAAAGTACTAAATATAAATTTTACGAAATTAATAGTTAAAGAGTAATTTGCGAGGTGAATTTTTTGAGCCTAGTTAGTTCATAATTGGACACTAATGTCAAATAAAACAAAAATAATATAGTACTCCCTCCGTCCCAAATTATAAGTCATTCCAAGAATCTTGGAGAGTCAAAGTTTTTCAAGTTTGACCAAATTTATATAGCAAAATAATAACATTTTTGGTACCAACCAAGTATCATTAGATTCTTTGTTAGCTATATTTTCATAGTGTACCTATTTTATGACATAAATCTTTATATTTATCTCTATATTTTTGGTCAAACTTAAAAATGCTTTGACTCTCCAAGATTCTTGGAATGACTTATAATTTGGAACGGAGGGAGTACATGTTAAATTTTAATATCTCTAACAAACACTTCATTACTCTGCTCTGGAGTGGCAGGAAAACGTGGTTCATGTGCGGCACTGTCTGTTCTTGTCACCTCACCGGTTTGATTGTGCTACAAGTGGCATGTTCTGCCATTTAATTTCTGGGCCATTTCGAGCACATGGATCTCGTAGGAACCTCATACGCGTGAGTTTGGTAGGGGATTACATCAGCTCTGCAGGGGAGGGGGGTGGTTCTACTTTCTACTGCATGAAACGGGGTCTGCTGCAGTAGAGTACTCTACTACAGTAGTATATACAAACGGGGTTAAAAGGCAGTCGTGCTTGCACGTCTTTGTTGGCAGCAGCAGATCCAATGCCAACAGCCGCCGGCCGGGGGAACCAAAGATTCCATTCCAATCCATCGCCCGCAGCAGCTTTTTGTCTCTGGTCTGTTTCCAGTTTCCATTTCAGGGAATGGGAGAAGATCTGAAGATGTAACTAGAACTGCCTTTTACAGCAGCTTCAACCCATGGTGTGCTAATCCTATTTCTTGGGTTTGGGGGTTAAGACGCAGATGCAGAGCACTCCACTGGCAACGATCTCAGATCAATGCTACCAGTACCAGGAGCTGAGCCGCGTGAGTGCGAAGAACGAAGCATCATATCCGATGCGATGCCTGCCGATGCGTGCATTCCTGTCGCCTCGCCACCGGGCGTAGCGCAGAGAAATGGTAGTGCTAGCAGTTTTGGACCGGCCGGGAGCGGGAGGGACCCCTGATCCCATCTGCTGGCTGGTGCTTCTGTTTCTGTCTGTGTGGTCTCCGGAGCTGCTACGTGTGTTGTAAGAGTAAAAATTGTCTCAGCACATGTCTAGACTTGCAGCAAAATGTGCCTTACGCTGGATTAACAAAGTTTGATTGACTGCACAAAGATGCATCGTATCAAATTGAAATAATAAATAAGTACTCTATTCGATTCTAAATTATAAGTTAGTTTAAATTTTTTTTGTTTATTCATTTTGTTATGCATCTATAAATATTATTATATCTAAACGTATAACAAATTAGATATACCCACAAAAAATCGAAATAACTCATAATTTAGAACGAATAGAGTACTAAGATAGTATTTATTTTATTTGAATCAATTGCACACGGGTTAATTTTACCATGTTAAGTGTTAATCTACTTTAAAATATAGCAATATACCTTAAAGCTTGCTAATTATTGTTAACACCAAATTTATATAAAAAAATAATAACATTTATAATATGAAATAAATATCATTAGATTTTTCATTAATTATATTTTATAGTGTACTTATTTGATGTCATAAATTTTTGTTATTTTCTTTAGAATTTTGATCAAACTAGAGATACTTTGACTCTTTAAGAAAGTTGGAATGACTTCTAATTTAAAATAGAGGAAGTACTGTACAATGCTATGCTGCCTTCAAATAGAAAACAACTCACTTTTCAAAACAAAAAAAAAAAGACAACTTGTAGAAAAGAAAAACAAAGACTTGTTCAATCCTCTGCAGCCGTGCTTGCACGCCTTGTCCGATCCAAAGCCAACAGACAGCCGCCAGGGCAACCATAGATTCCATTCCAATCCATTGGAGCTTCGTCTCTGCTCTCTTTTCATAATACAAGGAAGCAAATGTCATTACAATTTCCTTTCACAGCACCTAGAATCAACCATTTGCTAATTGCTATGGGTAACTTCAAAACAACTGCGCCATTAAGATGCAGATGCAGAGCACTCCACTGCCAATGATCTGGCCCAGACCAATACCAGAAGCTGTTTTCCACGGTGGTGTAGCCAAGCACACGGTTTTGGTAATCAAGTACTTCTGAGATTCCTTTGTATTGCCACCTGATCTATTGTTGCTGACACCGCTGTCAAGAAAGCAGCTTACCAACCGTAATCAGCAGTGTTCAGGGGGTTTTGCCCTTCGGAGGTCGCTGTCGCAACCAACGCACTGAGAAAATTGGGACGACAGGAGCTCACAGAGTCCGAAAGCCATCTTGTTTTTGACTGGAAATTGCTCCTAATCCCAGCGTCCTCAGTGAAAAAGACGCACAAAGCTACTGTATTGAGATTGCTTCTGATTTTCTCCCATCCTGGACTCCTGGTATTAGAAACTCGCGATGCCAAAGATTGCTTCTTTATTCATTTCCTTCGTCACCATATATCACAAATTCCAATGCCAAGCTGCCACATTTCCAAAGATAAGATTTTTTTTTCTCTCCCTCACTTGGAAATGGAAAGCAGTATAACTGACAAGGAAGAAAAGATAATATCTTTTTTTTCCTCTCCCTCACCTGGAAATGGAATGAAGTAGAACTGACAAGGACAAAAGAGTTTGGGGGTTCTTCTTCCTCCTCCAAAAGACGAGAGAAAGAATCACAAAAAGTCAAATCTGAATTGGGAGAGAATACAGATACAGAAACTCATCAATGCCAAAGATTGCTTATTTATTCATTTTATTCGTGACCATATCACAAATTCCAGTGTCAAGCTACCACAGATAAGATTTTCTTTTTCTCCCTCACTTGGAAATGGAACACAGCAGAACTGACAAGGAAGAAAGAGTACGGGAACGAACCCCTCTCAACAAAGTCAAATCTGAATTGGGGGGTGAAGAATACAGATACAGACTGGTACAATGTCGATCATGACATGAGCAGCAAGCACGGTGGTTACTTGCGGACGTTGGAGGAGGAGACATTGGGGGCGTGCGGCGACCCCTCGAAGAGCTGCTTCCGGAGCACGTCGTGGAGGCCGTCGAAGAGCTTCTTCTTGACGGAGTCCATGGCCCACTCGACGCGGTTGAGCAGCTCGGTGGAGTTCTTGTTGTACATGAAGAGCCCGTTGTAGAGGTCGAAGCTGTCGCTGCAGGTGTTGTCGACCAGGCGGAGCAGCGTCTCGTACCCCTTGGTGTTGATGGGCGTGGAGCGGAGCTCCAGCATGGCGAGCATCCTCCCGACGGTGTGCGTCAGGAACTGGGTCTCGGCGGCGTGCGCGTCGTGCTCGGCGCACGACATCTCCACCATCCGGCACCCTTCCCGCTCGAAGATGTTGAGGAACGCCTCGGCGCGGGCGCGGCGGGCCGGGCAGTCGCCCACGCGCACCTTGTCGAACACGAAGGGAAGGCCGTCCCAGCCGTCGCGCGCCGACTCCGGCCCGAACATGGGGTGGGTGCAGATGACGTCGAAGTCGGGCGGTAACGAGCTGAGCAGCAGGTTCCTGGGGAACTCCTTGACGGAGAGCACGTCGACGAAGAGCGTGTTGCGGCGGAGACGGTGGACGGGCAGCGAGCGGAGCACGGCCTCCGCGGAGAGGATGGAGGTGGCGAGGAGCACCACGTCCGGGTGGCACTCGCACAGGTCGTGCGGGTCGGTGAAGAAGGAGGCCCCCAGCGTGGACGCCAGCGCGGAGTGGTCGGTGCGGGAGTGGGCGAGCAGCGTGTGCCCCTGCCGCGCGAAGGTGCGCGCCAGGAACTGCCCGAAGTTGCCGAACCCGACGATGGCGATCTTCAGGCGCTGACGCTCCTCCAGCAGCCCCGCCGCGCGGGACTCGAAGTCGAACGGCTGGGCGGCGTCCAGCGCGCGGATGCGCTGGGCCCGTGCGCGGAGCGCCGGCGGGGACGACGCCCCCGGGGCGTGGCCGCGCCACCGCCGCGGGGAGGCTAGGTGGGTGGCGCCCCCGGCGGCCGGGGCCGGCGGGTGGTGGCGGTGGGGACGGGTTGGTTGGTGGAGGCGGAGGGTGGAGGTGGAAGACGACAGCATCTTTGCTTGGGGGTGTTGGGTTGGGCGCTCTCGCTCGGCTGCCGGCCTGCCGCTGCCGCTGCCGCTGCTGCTCTCCTCTCCTCTGGCGTTTCCTTCAGGCTTTGGGCTTTTGGGTGTGGTTGCTGGAGAATTTGATGGGAGCGTGTGTGTCAGTGTGGGTCACATCACATCAAACGACCCAAGTAGTAGGTGACAGATGCCAGGATCATTAGCATTGATTCCAGACTCGGACTTTTATATAGCAGTAAAAGTTTCTAAAAAAATAATAGCAGTAAAAAATTTGGAGAATGAAAAATGGGTAAGGCCTGGTTTAGTTCACCCAAAAAACCAAAAACTTTTCAAAATTTCCTGTCACATCGAATCTTGCGGCACATGCATAGAACACTAAATATAGATGAAAATAAAAAATATTTGCACATTTTACCTGTAAATCGCGAGATTAATCTTTTAAGTCTAGTTACTCTATAATCGAACAATGTTTGTCAAATAAAAACGAAAGTACTACAGTCCTAAAAATCAAAAAAAATTCGGAACTAAATAAGGCCTAAATATTGCACAATGGTAATTTTGGGGGAAAAAGAGGGGAATCAAGGACCACTTCCCACTATTGTAAATGTATTAAAGTACAATCAGTCTACGATGTTTTTTCTCTCAAAACAAATAAGACTTACCAGCCAAACGAACAAGTCGAACTTGAGTCAAGGGAAAAGTTTGATGACCAACCAAGCACCTTAGTTTTGTTTTAAATCAAATCTTCTAATTTTTTCTCAGATTCAGAGAAAAGTATAATAGAATCTATGGTATCAAATAAATATAATGTTAAATGCTTGTTTGAATAAACCTAACTAAGTTTAGCTAGCTAAAATTTTAAGTAAAACTTTAGCCAACTAAAAGTTTTTTTTAAGCAAAGCCAACTAAAAGTTTTCTAGCTAAACTTTTATCTAGAGTGTTTGGATTCTCCAGCTAGACCCAACTAAATTTTAGTTGGCTTTATAGCTAGGTTGAAAGAGCTAAGGGGTTGTTTGAATGAACTATGACTAACAACCAGTCCTATTAACTCCTATGAGTAAACCAGTGAACTAACAACTAGTCCATAACTGGACTAAGAATTAGTCTGCTTCTTTAGATACTTAGGGACTAAATATTAGTCAACTACTTGTTAGTTCTATAAATCTAAATAGGGTCTAAACTTAGCTAAACTTTAGGTGGTCTTTTAGTTGGAGCTGTTTGGATGCCTAAAAGCTAAATTTAGCCAACTAATATTTAGCTAGTGCATCCAAACAGACCTGAAAGAGGTATGTTATTGTGAATTTAATCGAACAAGATTGATTATGTACTCGATCCATTTTTTGAAACTTATTTAATTAGACAAATTGTGTCTTATACTAGAACAAAACTACTAATACATCTAGCATTTTTTTTGGTATAAATGGAGTAAATGGCTAACTTTTTAGGTAAAATATTCATAGCTTAGAGCAAAGCCATAAATTATGGTAAAAGCAACATATATTATGTAAGCAATGCTTTAGAAAAAAACCATATACTCCCTTTGTTCATTTCACGGCCAGTTTTTAATCTTCTCTCTTCCGTGCACTCTTAAAAATGTTATTTTAATAGTCACAGTGTCAAGGAGTAATTTTCATAATTGAAGAATATCTTCTAACAAAAACAACGTTAAGTAGTGTCCATCAATATCGAAACACCAATATCGAAAAGTATTCCACAACAAATTTAGCCGATTTTTAATGGGTGTATGTCAATATCATCATTTTTCTAATCATTCTTGTACTAGTTGCAGAGGTAAATCAACCAAGTGGAGATGAATTCATCACAAATAATTATTGATAGTTCTATATGGACAGAAAAAGCACTTTTTTTCATAACCATTCTTGTAGTAGTTGTAGAAGGTTCTGTGGTCAGAAAGCATTTTTCTAACCATTCTTGTAGTAGTTGTAGGAGGTAAATCAACCAAGTGGAGATGAATTCATCACAATTAATGATTGCTAGTCCTATATGGACAGAAAAAGCATTTTTTCTAACCATTCTTGTAGTAGTTGTAGGAGGTAAATCAACAAACGGAGATGAAATTCATCACAATTAATGCTTGATGATAGTCCGATATGGACAATAAACTGGCATTCATGTCTACCACAATTGGTTGCCCATATCAATTTATTAACTCTAAATGCTACACGTTCTCCAGTCTCCACGTTACCGAACTCTTCTTTTTACGAGGACGTTACCGAACGTGTCAGTCGCGGTACCCAGCTATACTTGTCTCATTACCAGAATTACGTGCAAGAACATACAGTATAACAAGAGAAAGGAAAAAAAAAGAGAGAGAGGTGATTTTGACTAGCATTTGGAGGCCAAAGTGGTTGGTAGTGCCACTGGGAGTAGGTAAACAAATCCCAGGTTCTCAAAATGGTTAAGTCCTGGCATTTGGGAAGCACTCTTTCAGATAAGTGTTACACATTTCACAAGAAGCTTATAATGAGTCCACAGTAGACCAGAAGGCTAGTTCAGGCAATAAACTAAACAGCACGTAACATTCCGGGCCCTACCAAGTTCTACAACAACACAACTGTTTTAAGACCCAAACAACCGTTCTCCCAGTATGAAGAAACTCAGTTACACCGTGTATATTACTGTAATAACATCACAAAGCCCTGAGACCAAGCCACCAGCCACCAGACTCCAAGTGGATTCTGGTGATCTTCAGAAAGGGGCCAGGTACCCTTAATGCCGTCACATCCAGGGGGATCCCCAGATATATACTGCATTACTTCTGATAGGGCAGTTTACCTATACACTGCCAGTTCATTTTCTCCTATGATGATGGCGATGTTTATTGTGCCGATCAAAGTCTGAGTAATCAGAGGCACTAGAATCAGGGTAGTGCTGTTTCTCCCGAGATCTCCTTGAATGTCTACTGGTTTCGTAATGGCTGCATTCAGTATAGTCTTGCTTACCACTTAATCTCTTTGAATGCCTGTTGGTATGACGTGGACTTGTATCAGAATGGCGCTGTTTCTCCACTGATCTCCTTGAGCGCCTGATGGCATCAGGAGAATTTGACTCTCTATCATGTCTCTTCTCCCTCGATCTCCTTGAGTGTCGATGGCTCAGATCAGAACTCGAGTCACTGTAATATTGTTTCTCCTTGTGCCGTAGAGAATGCCTGCCTCTCTCAGAAGAACTCGATGAATAGCTGTAGCGGCGCTTCTCCCTTGAACGCCTTGAATGCCTCTTGCTTTCTGTGTCTCCTTGATCCTTAGAGAAGGACAATGGTGACACATCTCTTTTCTCCTTCACGTGTTCTCTCTTCAGATGCCGCCTTGTATCTTCACGGACCTCAAATTCTGAATCAGAAGAAGACTCTAACTGGTATTTCTTTTTATGCCTATGCTTTGACTTACTCTTGCCTTTTCTAGCATCTATCTCAGAATCAGAATATGACGAATCAGAACAGTTTGTTTTCTTTCTCTTGCTTCTTGATGCTTTGTTTCTCTTCTCATTTTCAGAGTCTGACGATAGATGGTAACTGCTTTCATGTCTACCAGAATCCTCATGAACAGCAGACTTAGCCTGCTTATGCTTGCTTTTCTTCTTAGAACGTTTCTTGGATTTGCTAGCAGAAAAACTGGAAATGAGAGCTGGAATGTCACAGTTCAGAAAACCTGAAATACAAGGCAGCAAAAATATTAAATCGCAGAAGTCATACATAGATGTTTGTTCATGTTTCAGACTACTAATATACCTCCATATTCATCAAAGATGTCTTCTGCCACAATCTGCTGATTAGGATCATCTGGGTCAAATCCACCACGAGGAGGGCTCATGCCTGGCTTTTGCTTAAGTTCCCACTTCAAAGGCTGTCAAATTCCTCACATTAAAATTGACGTTTAAACAAGTAATGAGCAAACTTATGTTCTTATTGTCAATATTGGTTGGACATGTATCATGTACGGATCAAATATTGCTACCAATACCATGGATAACTATATATCACAGACTGTTCAAAATGTTCAGGTCTCTGCTACATTTCAACGCCCAACATGGTTTCAAGAATAGTGATGGAAGAAACAGACAATACTGACAAGGACGTCATGCTATCATTGGTAAGTTAAGTAATATGTCATGGGCGCCAGCCGGCTAGGGTAAAATTCAAATATATGCATGCTCTAAAACTGGGACACATATATTTCCATATTTTTTATATGGCTTGCAATTGCAACAGAAATATACTTCAAAGAGGGGAAAAAAATCTAACCTCACTTGAATCAGTCTGCGCCATTATAGTTGTAAGTGGATCATCTCTTTTCAACCGACTCTCCTCATTAGGCATGATCACATCCTTCAAGGGACATTCCCGGTCACCACTTTGATGACCATAGTTTCCACACCTTAGACATCTAACATTACGAACTTCAACTCCAAATGGTTTGATCCTTGCAGGAGCACCGGTGTCTAACCTGAGAATAAGAGGGAAATGTGTAGTGAATGTTAAATATGGAATAGAGAAATGGACCTCCTGTTTTGTTCAGCCACTCAAATTTCAAAAAAACAGGCAAGGAGTAATTCATGTTTCGTGTCGCATGGTTGCTTAACAGATCATCAGTAAAAAGGAGTTCAATCTACCTTGGAGCATTCTTGAGAACCTCAAATTCTTGTTCTGTTGCCAATGGCCGACCAAAAACATCTTTTGGCCTATTTTTCTTATCTGTGCCTGATTGAGTCTTTTCAGGTCCCTTGTCAGGTCTGGAAAAAAATATAACCATGATGAAATGTGGAAGAAGCAGTCTGGAGTTACGAGGACAAAAGAAAATGCGCACCCAGGCTGAAAGCTCCACATAAGGTGGGGTCTGGGGAAAGGAATTGCAATAAAATTCGAAATCTAAAAATTACAGTTGCATGCTAATAGCCTCCAAACCTTTATTAAAACTGAGACAGTTGAAGAAAAGTCAAAAGTTCTAACTCCCCCAAAATGAAAAAAAAGCACAGCAATATGTGGAAGCAAAATAATAGATATCACTTACATTGAAGAGGTGGTTGCAGATGCAGTACCTTGAGCCATGTCACTTGGATCTGACCTCTTCTTCTCATCTTCAATTTCAGCAGCTTTTGCACTCTCTGCATTGTAGCCAGGTGGGCGCACGTACATAAAACTCACAGCTTTCATTACCTCCATCTGAACTTACAAAACAAATTGGATACTGATGACATCAATTCTTAGTGAGTGGAAACAGTAGGATGAGCATTGAAACATAACTATAGTTGTTTATTCAGCTTAAATACAACAAAAGAAGTTTACATTTCTTGAAACGTAAGAATAGCTAGCACGTTCCACATTATTAGTGAGACCGAGGGACTGACAGTCGTCATTTCAAGAACGAAGAAAAAAAATTCCCCATTTATTGTTTAACTAACTGAATTTATTCTTTGGCAACATTTTTTTTGGAAACCTTAGTTGGAGAGTAAGTGAGCTGGGCAGCTGGCATTTTTTATTTTGGTAGAAACCTAATAAGATGGACCATTTATCTGCAGGATACAAATTGTAGAATACCATACCCTTGGTGCTGCTGTCAACGAGCAAATGGACTTTGAATCTGAGGAGAAATTAACAGCATGAGGTAGATAAAGTTTCTATAAGGTTGGTTTGCACATGAGTGTCCATTATTGTGTGGAGTGCATTATGACTATACAACAAATACAAGACAACATCCACTCATCCAGTCATCCACATTATGGTTCTCTATAATAAATACATCAATAAGGTGTTTCTGCTAGGTTCTGAACACAGAATTGTGAGTGGTGATTGGAACTATTTCATCAGTAAGGCTTCATTAAGGCAATTGTTTACTAAATTGTCAGCATCATAGCACAATTATACTAGTACAAAAACGTGAAACCAGACCCATGACATTATTTCACTTATATAGGCATATAGCTCTTATGCTAAATTGAATGTGACTGCAATAGACAGCATCGCTACCAGGCAACGACAACACAGGATTCAGATAAGCAGCTCCTTAAGCTAATGGCAACGAGCAATGGATGCAAGGGACGAACAGAAGAGGATATTATACCTTCTCCTTGTCCTTCTTGGAGAAGAGCGCGGTCTGCCGGAAGAACTCCTGCTCCTGTGCGAACTCCCGCTGCACCTCCTCCTGGCGGCGCGCGCGGTTGGCGTGCACCTGCTCGGCGATCCACTTGCGGCGCTGGTTCGGGTACGAGAGCGGGTGCCACGGCTTCTGGTTGAGGTACGAGTGGCTCCACGCCGTCCCCGATTTCTCCTTCAGCTCCACCTCCCCCGCAGCCATCTTCCGCCCAATCCCCCCGCCGCTTCCCGTCACCTCCTCCTCCATCGCTCTCGCCGGCCTCCGCCTCTCCCGATCGCCGCCGGTCGAATCCCTCCTCTCCCGACTCGCAAAAATTACCGAAAGACCCCTACCCCTAGCAGCGGCGATTTGGATCGAATAATTTACGGGCCGGAACTCCACATGGGCCAATGCCATTCTGGCCCAGTTAGAAACTGAGCTTTCGGCCCAGTCAACGATCGATTGCAATCTCACCCTACCAACCTCCCCTCCAGAAGCAAGCGAAGCAGCGTCCAGCACCTCCATGGCATGGCCACGATCCCGGCCGCCGTCCATGCCCTCATCGCCGGCGCCTCCACCGGGCGCCACCTCCAGCTGATCCACGCCCACCTCATCACCTCAGGCCGCCTCGCTTCCCTCGGCCCCACCCTCCTGCGCCGCCTCATTTCGCTACACCCACACCACCACCTCGCTGCCGCCCACCGCCTTCTCCTCTCCATCCCATCCCCGCCGCTCGACCTCTTCAACCTCCTCCTGCCGCCACTCGCCTCCTCGCCCGATCCCGCTGTCGCGGCCGGACTCTACGTCCACCTCCGCCGCGGGGGCCTTAGCCCGGATGCCCACACGCTCCCGCACGTCCTCAAGGCGCTCGCGCGCCTCGCGCCGGGTTGCCTCCCGCTTGTCGCCTGCACCCACGCGGAGGCCGTTAAGACTGGCCTTGCGCGCGCCGTGGTGTACGTGCCGAACGCTCTCATGGCTGCGTACTCTGCCTGTGGCCACTTTGGGCACGCCATGCAGGTGTTCGACGAAATGCTGCGCCGGACCGTGGTGTCGTGGAACACAGCGCTCACCACCTGCGCGGACAATGGCCGCCACGACCGGTGCGCCAGGATGTTCGCGGACATGGTAGAGGCTGGGTCCGTGCCTGATCAGACGACGTTCGTGGTCATGCTCACCACTGCGGCTGAGCTGGGGAACTTGGCGCTCGGCAAGTGGGCGCATGGGCAGGTCCTTGCCCGGCGGCTTGACATGACGCTTCAGCTTGGCACAGCTGCGGTGAATATGTACGCAAAGTGCGGCGAGGTGAGTTATGCGTCACGCTTGTTTGAGAGGATGGCAGCACGGAACGTCTGGACGTGGAGCGTTATGATCATGGGGTATTCACAACACGGGATGGCACAGGCGGCACTGGAGCTTTTCAACAGGATGAAGGATGCATCTGTTGCGCCCAACTATGTCACATTTCTTGGACTCCTCTGCGGATGCAGCCATGCTGGTCTGGTCACCGAGGGCCGTAAATTCTTCCATGAAATGCAGCATGTCTATGGCATCAAGCCAATGATGACACACTATAGTGCCATGGTCGATGTCCTGGGACGCAACGGCCACCTCCAGGAAGCTTTTGACTTTGTTGTGGATATGCCTGTCGAAGCCGACTCGGTTGTATGGAGGACATTGTTGAGCGCCTGCCAGCTGCACAGCTCCAAGGACTGCATTGGCATCGTTGACAAGGTGCAGAAGAGGTTGCTGAAGCTGGAGCCCCGCCGAAGCGGTAACCACGTCATGGTCGCAAACATCTACTCTGACATTGGGTTGTGGGACAAGGCAGCCATGATGAGGAGGGTGATGAGGGAAGGGGGGTTGAAGAAGATGGCAGGGGAGAGCTGTGTCGAGGTAGGAGGGCGAATTCAGCGGTTCATCTCTGGGGATGAATCTTGTCCTGGATTGGATGGGGTTTACAGGGTTCTTCATGAGTTGAACATCAACATGAGAAAATGGGAACCTGTGGACAAAATCTTGCTTGTTGATTCTGACCTGTGAGTACCATGTTCTCTGACCAAAACTGTTTATGCTGTTCATGTCAGTCCTCTTTTTCTCAGGCAAAAGCTTAGAAACTTTACTCTTGTATGTAGACATGATAGCACATTTGATCATCGAACATTTTTAGTGTTTAGTTCTAAAAAAATACAAAATGCAAAATGCGAACTATTTTGGAACGATGAAATATAAAATGCCAAAATTTCAGGGTCATATTTAGTTCTATCTAAAATCCAGAATTTATTGTTCTCACGAGGGCCTCATGAGGCTCTTTGAGACCAAAATCCAAAATAGAGAACTAAACACCTCCTAAGATTATGAGTCCAAACTAAGATGCACTTCTATTGTTGTCAAATACCCGTCATTATTTTTTTTCTAGTTTTAACACCCATCCCTTACTCGTTTATTTGCTGGTTTTTAGGGTTTATTAAAAGGTATGAATAGAGGCCAGGTATAGTGCCCCAGTTTTCCTTGCTTTTATATAGTGGCCTGACTTAGCAATTCGGCCGGCCCGGCCCATTTAGGATTGTGCTTCCGAAACCTAAGGAGTGGTCAGTGTAGTGGGTCAACCTTATACAGCCGCCGTCTCTTCTTTTTCTTCGCCGCCGTCATCTCGCCGGCACTTTAGTCAGAGCGAAGAAAACGCAGCAGTATATTCTGCCGCTCACCCAAGATCATGGCGTCATCTTCCTGCGTCCGCCTCCATCACCTGCCGTCCACCTCTCGCCGGGCGACCGCTCCAACCAACCTTCAGTTCCGCGCGGCGAGCTGCCGGTGGCGGCGGCTTTCCATTCCCGTTCCCGGCGTGTCCCCTCCTCCCCTCCGCCTCCGCGCCACGGGTGCCTCGCAGCCGCTTGGTACTGACAGCAACGAGGAGGTCGAGAAGGTGGAGGAGCAGCCTCAGCCTCCGCCGCGGCTCAAGATCGCCGTGGTCGGGTTCGGCACCTTCGGACAGTTCCTGGCGCGCACGCTGGTGGCGCAGGGGCACACGGTGCTGGCGCACTCCCGGTCCGACCACTCCGCCGCGGCGGCGTCCATGGGCGCGCTCTTCTTCTCGGACCCGCACGACCTGTGCGAGTGCCACCCGGACGTGGTGCTCCTGGCCACCTCCATCCTGTCCGCGGAGTCCGTGGTCCGGTCGCTCCCGCTGCACCGCCTCCGCCGCGACACCCTCTTCGCCGACGTGCTCTCCGTGAAGGAGTTCCCCAAGAGGCTCCTCCTGGGCTTGCTCCCGGAGGAGATGGACATCCTCTGCACGCACCCGATGTTCGGGCCGGAGTCGGCGCGCGCCGGCTGGGCGGGCCTCCCCTTCATGTTCGACAAGGTGCGCGTCCGGGACACCGTCCCGGCGCGCCGCGCCCGCGCCGAGGCGTTCCTGGACGTGTTCGCGCAGGAAGGGTGCCGGATGGTGGAGATGTCGTGCGCCGAGCACGACGCGCACGCCGCCGAGACGCAGTTCCTGACGCACACCGTCGGTAGGATGCTGGCGGCGCTGGAGCTCCGGGCGACGCCGATCGACACGAGAGGGTACGAGACGCTGCTCCGGCTGGTGGAGAACACGTGCAGCGACAGCTTCGACCTCTACAACGGCCTGTTCATGTACAACAACAACTCCACCGAGCTGCTCAACCGCCTCGACTGGGCCATGGACGCCGTCAAGAGGAGGCTCTTCGACGGCCTCCACGACGTGCTCCGGAGGCAGTTGTTCCACGTCGGGGAGGTGGAGGGGGAGGCGGAGCGCATGGAGGAGCTGGCGGTGGTGCCGGGTGGTGGTCCGGACACCGATGACGACGGGTGCGCGACGGCGACGGCGACGAGCATCAAGTCGGGAGAGGAGAATAATTGATGCCACGGCAGGGCGCGGCGGTGTGGCATAAAGGCACGACGTCGATCTGTCGCGGCGTGCGGCTTGCCTTGCGTTGCATGTTGGTTGGATCTTGCTGTCTTCCTTGTTAATCGTTGATGTGGAGTGTCGATCTTTCGCTTTACTCCGTTTCCATTTCAGTGCGATAAATAATAAACTGTGACATGACAACTGTATCAGTGAGAGTGAAGTGATCGATCATCTACAGTACAGATGAATTCTGGGTTGCACTGCACCGCGTCATTCATTTCAAGTTAGATGAATTCTCTATATTTTCGTCCTGTTCTTCGGCATTACTTCAGGATTACATAACACACCAGCAAAGTACTAGTGACAAGAAGTGCTGTTCGTCGGGGTCCCGTTCCCAAACGAAGCAAGAACAACAGGGAAGACGTATTCCCAGGAAAATCACGTGCCTGCCGGTGGTTGGTCCAAGTGCCCACCAACCCGACAGCGTCACAAATCTCGGCGCACCTCGCCGGCAACGCTGCACCGGCGTAAACTCGTTTTTCTTTTTTCTTTTAGCCCATCCTGCCATCCGGTGTACTTTTGTGACTGCTTGAATTGCAGGCAACCACGCACTGTATGTAGCGCCTACGTGGATTCAAGGAATGTTCTTTTTGAGCACTCGAGTGATTCAAGACTCTTTCCTCTCACCTAATATTTTCTGCACGATCCAAAGATCGATGTTGCATTGTCTTCTTTCTCAACTCCACCAAGGTACCATCCAAAGATGTCGCTCAACTCCAATAGGATTAGAGTTAGGGTTCTGTCGGGCTTAAAGGGATCATCGGAGGAGAAGGCCTACCCGCTGGTGGTAGCGGGCAGCCGGGCACAAGGGGTTGCGTCGGGCGAGGCGGTGGTGGCGGTACTGGCAGAGCAGTGAGGAAAGACGGTTGGGCAGGGCAACTGCAGGTACATCACACTAATAGACGGTGATCCTACCTTACCCGAAGCAAGGTGAAAAATATGATAGGGAGTTGGAGCTTTCATCAACCTGGATCTAGAGATAGATGGTCCGGTTCACCGGTGTTGGTTTGAGGTATGGTTAGTTCACCGGGAGGACCTACTTTTATCGATCAATACTGCTTTCCAAATCACCTGGGAAGCAAATCTAACAATTTCAAAAGTTGTAGAAAATTAGAAAACCAGTTTTCTCATTAGAAGGAGGTGACCTGAATTCGACCATAGTTGGGAGGTCAAATAGGCTTTTCTTGTTTTTTTCCTTCGTTTTTTAAGGAAGAAGAAATAGCAAGCAACGATCATGGCCCAACTAAAAAAGCAAGACAGGCCTCCTATCACACTAATGACGTCTAGGCCCAGTAAGATGATTGCGACTACAGATCCCTGGCCCACGGGCCGGACTCGAGATTCGGCCCACCCACGTGTTCTGGTGGATCACGCGTCTTCTCCTCCAACCGCACCGATATCTTCCTCTCCCGTAGGGCAAGGGCGGTGGGGCGATCCGTCGGCGGCGTCGGTGGTGGTGGAGGAGGATGGCCGACGTGCAGGGAGACAAGGAGGCAGGCCTGGAGGACGACGATTTTCCCGACGACGGGCCTTTGGTGCCGGAGGATCCAGGTGAAGGAGGAGAACCCCGCAGCGGAGGCGACGAGGAAGAGGAGGACGACGTCGACGGCCTCGCCAGCTTCCTCGAGTCGGAGATCCTCTCCGGATCCAACGACGAGGATCCTATTGATGTGAGCGCTCTCTGTCTCTTCTCTCCCTTCGAATCGAATCTTTTTCATGGCTGGGAATCGGGTTTGTGACAGCAGTCGAATTGGTTGCTGCAGCAGGAGCAGCGGAAGCAGGAGGAGGACGGTGGTGCCGCGAAGAATAAGCGGAAGCAGGGCTCGGGATCGGACGGGCATGGCTGCAGCGGCAGCGGCAGTGAGGGGGAGCAGACCAAGAGGGCGAGGAGGGAGGAGATGAGGAGGCAGGCGAAAGGGAAGGCCGTGGCGCCTCAGATCGACACGGGCATGTTCAGCAACATCCCCCCTGAGCTGTTCCTGCAGATCTTCAAGTTCCTCTCCTCCGAGGACCTCATCTCCTGCGCTCTGGTCTGCCGCTTCATGAACGCTGCTGCGTCCGATGAGACCCTCTGGCGCCGCTTGTAAGTTGGCTGAGTGCTCTGCGCTGTCGATTTGATTCCAAATTTGGCGCAATTCGATTCGAGACTTACATGTTCTGTGCTTTTCCAATTTTTTTCCAGGTACTGCATGAGGTGGGGACTGGCATCCAATGCCAAATTCAGGGAGTGCGCTTGGAAGAACCTCTACATACAGGTAAATTCGTCAGTTCATCAGCGCTGCTTCTAATTCGAGGTAGTCAGGGACATTAAAAATGGCATTTTTATTTAGTTTTAGTGCTCAGGCGATTAGGATACTAGGTCTAGTTACATTCTGTAAATGTAAACCAATGATTTAGGCTCTAGGTGCATTTTGTTGAAGTGCAAAGTTTTCATTTTTACGCCATACTCAGCTGAACAAAATAATATTCCTGTCAGTATTGCTGCACAATATATTTGTTTGATGCTACTGTTGTATTGATGAACTTTTGCTAATGTTGTTTTTATGTTTTGGTTTAATCCCCAGAGAGATAGAGAGGATATGGTTGAATTTGTGAGGAATACCCCTACAGAGTTCAAGGAGTACTATATTCAGATGCAGGCTGCAAAAAGGAGTCAAACTCCCCATCCGTCAGAAGTAATTACTAAATTCAGACTCTTGTTTAATCTCTGTCACATGTCCATCTTGTAGTTTCCCTTCACTCCAACTAAATTGTTTTGTGTTGACAAAACTTCAAGTGCTCTTTATCTGGATTTTGAAGGTCAACGACGACAAGGTTATGCTTGATAAGACAGTAGCTGATCAAGTATCTAGTTGGAAAAACAGCCGGGGGCTTACTGATGAAGCTGTCAAGGGGCACTCTTGTTCTGGAAATACATGCTCGTACACCCAGATTGGCGATGCTTACATTTGTGAGAAGACTGGTCGTGTCCATGGTAATCCATATTTCCTCTCCATATCCTTTTTCCACCACGATTCCCTCTATCGGTTGATGTGTAATTAGATCATGCCTGAAATGTTTTGGTTTCTTCTGATTTCAGTTTGTGATGACGCTTGTCGTGAATTTGTCTTGGACCAATCTAGTGGGCTGCTTCTTTGTACAATATCTGGCCACTGCTTTGAGAGGTGGCTGTGTCCTGATGATGAATGGGAAGCTGATGATAATGTAAGTCCTCCACAAATTAACTTGCTTTTCTTTTTACCGTACACGGTTTCAAGTTGAATCTCTGCCAGGGAAAAAACCATCCATAGCCTGCACTATGCACTCCATTATCATTTCACTAGTTTAATAGCAAATGCTACCGGGTTTCTGTGTCTGGTTTGCCCTCGTGACTAACATTTGGTTATTTGGAAGTTTCAGGATCTGCAACAAGCTGGTGTAGTGGATGAAGCAGAGCCATTCATGGGATCTGGACGCTACGGTGAGTCGAGTTTTCTTGTTTGAAATTGAGAAAAATATTTCTTCATTTGTTTTGTTTTTAACCTAGCCTCATAGGAGTAATTAAAAATTATGGATAAAGGGGTTGTTGGCTTGAGGAATAAGGTAACCAATTACCAATCTTATGCCTCACATTCTTGTTTGTTTTGAGGAATGGAATGGGTTGACCATCATCAACCTCATTCCTCATATGCACATGATTAATATAAAGGATGGAATAGTCCCACCAAAAAATCATGGCCTTGTAGGATGAGTTCATCCATCAAACGAACACCCCCAAAGCAGTCCTTTACTCTTTTTGCATCTTATGTAGTATATATTGTCTATTGATATCATGATGCCAACAAGTTAGAACTTTAAATTCCTTATTTCTGAATTTTCAAGTTGAAAGTGAGGATAGAAGTAGGAGGTGGGTCACTGCTTGGTCCTGTCTTCTTTTAGAACGTTCTTATGCAAGTAACTGCCTTGCACTATGCAACCTTCTGCATTGTGGTTTTCTTTTCTTTGAACATTGCTCTTCTGGTAATGCAATGTAATAGAAGTCTAGATATTAGTAATTTTGTTCAGTGTTTCATTACGCTGAGTTACTGACCTTGATCATGCTTTTGATACAATGAACAGCGCGAGCAATTATGTTGGGTTACAACTGCACCGATGAGAAGGAACTTGAGGATGCCTTGGGTCTCTGTTGATGTGTTTCTGTCGATATGTCCTTCACTCTTGCTACATGATCGAGTTTCTACTTGTGAAGATGAAACAAGCAGAATGCAGGATGTATAGCCCTGTGCTATGTTTTACCATATTTCACCCTCCAGGATGTACCTAAGAATAGAACTTACTTTTGAGGTAGATCGCTGATATGTTTTGATCAGCTGAGGGAGTTTGTTATGTTGTCGTATGGTTTCCTAAATTATCGAGATGTATGCCTGTAATAAAATGCTTTTTTACATAATGAGTTTTTTTTGTTTGTATGATATGATACGATGTTGGCACTTCGGTAGATGCATGTAATAAAAGTGCTAAGATGTAGCATGCGGAGCACCAAAGGCTTCATTTTGCAGGTCAGATCTACGTCTTCTGCATGCTCGGTTTCTTTTTAAACTATGAATCTAGATATTTTTGTTTTTTTATTATTTTTAGAGATTATTTCTTGACCAAGGACACACTCAAAATTAAGCTTCAATTTGAAATTAAATTTAAAGTCATGGCACTTGTTTTGTACGATTTAAATTTAAATTCAAATGAAAACTTAACTTTGAGCATGTTCTTTGTTAAAAAGCTTTAGATTTCACCAAAGCACATATACAAAGAAACCACATGAAAAAAATACTACTTTCCGAATGATGAATTTAAATGATAATTATTTGAAGTTTTTTAGAGACTGTTTAGCAGCTAAATAGTTTAGTGAATATTTTCCTATTGAGATACCTCTAAAAGTTACTAGTATTCAACAAGTAGCACATCCCATGCAAATCTAGATATTAAGTTCATACAGTGAAATTTTTCAAAGTAGCTTTATTTGGTGGATGTAAAAAGTGTGAACATACCTTCCTATTCAGTTGTCTGAAGAGGACGCACCTGAAGTTTACCAGCTTTTAAACATTCATCTGAAGGCCAACAAGTTCAACATCAATAAATATGATGACACGATATCTGGCTATAAAAATGAGCATACATACTCTAACCCCAAACAAATTAGTTAACAGAAGAGACAAGTTATCTGATAATCAGTTTTATCAATGATAAGCCACGATGTAAGTTGGGATAAGCTTACAGCGTCCATGTGTGCTCAAGCTACAATCAACAAGAAATTGAGCTTAAGGCTAATCAAACATATAGCTTGATTTAGAGTGTAAGGACAAGGTTGTGAGTATGTTTGCTTATCTCAAAAGCCATGACTGAAAGAATTTTAATTTAAAAACTACAAAATCAATGACGCTAGATCCAAGCAAATGGGATACGTTTGATTTTTAGCAAGTCTTAAAGATCCCTAGATATAGCATGCAACTACCATTTGATAATGCCACATTGGTTTCTAATTCATTAACTAATTTATCCTCTCTTTTGATATGTGATGAGACCAAAATACCCCATGTTTGTACCATAATCGATTCCCCCTTAGAGCAACTTCAGCAGGTCCTCAACCAGGTCTCTAAATTAAAACTCGAGGGCTTAGGTAAAAGAAATATAGGTCCAATAAAACCTCTACTCACCCCAAATTAGGAAGGCACTCAAATCACCCATCCCTGGTCCTCACAGTCCTCATTTGTGAGGACTCTCCCCATAGCCCATACTCAGTTCATTGAAGCAATCAAAGCTCGGTCTGACTTCCTCACGTGTACCTCCTGACCGCAATACCATTTTCCACCACCCTCTTCCTCTGATGCATGCAACCATCCATAGTGGGTGCCCCTACCCGCTGCCCCTAGGGATGAAAACGAAAACGATAATCTCCAATTTTCAGAAATTGTTTTCATGTTTTTTTTTTATTTTTAGGTCTAAATAAAAATGATAACGGTAAAAAAAAACAAAAAGGATTACCTAAAAATAATCGAAAACGGAAGCGAAAATGATTTTGCCTTTTTCCGATCGTTTTCGAAGGTTCTCGTATTTAACTGGTAATTTATCGTTCATAATTACCGATTCAAAGGTCTTTAATTAATGACATGCCTGACATTCATCTTTAGAAAGCCTACACGCTACAACCTCCAAGAGGAACTCTAATAATTCATGTTTTGATCACTACGCTATGTCGAATTAACTTGGAACATGATCGTTTATATTGTGTCTTTTCAAGAATTGTCGTACTGCTGCGTGGTTTGCTACTATTTGAGACCTAAGTTGGTGTGAACTGTGTGATTTCAACTTTCATGTTTTGATCACTATGCTATGTCGAATTAACTTGGAACATGATCGTTTATATTGTGTCTTTGTCAAGAATTATTGTACTGTTGCGTGGTTTGCTACTGTTTGAGACCTAAGATGGTGTGTACTGTGTGGTTTCAGCTTATGATCTTGTCAACTGTGAATTTATTTATCATTGTCACGTGAGACAGGTCGAGTTGTATAAATTTTTTCATGTTCGACGGTTTGGCGTGTTTATCATTTTTAGGATATTGTTCTCATGGATTTCGATTGTTATCGATATTCCGATCGACTATTATCGTTTTCAAAATTACCGAATATCGGCGATGTATTCGTTTCCGACAATATCGTACTGATTTCGTTTTCGAGAAAAAATGAAATAAAAGTGATTTGGCCTCCTATTAATTGTTTCCGATCGTTTTCATCCCTAGCTGCCCCTTACTCCCTAGCGCTAGCAGCCATCTTATTGCGAGCAATCATCTTAGGACAGTGTGGCATCCCACCCCACCGTCTATTTCTCTTTCCCATCATGTTTCTCTTTCTCATTATGCATTTAGATTCTATGTCATGTTTGTTTGTGTAAATAGTTTATAGACAGCGGATGAAATAATAAAGATATACATTGGAACAAGTTTTGCCTCAAAATGCATTATCAAAATAGAACATGTTCATCGTTTTGACAATACTAGGTGCATGTGCCATCTCTTGAAGGAACAATGGAAATAGGTATATCCATTTGTACCATGACTTTTAAAAGTGATGTACCACGTTCACATTCCATATCCCCAATCCTTGAACCCAACATTTCATAAACCTGACTGCTAAGTGCTAAGGTTTGGCCCTTCTCAGTTTCACCTACACAAACATGGTTCCAAAGAACGACAAGGAGGAAGGTACGTAGGCCTGCTTGTGGTGGCGAGTAGGATTCGGCGAGGAGATGTTGAAGCTAAATGTACCAACAAAATATAGGAGCACATCAATGTAGGCTCTAGCGAAGACCATCATTACACTCACTAATGAGAGTGAGCTCAAGTTTAAGGAGAGACGACTGCAGGGGCCTGTATAGGCCCTTGCTAGTTGTTAGATCCACCGGTGATATAAGGGATGGGTGTTGATGAAGGGTGGGTTGGGCTTGATTTTCCAATGGATTAGGCTAGGTCAAGTGCCCCACAACATGGCAACACATGCTCTCTGTGGAGGCGACAACGAAGAGAGACGAGTGAGAGAATGAGAGGCTGTCAGGGTAGGCAGGTGATGACTCTCTGATCATGAAAATGATCAAACATTTTATAAATTTAGGGAATTCATTTTAGAGTCTCTACTATGTTTCATAATTCTATTTCGGGAGAATAATAGTCGTAGGAAAGCCACGTCTCATCACAATTACTTCCTAATTTGTTAGAGAGTATCATTATATTAAGAAGAAAAATGATAGACCCGTACAACTTGCACACTTACAACACCACTCCCTTAAAAACATAGCTTAGATTTCTAAAGAGAAACCTAAACTTGACCAGGGAATTAACCCAACTAAACAACTTCTTGTGACAGAGCAACTAGGAAGGAAACAGTTAGCCCCAAAGGCTCATCTCATCAATAATAAACAAGTTGTGTTGCAATATTATGTGATGCCCAATCAAAGACACAATTATTCTGGTGATTCCAAATGTAACTTGCATCGAGAATTATGACAGACCTTGCCTCCTTTGTCCATCTAGCATATCACTTACTCTAGACCATAGTCCATTAAAGAAAGCTTTCTTTCCTAAGGGTTTTCCCCAACACACGATCCTAGAATGTTGCCCTAGACTATTCATCCATAGCATCCCTCCATGTCATGGTAAACTATAGCCTCGTAGGGTGTCAGAGTCTCTAGTAGAGAAGGAGCAACAACTTAATCTGACAAAAGTTGTAGGCAACAATCGGAGAACGCATTGCGGGGTTAGGAAGATAGTGTGAAGAGCAAGTTTATAGAGGATCATCATAGGCATGTGAAGAGCATCATTGTAGCAGGAGATGGAGTGGAATTTGGAAGTATGCGTTGAGAGACTAGGAGCCCTAGCCCTTTCATGTCTATGTGTACTGCTACTATAGGTTTAAGATTTTATATGTATTTCCTTTGTGGTACTCATTCAAGTACCTTAAATATGTAATGTTGCACGATATTATTGATGAGTTTACTTTTATTAGGGCTCGATCATTTATAGAGAGTGACTCTATCATAAAATCCTAGAAGCAAAATTGCCCATTTTTTGTCGGGGCTTGATCATTTATAGAGAATGACGTACTTTGTCGTAAAACCTAGATGTGAAATTGTCTATTTTTGTTGGTGCTTCATCATTTATAGATGATGTTGAATGACGTACTCTGTCATAAAAGCGTAGAAGAGAAATTGTCATTTTTTGTCGGGACTTGATCATTTATGGAGAATGACGTACTCTGTTGTAAAACCCTAGAAGCGAAATTGTCTCTTTTTGTCGGGATGACATAGTTATAGCTTTAGTGTTATCTTGCAAGTCACGACACCCAAAGATGACGCTATCACAAGATCCTATAGGTTAGGTTATATAATGCATGCAGAATATTATGTTGCCAACAACCCGACAACTTATATTAAATAGTAGTGACGTTTTAAGATCCTAAAAATTAGGTTATATTGTGCGCACAAGATGTTACGTTACAAATAACCCGACAACTTGTTTAGGAATGGTGACGCCATGATTAGATCCTATAAAGTTAGGCCGTTATGTAGTGCGCACAAGATGTTACATTACAAATAATATGTCACTTCTATTTGAGAATGATAATATATACTATCATGAACAAAACCAAAGTAAAAGTGAAAAATGTTTCCTATATCTTCCCTTGTGTCCCCTAAGTTTAGCATATACAGTTTACTGTATGTTTCTTTAATAGGGGTTATTTGTGAGTCTCCGCATATTCTTCATAGTTGGTATCTGCAAGCCATTGCATATTTGCATTGACTCACGATTTCTATTGAAGTATTTACCTAAGACTTGTATTCCTTTCTAGATGTTGCAATCGATCTCATTCTTCCATGGCTTATGTGGTATTCTTAATGGCTATTAGGTTTAAGTGTTGACAGCCCAGTCCGTTTCAGAAGTTCTGTATGTTTGCTCTAGTTTCTTTTGTTATGTGTAGCGTCGGTGTGCATATCAGTTGGCAACATATATACATTGTACTCTTAATTCCTAAACCTCATTTAATTTGGTCCCAATGGTACTGTCTCATGGTGTCTCTAGCACTAGTAGAGTTCTCAACTCTGTACCCTGAAAATCAGAACAACCAGGACGATCACCTGAACAGCAAATCGATGGGAGACTGTGCCTGAAAAACTGAAGGCAACACCGCAACACCAACAGGAAATTGCTTGGCCTGAGCACGGCACACCTGTCTTAGTTCCTGGTTTTAAACCAAAATGTCATTTTATCATTCTCTCGGGCAGTCGGGCTAGGACATTATTTCGTCCAAAACAGCTATAGTGGCAGCACAGCCAGAGATTTATATATATAGAACCTTGTTTTAAACACTATTTCAACAGCAATTAATGGTACTTATAGGTTTCTTTCCGCTGGAGCAAAGATCGTATCATAAGACAACAAGATGACATATAGCGCACGTCGTTGCTGTGATTCATTAGGTAGAGAATGAGCACCAATCTTAGCTTCAGAATGTATTATTACACCAGAAAGAAACATTGGCAGATCTTACAGACAACTCATGCACACTCGAAATCGACGAGAAACTAATGATCACAATAATACTAGTACTCCATGAAATCTGCGCAAATTTCTTTCTAGTGAACGAAGCAGACACACACACTATGTGAGCCTTGAGATCTCTGCTGCCCTCAAGGCATGCACGCTCTCCCAAGAACCCACCGGCCGCGTCACGGGGACCCGAGGCGGCGGCCGCCGTCCATGGCGCGGGTGCGGCGGCGGCCGCCCGACTGCGCCGCCGCCGACGGCTTCTCGTGGTTCACCTCGGAGTTCCTCTTGTTGGACGGCCCGGACGTAGGGATAGGGATGAGGACCCGCTTGCTCACCGCCACCGCCGCGGACAACGGTTGCGGAAGCTGGGTGGTGATTAAAACCTCCGGCGCTGGAGGAGCAGCAGCAGCTGCTGCTCCAATGGCCGGGCCCCCGCCGCCGGCTGGCCCTCCATGGCCCTGATCCTGGCTAGCCAGCACCAGGAAGGCCAGGCCGGCGACGAGGACGAGCTTGCCAAGCGAGGCCATGAGAGCTAGCTATCACTTTGCACGGGATCGAGCTGCAGGCTGCAGCTAGCCGCGTGCAGGAGACGACGACGACGAAGCACTAGCCAGCTAGAGAAGGCAGTGATGAACTGACTGACGACGCGGCTAGGCTTCCAGCAGCGAACCCCTTATAAGGAGGACGCGGCAGCCATAGCATTTACTCCGATTTCTCCTGGGAGAGACGATCTGAGATCGAAGGCTCAGCTCCATAACCATCTATCGCCACCAGATCGAGCACAGCTGCATGGTCAAATAGGTTTCAGGACAGGACGAAACGTATGGCGCTGTCAGCAGTTGACTGACGCCATGCAAGGCCGGCATCAAATTTAAGCACTCTCAACTCTCGATCAAGGTCAGCAGTTGAGCAATGGAGATGAACCACACATTGATTGCGGTAGTGACTGACAGCCGGGGCAGATGTTAGCTAGATAGTATATATGCAACAAGAGATGATCATGTGATGTTTGGCTGCTTGTATTGCTTGCATAAGCATAAGCGTATCATCATCAAAATTGAATTGAATTGGATCATTAATTCATGGAGGGTCGAGCGAGAGGATGGCTGTTGAACCAGTAGAGATTAATTGTTGACGATATATAGCATTCAATTGCAACAAACTCGTTGCTTTGGCAGCTACTGCATATTTTTCCTGAGCATCTTTTCAAAATATACTGCAAAGGTTTCAGTCAAAAAAAAAATACTGCAAAGGAACTTTGACCTGGCGTAGCTTTGAAAACATTTGACGTGGTGTAGGTTTGAAAAAAAAAAACTAACTTTGACCTCAGCAGAAGATCGAATGAGGTAATCTAAACTAAATGAGTACTAAACTTTAAGAGTTTCTCCCCTGCAATCTATAGCTCGGTCCCCTGTTTTAGATATATATCATATGTTACTGTTGACCCTTTTGGTCATACTTTGACGGACAATACATATTCAACTTCTTAGTTCAGTATAAATACATCTGTCATAAAAACATACTTATTTATTAGAAAAAGATTATTAGACCAAAAAAATATTAGAAAAAGATGAATGGTCAAAATATGAGAAAAGTCAATGACGTCGTATGTTTTTACATATGTTGCTTGCTTATACTATGTATCTAGACATAATGTGCATAGCAAAAGATACATATCTAGAAAGTCAAAATGTCTTATAATTTAGAATGGAGAGAGTAGCATAAGCTGGTTATCAAAGTGCATTGCATCATTCATGGGGTGTCAAGGATTGTTGAACCAGTGCTGATTTTTGGCAGTTTGGCAGTAGCATTCAATTCAATTGGTTTCCTTGGTCTGGCTATTTTTCTTGGTACCTTTTCAAAATATAAAGGCACCAACATTATTTGACACTGTGTAGTTTTGAAACTAACTTTGATGTTTGATCCTAAAAGAAGAAAAGAGATAAACTAAAATTCAACAGTTTCTCCCTAGCAACATATATATAGCCACTATTTTAAATATATGTCACCATTGCCCAGACTTTGACTGACAATATTAGATCTGTCATAAAGATATTACTTACACACATTTTTTAAAAAAAAAACTCATAGTCAACTGCATTAAAAAGGTAAATAAAAGTTGTGTTTTTAGTTTTAAAAATGGAGGGAGTATAGACATCCCATAAAGCAGCTCATCTTGCATTGGATTATTCGTTCACGGAGGGCAGTTGAACTTGAACCAGTAGAGATTATTGACACTGGCATTCAATTGCAACAATATTTGTCGTGGCAGTTATTGCAATTTCCCCAAGACTTGGTTCCTTAGCTTGGCTATTTTCCTTGGTCAAAATATAAGGCGTCATTTGATGACAATGGTGTACTTCCTGAAACTAACCTTCATCTTAGCAAAATAAAAGATAAACTAGACTCTTTAGCAGTTTATTCGCTGCAATCTATAGCTCCTAAATATAATCCCTCTATATTTAATATGTTACCACTGACTCTCCATCCGTTCCAAATTATAAGTCATTCCAAGAATCTTGAAGAGTCAAAGCATTTTCAAGTTTGACCAAAAATATAGAGAAAAAATATAAAGATTTATGTCATAAAATTGGTACACTATGAAATATAACTAACAAAGTATCTAATGATACTTAGTTGGTTCCAAAAATGTTATTATTTTGCTTTATAAATTTGGTCAAATATGAAAAACTTTGACTCTCTAAGATTTTTGGAATAACTTATAATTTAGGACGGAGGGAGTAGTATCTATTGAATTCCTTAGCTAATTAAGTATCATGCTTGAATGTTTGTCTGTTTGTACAGATATTTTTAGAAAAGACAAATAGTCACACCAATGAAAAAAGTCAATGGTGTCATAAGGGACGAATCCAGGCTAGATGATCACCAATTATACATTTAAAAATAGGTGGGGTCATTAAAAACTATTCACTTCATCCAAAAAAATATAAATATCGTCTCTCTTAAAGTTAAAGAATCTCAAGTTTAACTATATTTATTAAAAATATAATATATTTAATATATTTATTATAAAAATATATATTTCATGCTTAGTCTATAATACTTAATAGGTTAATAAATATTATTATTTTTATATATTTGTTCAAACTTGATATTATTTGACTTATTAGGAAGCTACAGCTGCATTCTTTTTAGGGGTGAGGAAATATTAGCACTGTACTCCCTCCGTCCCAAAAAGAGTGACGTTTTTTACTTTTAGAAATCATGTTTGACCGTTCGTCTTATTCAAAAATTTTATGTAAATTATAAAATAAATAAATCATTAGTAAAGTATCTCTAATGATAAATAGATCTTAACAAAATATATAATATTTATGTAAAAATTTTGAATAAGACTTATGATTAAACAAGATGTAACTCCGTCAGCTGACCAAATTTCAAACTCCGTCATGAGCTTATCAGTCGAATATGTCAGCCATTCAGTAGTGTTTTTCTCTCACAACAAATAAGCCATCAGCCAAACGAACAAAGCTGGCCACCTAACATCATGGGATAACCAACTTTCTATTTTACAAAACAAGATAGCACATCTTTTGAAATTTATGTTTTGCTATACAGATTCTAAAATAGCCTAAAAATAAAAATAGTCAAGCTATTGAGGTTGCTTACCCTATGTTTGGATATCATTAGAGCATTCCAACAGTTTGCCATCCAGCTTTTCCATCTTTATTTTTTTGGCAAAATAAGAAAAAACCATGCATCTCCAATATTGTTTGGCATCTTTCTTCCTCATCTTTTCTAACCTCGCAAAAATTTATCCCAAGCACGCATGAGTTTCTCGGCCTGTCTAGTAAGCAGGAAGAAAGAAAGGGTTTCAGATGAGAAAAATGAAAAAGAGAAAGATCTAGTGGAAGATCTTAAACGCATACTGAAACAAATTCAGGTTCCTGATACAAAACATGAGACCAAGTCATGAAAAAAAGCGCCGAGAAAAAAACCTTTTAAGATAAAAATAATGGAAATTATTAGAGATGACTTCTTTTTTTTCCTCATCATACTAATTTAAGAGTTGATAAACACCATATTTTGGAGAAACAAAAATATGAAAATCGACACATATTCTGAAGAAATTATATGCCATATTCCTCCAAGCCGTTCCCTTTAATAAAAATTTTTGAAAAAACAAATGAATTAATGGCCCCTGATCCAAGGATAGCTGGCTAGCATACGTTGGAGACAATACAATCAAACACAAGATTTTCTTGGTTACACTGATGCTGCTGTAGTGCAAGACGACAGGAGATGATGTCACAAAAACTGAGAGAGGTATTTTTCTTTCTGAATTCTAATGCATGCCTTTGTTCTTATCAAGAATACAAAACTCTGAATTGAAGATGATGCAGATGGAGGAGATCATGCAATCCACGAACCACGATTGATGGTGCCACTAAAAGCATGTACGTGTACGAACAAGTATATATAAAGCTGAAAGCATAGTACGTGTACGAACGAGTATATAAAAGACTAAATTATAAGATAGCCCACAGCAAGTCAGGTAACATGCACGCCTATCGGCTTTGCAGGTGTGAGCAAGGCCTTGTTTAGTTCCGAAAAGTGAAAACTTTTCGGTACTGTAGCACTTTCGTTTGTTTGTGACAAATATTATCCAATCATAGACTAACTAGGATCAAAAGATTCGTCTCGTGATTTACAACTGAACTCTATAATTAGTTTTTGTTTTCGTCTATATTTAATGTTTCATGCATTTGTCACAAGATTCAATGTGACGGGGAATCTTGAAAACTTTTTGGTTTTCAGAGTGAACTAAACAAGGCCCAAAAGGCAAATATCTGAATCCTCGTAGCTGAAAAGACAGATCAGATCGCAATGTGCAGAAGACATAAGCACAAGAAATAGACCACGACATTGCGCCACATAGTGCAACACACCTTAACTTGTTCTCAAGTCCAAAGTGAAAATGATGTTTCACCCTTCGTTTCTAGTTGCTCCCCCTCCCCTAAAAAAACAAACTATGAGTCATATTTTAGGTTTTCTAGATGTATGTTGTTTGCTATGTATCTAGACATATATGCACGCTATGTCAAGATGCATAGCAAAAATTATGTATTTAGAAAAGCCAAGATGCCTACAATTCATTATTATACTAATAATGTTATGTGTAACATTTTTTGTGTACAGGCCATCAAAGTTTTAAAGCTTGATCGCACGAATTTATGCTAAATCAAGGTTCGCCTAAGAACAAAGAGAATATTTATGATTTGAAAGCTTTTAAAGTTTTGTAATACTCATCACTGATTGTATAACAAAATCTATTTTTAAATGGAGAGAATATTTGATAGCATATGTACTTGATGAACTGCTCTGGCCTATATATCTATATGCTACGCTAGGTCGCTAGTTCATCAGCTAGCATGCACAGACAGATATGTGTATGCAGCAGAATTAAAGCAGCTTTACATGAAAACAGCAATCTAATCAGCTTTGTTTTGCCACACACTAAACCTGTATTATATTTATATTTCCTAATGCAAGCTAATGGTGATATTACTTCACTCAATTGCCGAACAATATAAAATATGGCTGCTTAGCCGCATGCTACATTTGGGAAACAGTATTGCCTAGCACTAGTTGCTGCTGGTCAAGTTTTGGAAACGACAAGGCTTTCTTTATTGTAAAGGAGATGCATTGCAGCATTAGGGCTGAGATGCTGAGTCAGCTATGTGTACGTGCAGATGCTCTACTGTGTTTTTGTCGGCTTGACCTCAGACTCTCACTCACCAAACAGCTGTGTGGAGTGACGGTGAAAATATATCGTTGCTGATTGTAGAGGGTTAAATAATGTAAGTTCACCATTCTTTCTTGCTGCAAACAAGTCAGTTCATCAGCTGCTCAATGTTGGCGAGTTGTTGATTACATGCGCATGTTATCAAGTACACCCCTCCATCCCAAAAAGAGTCCAAATTCATAGCTAAGTGACACTCTTTTTGCTGTCCAATTTCATACCTAGAGTGACACTCTTTTTAAACGGAGGTTGCATGCTTGATCATTTAAGATACTCTCTAAATTCCAAATTGTAAGTAGTTTTGGTTTTTTGAAGTATATATTTTTTGTTATGCAACTAGATACACACTAAGTCTAGATGCATAATAAAAAATATTGTGTATTTAGAAAAGTCAAAACGGAGGGAAGTAGATAGTAATGTCTACAAAACATAATTTGTTACTGGATTTCTAACATAAGTTGATTACTGGATTTCTAACAAACATATATTGGAAGTATTTTCTAACACGAAATCTATTGACCATGTAGTCACGTAAACACATACTACTCATATATACGCTTCTATAAATTCATAACGATTTATTCATTATTAAGCTAAAAAGGTGTAACTGAACATACATTTTAGGAAAACACTTAGTTTATTATAGAAATTAATGTAATTCCTCTTCCTCCTCGTACAATGCATACGGTGCTCATCAAAATATTGCATGAAGCTTTGCTCTAGTAACGCCATAGTTTCTCGAAAATGCATACTGAAAAGGACATATATGAAATGACATAATATGTGTGGCATTGTTATTCTTTTTGTTAGGCATAAAATTCCTAGCAAATCTTAGAGCATTTCATGCAGCTTTTAAAGAAAAGCCTCATAATTTAGAGCCTCACATAAGCTATACACCAAATCAAATTGATTGCCCTAAATTAATGAAGTCACTAACCTTGTGTCACACCTTACCTTCTCATATACTCAAGAACTTAAGGATGGTCATCCCCATACTTTACCATCATCTTACAACATTGCACACTACTCAACATTTCCCTTTTGTTATTACATGGCTGAACACACTTAATGGAGATTCCTATCTCAAGAAAACATTAAATAACCAAGGAGATGTGTTAAAAATAACCTATCGCGACTCCCACATGCCTTAATTTGGAAGTATCTTTTCTCAATCACTACGTGTTGCTGGTCAATTTTTAGAAACAACTAGGTTTACTTTTTCTGAAAAAGGAGATGCATGCATTAACGTGCATGATGATGAGCGCAAATGCTAACCTAGGACAGTGCTATTTGTTTGTTGTAAACCGGGACCAAATGGTGGCTGGTGTCTAGTGTTTAGTGTAGTGGTGGTGTGTGCGCCTCTTGGTACTTTATTTCTTATAATATATCATCTATCATATTACAATGCACTCCGACCGCATGCTTTTGCTTTATTTGGCCCCAATAGATGTTACATCGTGGTACGGATAATCACTGGACAGCTCGTCGTTCAGGAGATTCATAAACACTATACGCTCTTTTATGCACATCTTTTGTTTTGTGACTATGATGACCTTTTGAGCTGTTGTTTTTGCATTCTTGTTCATAGGTACTCCCTTTAATCAAGAAAGGATGACTGTTTTTTTAAATATATGACACTTAGGAAAAGCTAATTAATTAGTTTAGAGGAGGGATTGAAGTAGCAATCATCGAAATCCTTTAAATTGAATTTAATTCCTTTTAGTGGAAAATTAATTTTGAACGACATCGTACTTCATTAATTACCATGTGTAGTATTCGTTCAAAAAGAAATGCAACAAAAAAGCAGCTACGGATATAAACCTAACACTTCTTTTCTTTTCCTAGGCTTACAACAAGATTTTTGCATAGAGATATCGCTATCTTACTTTGGAGAACATGCCAGATGGCACTGGCGGAGGCTGCTCGGGCTCCTCGGCAAAGCGCAAAGGAAAAAAAAAATTGTATTGTAGAGAAATATTGCCCAAGAATCATTCGGGCTCTAAGAAGTTTCTGGCTCCACCAGCATAAGACAATCATGTATAGACATTAGCTCCACATTATGACGTGTGGGACAGGGTGTGATAAGAAAGTATGACACAATGTAGCTGTGGCAGCGAACCAAACAGCTGCTAGAAAAACTGTGGCATGACCAACCTGCGGCATGGCACGTTTTGGTCATGAATCAAATAAGCCCTAAGTTAGGCTCCACGTTTGTAAGAAGGGGGAAAAGAAGACTACCATTCATCCATACATGCATAGTTTCTCATGTCTCGTCGCCTTGCAACCGTGGAGGAAAGAGGGCATGCATGCAACACTTTTTCTCTTTTCTCTTTCTCCCAAGGCACAATTCTCTCTGTCAAAATGCATTCTTGAGTGTTTTCTTCTACTATGTGTTAGGTATGGGCACTGTACTATGACCATTTGTGAGACCAGCAAACTGAGTGACATGGAATTTCGATGCAGAGGCGGAGGTTGGGGCAGCACGCCAACATGGCATGCTGGGGAAGCCCTGAAACGTGCAAGCAGATGCAACAAAGGACGAAGACATGACATTGCATATATAGATAAGGAAAAGGCATGCAGAACAGAACTGTAATTATTCTAGGTGTTTAGATCAAATTGCACACACACAAAAACAAGCAAAGCTATTTCATCTTGTAGGAAAACTTTAAACAAGATCAGGTTACAGTTGTACACCTCCTCAAGTTTACAGCATCGAGTAACAGCTTACAGTTACAAAAGAGACACGGCTACACATCCTCATGTTTAGTAAGTCTTTCACACAAGAGTGGAAAAATAAACCATGAAAGCATGCATGCATGCTCAGGTGTTACTGGTGGTGGATCTAAAAGGAAAAGAAACAAAAACTCAGGTTGCCTCCATGGCATCCCTTATGCCTTTCAAGTTTAAACAAAACCATAGGATCTCAAGGAAACACCACATAAGCTTGAGATAATCGGGGTACATATATTCCAGATACAGATGACTTCATGCAGAGAGCATTTCAATTCGGAGGACTATTATGGCCAATGCTGGGGCTATGACCTGGAGTGGTAGACTCGGTCTGAGTAGCAGTCTCCTGCAGAACACTCCTTGGGGTGCATGGAGGACGCATGCTGCGGATAGGCACCCTCATCACTTCCAGCTTCCTCGCATGAGCTGGCGCAGAGAGCTGCACCAAGAAAATAGCACTGAGAAGCAACATGAACACAACACTGGTTTTCGACAAAATGGCCATGAAGTTTACAAGGAAAAATATGGTGGTTGCTAGCTTGGAGTGGGATTAGGGGGCTGAGAACTCGGTAGACAAGTTACTTGCAGCTACTCACAGCTAAGACTGCCTCACTTCTTGAGCCAGCTCCCTTCTTTATATACACAGGTTGTAAGTTGTATCACTAATTTAGTTCAAAAGGTGTACTTCAAAAGGAGATGACTAATGGGAGGACCACAGCAATCGCCAGCCAATTGTTTAGCATTTGGATACCAGTACCTTTTCTTTTTTACAAATCCTAGGAACACCTTTTCCTAATACGGTTTTATTCTAAGAAATATATCTAAGCTTCACCTGCCTGAATATATGCTTTATACAGTGATATTTATAATATCAAATAGAAACCGCTGGAATATGCCTCTAGTATGGGTGAACCAAGTGACAGCCTGACAGGTAAGCTGTCATGTTAGTTTGTTTATAGTTTTCTCCGCCAATATTAATCAATCAACCAAACTACTAGCAGTTCTAAAAAGGTACCAAGGAAAGGATTACCGAGGACTGAGGACACAGTTTTGGATAATCTGCTTAACATGATAATCAGTTATTCTACTGAAACATCTGCTAACCACACTACCTGAACCACTTGTACTAAAATTAGAAGTGACACCCCATGGTCCACATTTTGTCTGCACCAACTCGCAAGTAAATTATATCATGGAAGTCTCATTTGCAAGTTGCAAAATGAAGCATGCACCTATGCAAGTTGCTAACTAGAAATACACAAGTGTAACACTTTCATGCTCAAATTTGTACTAAAACTAGCAAATACTACCGTCCACATTTCAGCAGCACAAAGTTAATAAGGATAAGGACTAAATGTATCATCGAAGCCAAATTAAGAATGCAAGTTGGAAACTTTAAGTATCAATATTTCCCATGTTCCGATTAAATTCATGAGACCATGACCTATCAGAACTTATCATGGGTGGAGGAAGCAACAAGTTGGGGCTTCTAGTTTTGTTGCTCCTCACTGCATATGGAAAAGTATGCAGTAGCTAATGTTCAAAGCTAAAAACAACTATATGCAAGGCATTGTGCCACCAAAAATTGTCCCATCGCTGTGGGAGGATATTTTTCTAGGATTCCTGGAACTTTGATTTTGATTTGGAAAGGCACTTCAAGGTCTTTTTTTGTTTTGGAACGTTTCCTCCCATTGGTTGGCTAGAACTCATCAATATATTTTATTTGAGGTTCCATCATCCTTTATGGCACAAGCACAATAGAACGTATCTGCATTTATTCATGTCCTTCATTCAATGACCCCAAGAAAAAAGTGCTGTAAACTTGACCAAAGGTCATAAAGCATGAAGTTTCCATCATTCTGCCACAACACTCTTGTTCCTCAGTGATTTTCCTTTGGGAAAGGCAAATGCTAAATACCAAGTCATGTTAGACAAAGGTGCCACGCGATATTCAAGAATGCATCGGTGTATCCAACTAGAAAACATCAAAATATTGAATGGTTAGAGAACTTGTAAATAAGTACTTAAGATCAGAAACATACCTCAAAAGAAAGCGTTTGACACCCACATACACCAGATATGTGTGGACGCTTGGTTTGAATGTAGTTGTAAAACTGGAGCATCAATAGTAGTAGTAGTAGTAATAGTTCCTCATCGAACTGTTAAAAATGATAATACATAGTACACAATCTAGGTTCCTTGATCTTATTTATTGTAAGAACGTCAGCGCAGGAATGCTTCATAATATTGTCTTGATCTTGAATAAATAAAGTCACAAATTTATCACTTAATACATGACAAAGGTTACATATGCACTAAGATTATGTGCTTCAGTTCATCCACAAGCTAGCTGCAGCACAAGAAATAAACCTCATGTGATACCATCAGACAAGGAACCTCCATTCATCAAATATAGTATGGATCACCATCATATTGACAAGGTTTAACTGGGGCAAGTGCCTAAATAACAATAACAGCCTACCAAAGAGGGATAATGTACGAACATTTCTATATCACCAAATATGGGGATGAGAAAAAGGGAAAGGTATGGTTGCTCGCTTCAAATCTGTTCATAATACAGAACAGAAGACATCAATATGGGCATTTCTTTCTATCAAAAACCAATTAACCAGTCAGTTTTTCCTTTCCATAGTAGTGAAAGTCTCTTCAAAAGCACCCATACTAAAAACAAAACTGAAATAAGCTTGCTCAAGAGAATATCAGTATTGATTGCATTACATCGAGCTACACATACAGGACGATACTCAATGTAGTGTGGTTGTGCCTAACTGAAACTCCCTAGCCATACATGAGTACATGGGAAATCTGTATCTCCACACTTCCCAGTTAATTACTGCAAGAACACAACCTGAGGCATTGCACAGCAACAGAACAGACCAATCACTTATATACAAACACTCTTATTTCAGGCATGGCTGCCTCATTTGCTGGTATTGAGCCTGGAAAGTAGGTAGAGGCAAACTGAACATAGGAAAATCGATCCAGCAAAGCATAAGAGATCAGTACAGGATGTAATGGTCACCCTCTTGCTCTTCTCGAATATGCCAACCAGTAGAACCAGGACAATGACATGACCCAGCTTTGTCTTGAGATCATCTAACGACTTGATTTCAACCCACTTGGGCCGATCCTACAGACAGAAACAGAGATGTCAAGAAACTGCGATTGACTGCAATTCTTTGCTGCCTCAGGAGTATCACTGATAGGGATGTGCATGTGAACCAACCGGAAGGCTGAAAAGGCCGAAGAGGTTGGACCCATAAGAGGAGTCTATGGTGCTGATGAAGAGCTCGTACAAGCCAATCCCCAAGACAAACGTGACCGTTCCAATGAGAAACATTTCTGGATGTGAAACAGGCAATGCACAACAGAAAGCCATTAGGCCCATCGTTAACAGATTTGAGCATGCGGCAATGATATCATAGTAGAATTGTACATTTGTGGCATGAAGTTAAGGGTTACAGTGATTAGCCACATAACAGTGGTTATTTGAGATATGGAACAAGCATCAGGTGAGTGGATTTGGTTACCAATGGCTTAGAATTGTACATTATGGCATGAAGTTAAGGGTTACAGTAGATAACCACATAACAGTGCTTATTTGAGGTATGGAACAAGCATCAGGTGAGTGGATTTGGTTACCAATGGCTTCCAGCAGCATGAGTATGAGCTTCCCTCCGCCGTGCAGGTAGTAGTCGACGAAGGCATTCATCACATGAACGCTTCCCTGCAGAATCCGAAGCTTCAGTTCATCACAAATTAAGGGGAGATAAAGCCCGTACGCTCGAATCAATCAATGAAGCGAGAGAACACCTTGAGGAAACAAGGGACGGAGCCGAGGAGCAAGCCACCGATGCCGAGGAAGGTCATGAAGCGGCAGGCGAAGATGACCCTCTCGATCCGCGCCTCCACCTCCGACCCGTACCCCGTCCCGGGCAGCTCCACCGGGCGGAGCAGCACCACGCTGTCGCCGCGGCGGTGGTGCTCCGAGTGCACCGCTCCCGCCGCCGCCGCCGAGTTGGGAGAGTTGGAGCACTTGGGCGACACCCCTGGTGACCTCCCGCCCCCGCGCGGCCTCGGCCTCCACGCCCATCCAGCGCACCCCGCCGCCGCCGCCGCTGCCGGGCCGCAACCGTAATCTAGAGGCCTGGGCTTCATTGCTGTGGCTGGAACGGAGAGTCGAACCGCCGTCTCCCGACTCCGCTCGCTGCCGGGGCGGTTAAGTAGACGGCGCCGGAGAGCGCGACAAGTGGTGCGCCACGTTCGCTGCACCGCGCTGGCGGGCGCGGACACTCCCGTCGTCGTTCTCGTTCGTCGCGTTGCGGGGCGGGGCTGGCAGCGAGTCCACGTCGGCGGAGGCGCCCGCTCATCAGCCCCCGTCGCCCAGTGGTGAGTGGTGGTTGGCGACGGAGATAATTCCATCCTCGGATGGCTGGTCGATGCATGATTGAGGCTGATCTGGGCTCCCGCCGGCCAGCCATTCCTCCCGCGAACTCCGCCGCCACACACCCGCACCGGAACACGACGGTCGACGGCTCGTCCGCTCGTGCCGTGTCTCGTCGTGTGTGTGTGAGTGGGACTGCCCGATTGGTTTGGTTGACCGTTGACTGGCCCCAGTAGCTGTGTTATCATTACTGGGCTTTATGTATCGGCCCATGGCATCCGATATGTTGTTGTCCATAGAAGCCAGGCCCAACGGAAACTTCGTGAAAAAAAAAGGTGAAAAACAGAGCGAGATGTAAATCAGATTACATAATCCTCTCAGAATTTGATTTCAAATTGCAGTAAATCAGTAATGCTCACGAAATTATGTATTTACATCTTAGCATCACAATTCACAAGTTGGTGCAGCACCGAAGTGAACTAATTCGTTCAACAATTAATAACAATAGGACGAAAACTGAAGTGTACTTATACATAATAATGATAAGATTATACGAAATGTGTGTTCCTGCACAGTAGGAGTATCTATCAATCTATGTACTGTACCATACCAGCATTATTTTTGTTTTGGTCTGTACAAGAATGGCGCATTGACATAAGCATCTGTCGAATTTGTGTTGGTTGCTGAGGGAATGAACAAATGAATGGCAGAACAGAGGGCAGAGGCTGCAGGTGAATAATGGCTGGAGCCTGCCTGGAGGCCGGAACAGAGAGGGGACGCTACGGCGACTTGGAGCGGCAATCGATGGGCATGGCGGTGCCGTTGCCGGGGTAGTTGAAGAGGAATCGGCAGTTGATGCGCGTCCAGAACTGGAGCGAGGCGAAGATGCCGACTTTCCAGGTGGTGCGCGCCTTGCCGAAGAGGTCGAGCGGCACGACGGCGGCCCGGAGCGCGCCGGCCATGGCCTCCATCCCTTCAGGGCTGAGCTGCCGCCCCGCCGACACCACCTGGTACCGGAGCGGCAAGAAGCTGCGGCGCGGCACGGCGAAGGTTCCGGCCCGCAGCAGCGCCACCTCGGCGCCGCGGAAGCCGACGGCGAGGTTGACGCGGGAGAAGGTGGCGTCGGTCTTGGAGTTGGAGTTCTCCGCCAGCACCGTGAGCGCCAGCTGCAGGTCCCGGATGGTGCCCGACTGGTCGTACACCAGCCTCTCCAGCCGCGCGTCGGAGACCAGCAGGTACGGCGTCTTGGGCTTGTACAGCAGGTACACGGCGAACACGGTGACGCCCGTCACGATCACGCCGATGGCCAGCACCGTGCACAGGATCACCAGCGCCCACACCAGCCCGGAGCTCCGGCGCCGCTCCTCCTGCCGGATCCGCTGCACGTCGTGCCGCCGCTTGTGGTGCCCGCTGTGGCCGTTGTGCTGCGCCGGCGCCTCGACGCCGACGCCGCCGGTGGGAGTGGCGGCGGCAGTGGCATAATGGGGACCGTGGCCTGGCTCTGTGTTGCTGGACATTGCTGCTAGCTCACTCCGGCGCCGCTGTGCCGTGCCGTGCCGGCGGGGCCGGGATGGAAGGGATTAATACTGGAGGAGTGGCATGGGGGGCAAAGCAGAGGGAAGCATGGTTAAGGTTGGGGAAGGGAAGGGTTTGGTATCTCCGCTTCATTCCTTGCTCTCTTCCCCAGCTTCCTTTTCCGGAGCTAATCCTAATCTGCAAGCTCAAGGTGCCTCCTTGCTCGCCTCGCTTGCTTGCTTTAGAGCTTCAGTCTTGCGCTACTTATTAGTTTTAAATTTAAATCATCAGACACATCAGATCTGGGCCCCTGCTGCCTTTCAGTGTGTCCGGGCCGGGTTGCAGGAAGAACGAGGACACATCATCAGTGAACACCCATGGCCAGCAATGGGCTTTCTCAGTTTCTCGCATCTGGGCCCAGCAGCTGGTCACTGACAGTCTGACATTACCAGTTAAGCCCCATGAAGTGATGATTACGTACACACCCTTACCTTCACGAATACTCCCTCCATTTCACATCACATATCCGGCACACGGACCTACTCCCTCTCTCCCACAAATAATTGCATTTCTTTGATTCATGTTTGACCGTTCGTCTTATTCAAAAAATAATAATAAATATTATTTATTTATTTATGACTTATTTTATTGTTAGATATATTTTTATAATGATAATTTATTTTATTATTTGCACAAAAAATTTAAATAAGACGAATAGTCAAACACGAATCGAAGGAGTCAAAAAAATACATTTATTTGTGGGGCGGAGGGAGTATATGCTTAATGAAATGAAATCCAAACAAGTGTTTTATGATACAATAATTAGGGTCTTATTTGGCACAGCTCAACTTCACTAGTGAAGTTATTCTTTTAGAAAAAAACTTCGTGAGCAACTTTTTAGATAAAGGTGAGCTATTTTGAAAAAGTTGTTTGACAAAATAGCTTCATCAACAACTTCATACATGAGTGAAGAAAGAAAATAGAGGAGAGAGGTAGAATAAACTATTTTTTTCAACTTCATCTCAATATATGTCTTTGTGAGAGAAGAAAAAAAATAACTTCACATATGAATCTGTTTTAGAAAAGGCTCACGATAGCTTCACTATGCCAAACAGACCCTAATACCCCTCGGTCATTTTGGCTTTTATAGATAACTATAGATGTAGCGTGTGCATAGCAAAATTATCTAGAATGGAGGAAGTAATACTAGCTAGTTATTACATATCCAAGAGGGGATACAAAAAGAACCATTCAATTTGGAAAAAGAAAAGAAAAGAAAAATGCATAGATAGATTTTATACATGTTACGTTGTACAGTAATTAACAAAATAGTGGGCTTCAATTACAATGGGTAATAAAGTGATTAAAAATTCAGAGTTATTTGATCACAGGATATTTGTATACCCGAAACAGAGAGAACCTGTCGTCGGGGGAAGAAAAAAAGAAGTAGATCACTGTCTAGGAAATATAAATGGGCTTTTGTGGGCCAGACTCTACTTTATGATGCGAGAATCCTGGCCCAGAAACGATGTAAGAGCTAGTGGGCCGTGGGCTGTGGAAAAGGAAAAGACCGTGGGCCGTGGAAAGTCAGCTAGCAGCAGCGAAGGCGTCCAAGTCTCCAACGGGGGATTGGTCGATACTCGCAGGCGCCGGCGGACAATCAACAGGTGGTGGTCAGGCCGTCACCCGTCAGGATCAAACCAAACGGTCAGACTCTCGTCGTGTACCTACCACTACAGACTTGTTTACTTGCTGTAAATTTTATAAAATATTCAAGATTTCTGGTTATGTCGAATTTTAAGTTATATATATGAAATACTAATTATAAATTAAAAATAGTTAATTATATAGTTCGTCTATAATTTATAGACGATTTTTTAAACATAATTAGTTTGTAATTAAATAATATTTATTAAATATAAACAAAAATAACATAGTGTTTATTTTATAAAAAAATTTATAACTAAACAAAGCCTACTCCTACGTGACACTCTGAGACACCAGCCAAAGATGAGCATGATGAGCTCAGCACCATGCAATAAGGCCTTGTTTAGTTCGTAAAAATTTTTAACTTTGGCTACCAGAGAACTTTCGTTTGTATTTTATAATTATTATTTAATTATAGACTAACTAAGTTTAAAACATTAGTCTCGTAAATTACAGATAAAATATGTAATTAGTTATTTTTTATATATATTTAATGTTCTATACAAAGATTTGATATGACGAAAAATTTTTAAATATTTTGAAAACTAGTAGGCCTAAATGCCGACGACGGAGAGATGGAGCCGCAGTGACCTCTCCAATCCGGCGGCGGGCGGTCCAGTCCCGGCCCCCGGCGACGAACCATGGCCCGCATGCAGTGGCCGAGTGGGCTCTCGTGCATGCGCCATCGCCATCGCCACCTCGTCGGAGTCGATCGGATTGCTTCTGATACATGACGAGAGTCGAGGTCGTCGAAGTCTCAGTCGTCCAGCCGCCGTTGCCGGTCGGATATTCACCACGACGACGAGCTATATATCTTGCAGTATTGCACATTGGTGCTTTCTCTCCCTCTCCGACCCACCCACCCGGCCGCCGCAACGTGTGGACGTGTGGTGCCCCCGCAAAACTTGAGTGCCGGCAACATTAAAAGGACGGCGCCACGGCGGCGGCCAATTGATGTCAGCTGTCCTGCACTTGCACTCGTTTCATTTCGCCGGTGACCGGCCGGCCGGCCGGTCATCAGGTCAACCTGCCTGCCTGCCCAGGAACATTAAAAGTTGATGCATGCATGGTTACTTCACATATGCTGATTCGTCAATACGGACCGCCGGCCATACACGCGTGAATTGCTACCTAGTGCCTAGTGAGAGAGTCTCCGGCCGGCCTCTCCGCCGTCTCCGGTGAGTGGCGAGACAGTCGTCGTGCGTGCGCACTCAGCTCGTGCCGTCCAGTCCCATCGACGACGTCGAGCCGGAGTGCCGGACGACGCACTTGCCCATCGAGCGGCCGGACCGGAAAACGTGAAGCAAGCACACATACACGACCAATACAATGGATCGATCAAACTTGTTTTTCATGCAGGCTCGTTACTCGTCTTTGTAATAAATTGTAATGCAAATAATCAACGTCGACCTGGTGATTTGGGCATGTTTTTTTTTTCTTGGCCGTGCAGTGTATACCGATACCATCCATGCGTTCGTTAGGGCACTAACAATACATAAACTACTTTGTCCTAAGACACCGCATGTAGAAATCATTATGTAACACACTAAACTTCAAATTTCTGAAAATTATAATTATAATTAATTTGAATTAGTTGACTTAATCTGATTATTTGCAGTTATTTTCTAGGGGGAGAAGCTGTGAAGATGGGTTGTGCCAAACATACACTTAGTATTAAATCTTTAAAGACACACCAAATTTGGGCCCTTGCTTTATGTGTGTTTGGGATGTGCACAGGAACGACGACGGACGACACATCCCTTATTCCTAACCGGATTCCTTATGTAATAATTTGTATAACCATTGTTGAACTGGAATGATTCCTGGGCACAATCCAGAGTAACCGAACAAGGCCTTAGTGATCACCCATGGCCAGCAATGGGCTTTCTTAGTTTCTCGCATCTGAGCCTAGCTGCTGGTCACTGGAAGTTTGACATTACCAGTTAACCCCTAGCAAGCGTCGTTAGTGTGGACCGCGTCCGCAGCTCATCCTTATCATTGCCCAACGCGTGCCAGTCCATAGAGGCTCAAGCACGGGTGACTGTAGGCTCTCAGCGCCGCTTCTTCGCTCATGATGCCGACAGCTGGCAAAAGGTGCTCGTTTCTAGTTGGTTCGGCGGAATGGAGGCCAGCTCTAGCGTACCCGAAACGGCGGGGGATGGTGCGCGAGGCGCATTACGGAGGACTTGCGCGACAAGTGCTTCAACTGCCGCTCCTCATCGCATCGAGCAGCAACCTGCAAGTTGCCCCCACGGTGCCTGCATTGTCGGCGCCTCGGGCACCTTGTCTATCATTGCAACTAACCATGCCATGCCAGCTCGGTACCCAGGGGCAATGGTGATCATCAAGCCTGTCGCTCTATTTATGTTGCAGATGATGTCGTTGTGGGTGCAGCTCGGCCTATGACCCATGGCGATTCTTTAGACTCTGGTTGTGTTTGTGGTCGGAGGCATCAAAAAAAAAGGGCAAGCAAAAGCATAAGCTTCATGTTGTGCAAGTGGCTAACACTACCGCCATGGCTACGTCACCTGCCAACCACGATGAGCCACGTCGTGTTGGGATGCCCAGTGGGATCCTTTCCGATGTTAATCCATTGATGTTATCTCTGCGCTTCAATGTTGGACAAGCCAGTCAGGATGTTGCGGATGATCCAATACTGGTGGATCTCATCGTGTCACTCCATATCATCCGGATAGCTACAACTCCACCATTGGTGGTCGCGTCTCCTGGGCATGTTGATGATGCTTCCTCAGAGGATGAAGCCCCCTGACCATTGTCTTCACTCAAGCATAGTTGTGGGTCGATGGCATGTGGATGGGTTGCCATCGGGTAGCTTCTGGAATGGCCCAATAAGCATTGTGCAGTCTTTCATCGAAGCCTTCAAGCGGCCACTCCAGCAGCCGCTGATTGTGTCTCACCTAGGTTGCACATCACCAAAGATCCCAAGGTTGCTGATGATAGCGATTTTGTCCCCAAGCGCAGCCCCCGTTTAGCTGCTAAGAGTAAGTTCAAAGCAGTGAAGTCGGACGCCTAGGCAAGAAAGGTGCTCATGAAAAAACTCGGGCCTGAGGTCGAGATTGATAAGCCTGATGAGGCATCTTTTGAGGAGTTTCAGCAGGTTGTCGCCACAACACTGCTCCATGTAAAGTAGGAAGCCATGGAGGCTCTCTTTTTGGGGAGATGCCATATTCGTGGTCTGGTGAGGGACGTCGAATAGGCTAAGATTTTATGCTCTGCCTTGTCTAGTTGTACCCACGATTGCAATTTATAGTGTCGTACAGTCCTTAGAATGTGTTGTAATTGCTAGACTCTTGCTCTATCTTGTCGGTGTTCTTGGTTGGTCCCGTACGCTAGTGTCTTGTCAGCGAATGTGGAACAGTCAGAGCTCGTCGATGTCGTGTAACTTTTAAACTTTCCTGTCCTCTTAATGAAAAATAGGTTACGACCTATTCGCAAAAAAATTACGTACACACCCTGACCTTCAGGGAGACTCCATTTCATATGTTCCATACGGCACACATATCCACTTACTGAAATTAACTCCATGTAAAATTTATATTTTCAGCTCGGAACTAAAGTATTTATGTCAGTGTGGTAAAGAATAAAGGGATTGGTCATCGCAGTAGGGCTTTGAATCTGGAAGGATGGAGGATGTTTGAGGCAAAAGATGTCGACGAAATGGTGAACACCGGAGAAGATACGACTGGCGCCATAATTGGGCTCTCTGCGGGCTAGACTCTCATAACAGGTCCAGAAATATTCATAACTTTGAGATCGGTTGCAGCCATCACCCTGCAGTTTGCTGCATTGTAAGACTAATTTTTCCTCCTCCTTTTTTAGATTATATTATATACTAATAAGTATGTCACTATATTATAACGGAACTTATATCTTGTGTCATACATTCTAATATGTTTCTGGAAATCATTATAATACGTTTTGGAATTAGACTTGATAACATCGTTAGAGGTGGGCTATTCAAACTCGTATAAACATGTGTTGTAACTTTAGATTACCAAAGGAACATAAACCAATCAAAACTCTAATTTCTAATTCATCACCGTCGTAAGTTCAAGTCACTGGACACACGAATTATTACTCTTATTAGTGAAACTAGGTATAACTCTTATGCTCTAGAGAGTGCATGGAGACAGGATGATGAGAAGAGAGTATAATGGACGGAAAATAAAAACAGATGATAAATTTCCAAATCACACACACTGAGGAATTTTTTCGTCGTATTAGGTGAAAATCGTGTGATGGCTGGTCGAAGACACGTGTTGCCGAGGTGTCTGACGGTTTTCGTCACAGGTGTGTCAGGGACACGCATTGCGGAGACCGAAGGCGCTAAAGAATCGGCAGGTGGTTGGAGCTCACTCCTCCCACACGCACTGAATTATGTAAACATGTAATGTTTCTGGTTGCTATCAGCTTTATGCTGCTAATATAAGGCCTTGTTTTTCCAAAATATTTTGCAAAATTTTTCATATTTCCCGTCACATCGAATTTTGCGGCACATGCATGGAACACTAAATATAGATAAAAGAAATAACTAGTTACACAGTCTGTAATTTGTGAGACGAATCTTCTGAGTCTAGTTAGCCCATAATTGGACAATATTTATCAAATACAAACGAAAACACTACTATTTATATTTTGCAAAAAAAATTGAAAGTAAACAAGCAAGGTCAGTGTCAAAGCACGGCGAACTTTCAAAAAAAAAAATAACGCAAACGGCAAACGGTCAGCCTCTTGGTCGTGCACCTACCACTACCATGCCAATACATACCAGCCCGTGAGCTGCGCACCCACGTGTTTTGTGTGACACTGCTGCGCACCCATAGAAAAACATTTTAAGCTTAATTAAAATTATAGAAAAAACTATAAAAATTTATAATATTGAATAGGTATACCATAAAAATATAATTAATAAAGAATCCAATAATATTTAGTCAGTATTATAAATATTATTGTTGTATCATATAAGTTTGGTTAAATTTAAAAATTTTTAATTCTTAAAAATTCTTGAAATATCTTATGGTTTGAGGAGGGAGGAAGTAGCTTTCTTCCTTCCTTGCGTTGGTGCCTTTCTCTCTCTGACGATGACCCCCACCCGGAACGGTGCAAACCTGAGTGCCGGCAACATTGATGAAGGGACGGCGATGGCCAATTGTTTATTGTTGTCACTAATTGTCAGCTGTCCTGCACTCGCTTCTCTGCCGGTCAGGTCAACACGCCTGCCTGCCAATACATTCCCACGACTTTCGAATATGATCGTCAATAGGACCGCCAGACACGCGACGTCGAGCTGGACGGACGAGACCCACGTGTCCATCGAGCGCAGCGCAAAACGTGAAGCTAAGGACCCGTTTTGCAGGTTTCTCTCTCTGCCTCTGGCCCCAGCTCATGCAGAAAAGCCCTCTCAAAAAGTTTAGTAACAGAAGCTGTTTACAGTAGTGAAAACAGGAGGAGCCCCTAAAGACAAGCGCTATCGAATAAGACCTACGTGTACGTATACACGACCAAAGGATTAAACTTGTTTTTCATGCAGACTCTGCTTCACCCTTTGTTACGGCATCATGCATACCGTTAATAAATTTGCATTTCATTAAAAAAAGAACGTCGACCCGGGGACGTGTACAATTGGGATCAGCCATGTTCTTGAAACAATGGTAGAGGCAAATCTGTCAGTCATTTAGCAGTGTTTTTCTCTCGTAATAAATCAGCCCTATGTCTCCATATTTGTTGTGGCAACTCTCATCGCTCCACGCTGGAGCAGGGCCACCAAATGGCAGCAGCATGCTCCTCGACAGCCCATGCTGCATGGTTTGCTCAACGGTAGCCCGTGCGGCACTACGTGCTTCTCCTAGGCGGCAACGAGGTCCTTGATAGCCCTTGCAGTGACAATGAGCTCCTTGGCAGTGTCAACCTCCATGTCGTGCTTTGCAGGGGCCAAGGTACTATGGAAGAGGGAAAGAGTATAAATGTCCATGTAGCCTGTGGCACGACGATACGACACGATGCCTACACAAGCACGACCCAGTCCAGTGGTGTTGTAACACCCAAAAATTTGCTCTTTTCAAAATAGATAAAAATTTATTCAGTTTTGTATTTTGTGCTCATAAAAATATAAGGAAAATAATATTTTTCATTAAATTAAAAGTTATCATAAGCCTTAGCAATATTGTTGTGCATACATGCTGGTGCATATGTTTTGATGTGATGTTGGCTTGTTGCTCCTTTATGTGTTGAGTGAGCAAAGTTTTTTAAAATGCGTTTAGTAGATCGATCTTCCTTGACCAGTACGTCTTTATCTTTATCTATAACCAAATTCCTTGTTTCTCCGCTCAACTTTTTATTTGAAGCTTCCTAAAATATTTTCTCTACAACCCAAATCACTCCTTTCAGTTCCTCATCCGTCAAACAATCTCTATAAACTTCTCGGAAATTTTTCTAGCCTTTTCTATGAGCATAAATCTAATTTTTAGATGCCCCAAATTATCTTGTCATGAGGTCCAAATACATTATTTGAGTTCCTCATATTCCATAATGTCTCTGAAAATTTTCTCCAAATTTTCAGAGCTTTTAGAATATTTTTCATAGTTTAAATAATACTTCTAGACTTCTCTAGAATTATTTTATCCATGAAAATAATTAATTCCAAAAATAATAAATCTATTACTATTTTCCAACGTCAAAACCCAGTTACAATAATCATAATAAATCCCAAGACCATATTTTTATTTACTAATGGGCTTTAATAATTAATTAGGCCTATTAGTAAAGATGAAGGTTGCAAATCAATTAGTACCATACCGCTAGTTAACATGTAGGTGAGGAGTTTCTCTCCCTATATATATGTACCAACTCCTTAGACAAAGCACACCAAAAACTACCATATGAAAAGCCTTTAATTTGGAAATTCCTAAGATAGTAAAATAAAATTATGTTTTCTCTTTCTCTACAATGTGATCTCCATCAACCAGCGTTACATCGCCCAAGCCCTAGCTGCCGCTGACGATGTTTGCAGGAAGCGCCGCCGTCATCTTAAGCCACCAGTTGTTCACTGTCCGCCCCCATCATCATCTTTGACCTAGGTGAGTTCACCGATCGTCCTTGTGTCCATAGATTAAACCCTTTTTTAATTCAGTTTCCATAATTAAGTCATGCTAGCTTCATTCTGATTGTACCATAATTCAGCAACTTCTTTTTTCTTTGAGCTTCTCTGAAATTTACGTACATTATTCAGATAAACTCTTCTCTGTTTCTAAACGCTGCCGAACACCAAATTTGCTGGCGATGGAGCCTCTCCGTGTGGGCTCCGATGGCTAATTAGCATGATGAGATCACGATGACATCACCATGATGTCAATCCAGCATTATTGCCGTTTTCCCTTTAGAAAAATAAATCTAGAGATACAAACAAAATACACCAGTTTGTTTAGGCCATATCTTCTCCGTTTTAGCTCCGTTTTTCGTGATCTTTACGTTCGTGTGATCGTAGCGATGCGTATAATCATTTTATAAACTTTTCATACTGTTTTTATATGATTGGTGTACTGTTCTAATTGTAGCCTTGTTTGCTTCGTGTATGTTTTCTTTGTTTGTTTGTGTGATCGATGATCGAGTTTAGTCGGTAAACAATTCGTGGTGATCAAGAGTGCTTCAGTGATCGAGATCAGAGCCTTGGACAACTAGTAAGACCAGCAGAATCATCAAGAGCAATTGGATTAAGGCAAGTATAGTATTTGGGTTTTATTTCTATGACTATGATCTTGTGACTAGATTAATGTTAAGTAATAAATGATAAAAATGACTTTTTAGCCATTTGATGTTTTATCTGTAAGTGATAACCGGGACAACAGTGCAACCATGAGGGCTATAATGGCTCTGGCTTTAGCTCAGTATGAAGACCTTTTCTAGCTTGTTAGAGGTTACCCGAAAGGGCGGAGGGGCTGAACCGACACGGGTATAGTGCGAGCCCCTGTCTCTATGTGTATAGGATGCGTGTCATTGTGCCATTCGGAATGGGGTATCTATATCTGCTCGCAAAGGAAACCTTGCGGCCCTAACATGTTAGACGAACTTTTGAAAGGCTTTATAGTGATCCCTGCCGACCTCCCTAGGAAGGGGGTTAAGAGATTAGCTACCTCGGGCGAAAGGGTAAATCATGACTCATGGGTAAAGATGTACAACCTCTGCAGAGTGTAAAACTGGTATACTAGCCGTGCTCACGGTCATAAGCGGCCTTGGGGATTCTTGCATCGACGGTGATGATTCTTGTGTGTTAAATATGCTCATTATTTATTATTTAATGCTCTACATTATTTATGTCACATTGATCATGAGATTGTGGGATATATACAATCTAGTTGCTATACTTGTGGAGTTCGACATGGACTCACTCTTGCTATTTCCCCCAAACCTCAGGAGAAGTTTAGGCTTGTGATCAACCAGTCAGTTGGATCCTATAGAGTGAAGTTAATACCCGAAGGTTGGAGTTGTCTATCCGCTGTTTGCTATCTAAGGTTATCTCTTTTATACTAAGTACGTTATATATTTATGTATTGTCTTTTGATATTACCCCTTATTTGTAGCTATATGTGAGATTTGACTTATAAAACTCATATATAGTGCATATCTGGTTTTATCTTTAAAATCAGGTATTACAGGTGTGTGGGCCCGGGCTGGCACTGCCCGGAGTAACAAGCCGTGCTTGGGCCACATCCAGGCACGTTGGGTAGCACAGCATGGCCCGACATTTAGAGGCCGGCTCGGTGGTGGCCTGGTGGCAGGTGCAGCCTACTAGAATTTCCCACGCCCCCACCCTAGTCCAATGCCCAACCTCCTCCTAAAACTCCTTGGCCCGACGGCCCCTAAACGCACCCCGCACTTGCACTCTCGCAAAGCGCCACACGACCACACGTGTTCCTGCGTCTCCTTCCTCCGCCAACCGCCGGACACAGCCCGACACGCCCTAACAGGCTACAGGTCGTGCCCGTGCCGTGCCGAATCGGGCCGGCCCGATGGCCAACTATAGGAAAGAGGGGGGTGTTGATACTATCAATAGATGCTACATTGCATGTATAGGTGTTTCAATTATAATACTAGTCTATATAAGGAGATACCTAGGGAAGCAATACAATTGGAACTTGTACTACCGTGGCCTAGGGTGAAGGTGTTGTATGTATGCAACTGATCAGGCACGACCTAAAAAGCCGCAGGGCGTGCCCGTGTCGCGTGCCGAATCGGATTGGCCTGATAGCCAAATATAGGAAAGAGGGGGTGCTGATACTATCGACAGATGCTACATTGCATGTATAAGTGCTTCGATTATAGTACTAGTGTGTATAAGGAGATACCTAGGGAACCAATACAATTGGAACTTGTACTACCATGTCCTAAGGTGAAGGTATGCTACATTGCATGTATAAGTGCTTCGATTATAGTACTAGTGTGTATAAGGAGATACCTAGGGAACCAATACAATTGGAACTTGTACTACCATGTCCTAAGGTGAAGGTGTTGTACGTAGGCAACTGATCAAACCCTATGTAGTTCATGTGCGAGCATGTGTTTGCAGTGTATATGTCTAATATTTTTGAGTATTTTAAACCTTTTTAAGATTATCTCCAACAACTCATGCGAATGGTGAGGCAAACCAAAAATAGGTCACTCATAGTGTTTTTGCAGGAGAAAACACTCTCCAACAGAATGTGCAAACACAATACTCATTTGCCTATTCGCCGAATCGGAACGCTTATTTGTGTCCTCTCTCTCTCTCTCTCTCTCCTAGATGCAAATCTCCTCCGCTGGTCCTCGTTGTCCTCGTAGCTAGTGGCGCAGGTGTTGGCGAGGAGCGACCAGACGAAGTACATGGACATGGCGGTGAAGGCTCCGCAGCCGAAGCCAAAGAGGAGGTTGGAGACGACGACGAGGATGTCCTTGGCACAGTTTACTCAGATTAGGCGGCAACCTCCAACTCAAAGATGAGGAGGGCCATGGGCGACGGATCTAGTGGGGGGCAAGGCAGATCTGTTGTGGTCCAAGTGATAGACGTGGAGGTGACAATGTTGGTGACCATGGTGGAGCCCGTGGTGGCCAGGAGGAGGAGCTTTGCCTACGGTGGCCATGGCGGGTGCCGAGGTAGTAGCTGCGGAGCTCTTGCACGCCCACCCAAGAGGAAGAGTAACTCCGGCTAGGAGCTAGGGGGGTCCGCGGCTGGGCGACGCGGCGTCAACGACGAGGGGCCAGAGCGGCACGGCATGCCCAATGCAAGGGGCCGGAGCGCCGCGGCTAGCGGTAGTTTTTGGTGGGCTGCTTGCAGTAGCTGTTGAAGAAGAAGAGGTTTAGGGTGTTATCCATTTCACGGTGCGTGACCTATACCAAAGAATGTGTATTTATTTTAGGTTGCTGCTCTTGTAGATAGTCTAAGAACCTATATATTACGACCATGTGTATCGCACGTTAAGTGCAAGGTCATAATAAAACACCCACAAATAAAACACACTTGTCACTTGTCAGCTTGTGATACACAAAGCTAAGGGAGCATCATATATACCTTATTGTCATATTCCCTACTAGAGCGCACATCCACTGCGTTGTCGTCGACTATATGTGATCAATTTATTGAGGGAAAATATTTTGTCCACGTGTACAATGCGCTACTACGATCTCGATCGGCTACGGTCAATTAATTGACGCCGGCCTGTTTAGCGCGTAGCTAGTCAGCCGCTTCGTTAAAGAGCGACGATGACTAATTCAAACCCCTGGCCTCAGACATGCATCCGGCTAATAAATCCGGCGTGCAAAACGAATGATGTTTCGCAAGGGCGGCAAATGCACGAGACTACAGTAGTACACGAGAGGCGATGGAACGTCAACGAGACAAGAAAAGTCCCCTCTTACGTACTTGATGGCCTGCTGACTTGGCTTGTGCCATTGTGAGTGCTCGTGCCAAACCTACTCTCTCCACTTTGTCTCCCAGCTGGCATCCATGCATTGGGCTCGATCTGCCAACGTTGAACTGTTGACTTGCATTGGATGAGGATGATGACTTGGCCATGCTAGCTCTATCTCCAATTCTCCGTGCATGCCTGCCTGCCTGCCACGACCATGGTTGGCTGGCACTAACCAACCCGCGTCTTATAATTAGTTATCAATATACTGTTATTGTTGTCCTAAACTGGGGAAAAAAGTAAACAAAAAAAATAGATTTCGACCCTTGTTTCAATTACAATAAACTGTTATTTGCTAACGAAGCAATATCACCTAGAGGCACTTTAAATACAAATATATTGATGTGCATTTATACCCTAACCATGTTGCATAAAATTTGACTAGTTATTGACCATAGTTTCTACACCCTCTGCCTAGTGTCTACCTGCTTCGTTCCAAACGCGTGGCGTTATCAGCTCCGGCTAAAGGGCCTGCAGTTCTTGCCCTGTAACTGTAACACTGTCGATTTGATGGCATACACAGCTATAGTTAGTTCCGGCATTGGAATTAGGGGTGCAAATGAGTGATTAGGTGCATCTCTAAACCTCTTTAGTTCAAATATTTATACTACTTCTCTAAAAAAATTAAAAAGTAGTACAAATATTTGAACTAAGGAGGTTTGGAGGTGCACCTAAAGATTACCCCTTTGCACCCCTAATTGAAATATACTCTCTTGGCTCTAAAATATATCATTTTTTTGGTACTATAAGTTAAAAGAGACCTAGTTTATATAAAAATATAAGAATAATTGTAATACCAAACAGATACCGTATCAAAATATATTTTATCGAAGATTTTGTAATAAAAAACACACCCCAACTTAGGAAGAGCTAGCTAGGTGGTTTTTCATTAATAAGAGAAAATAATAAGCACCCAAATTTAAACCGAGACGTGCTTTAAACCTAGGTTGTTTGGTGCATGACCTTTACACCTAACCGGTTCAGCTAGATGCAGTGGCGAAGCGTAGACGAAGTATGTAGCCATTATCCATTGGTCAGAGTAAAAGATAAGAGCAGTGCATCTATGTAGGTTAAGTCAGAAGCATCTTGAGCTAGCCCTTCTTTGTTTGATGCCATGCTCCGCCACTGTTTTCTGAAATTTACTAATACTAACTTGTTGTTGGTATATATATATATACTTTTTTTTGTAAATTTAATAAAAATTGAGCAATTTGATTCATGACAAGCATTCTATATTTTACGTTTGGAGACAGTACACGACGTGAGATTTGTGAAGCTGACCGTGGACTGTTCCATTTCATGCATTCTTTTTCCCGGCAGCCAACCCCACCTTCCTCTACTCCCTGTTGCTATAAAAAGGACCAGAGCTCGCTCCACAGCATGCACCACACCACCAACTAGCTATAACGAACAAGATCGTACTCCGTGCACACGTGAGTGACACGCCTCTGCCTCTGCCGTGCACGTGTGCTCGCATTTCCATCAGTCGTCGCGCTCTCCGATAGATGGCGTCGTCACTGCCTCCGTTCACGGTGCGCCGCGGGGAGCCGGTGCTGGTGCGGCCGTCGGCGCCGACGCCACGGGAGACGAAGCCGCTGTCGGACATCGACGACGCCGAGGGCATGCGGTTCTACAGCTCCGGCATCCACCTGTACCGCGCCAACCCATCCAAGGCCAGCCAGGACCCGGCCAGGGTCGTCCGCGAGGCGCTGGCCACGGCGCTCGTCCCGTACTACCCGCTCGCCGGCCGCCTCCGCGAGGAGCCAGGGAGGAAGCTCGTCGTCGACTGCGCCGCGCAGGGCGTCCTGTTCGCCGAGGCCGACGCTGACCTCACCGCCGACGACTTCGGGGACGTCAAGTGCCCGCCGTTCCCGTGCTTCGAGCGGTTCATCCTCGAGAGCACCACCGTCGCCGGCGTCGAGCCCGTCGTCGACCGCCCCTTGTTGTACGTCCAGGTGACGAGGCTCAAGTGCGGAGGCTTCATCTTCGGGCAGCGGATCTGCCACTGCGTGGTGGACGCGCCGGGCGCCATGCAGTTCGAGAAGGCCATCTGCGAGTTCGCGCGCGGCGCCACCGAGGCGCCGTCGGTGACGCCGGCGTGGGGCAGGGAGATGTTCATGGCGCGTCAGCCGCCGCGGCCGTCGTACCCGCACCTCGAGTACCGCGAGCCGGCGTGCGGGGCCGAGCCCGACAGGATGATGACGACTCCCCCGGGCGACATGGCGCGTGTGCCTTTCTTCTTCGGGCCCCGGGAGATCGCGGGGCTGCGCCAGCGCGCGCCGCCCGGCATGCGCTGCTCCCGGTTCGAGCTCGTCGCCGCGTGCATCTGGCGCAGCCGAGCGGCGGCGCTCGAGTACGCGCCGGAAGAGGAGGTTCGCCTGTCCTTCATCGTGAACGCGCGCGGTCGGCGCGAGATCCCGCTCCCCGAGGGCTTCTACGGGAACGCCTTCGCCTACTCCGTCGCGGCGATCACCGCCGGGGAGCTCTGCGGCGGGGACCTCGGGTTCGCGCTGGACCTAGTGAAGAAGGCCAAGTCGGCGGTGACCTACGACTACCTGCTGTCGGTGGCGGACCTGATGGTGCTCACGGGCCGGCCGCTGTTCGCGCTGTCCAGGACGTACATCGTGTCGGACGTCAGCCACGCCGGGTTCAAGAGCGTCGACTTCGGCTGGGGCGAGGCCGTCTACGGCGGGCCGGCGAAAGGCGGCGAAGGGCCGCTTCCCGGCGTCACCAACTACTTCTCACGGGCCAAGAACGGCAAGGGGGAGGAGTGCATCGTCGTGCCCATCTGCCTGCCCAAGGACGCCATGGAGAAGTTTCTGCTCGAGGTGGAAGGCCTCACTGCGGAGCTCTAGGCTTCTCGATGGGGTGCCTTCGTTCCGGTGTGTGTGCATGGCATTGGCATAATAGCCTACGCACAACTAAGTTGATGTTGATCTTCTTTTTTCGAGAACGTGTCCGTTGACACGTTTTTTCATTATCATCATTTTATTCAATTCTATGTATATTTATCATCATCATTTTATTCAATTCTATGGAGACAATGCAAGCAAGGAAACGTGTGGTGTTGTGACATTCCGTCCGTGCGTAAACTCTAAGATGAACGTCGTATAATCATTAATCAATCCTGTGGAAGTTGAATGTTTGCTAGATGGCACTTCACGGTACGGTGAGCTACTGATATGTCCACATGTTGAGAGACAATGGTTGTTTGTTTATATTGCTTTCACTTTACAAGTGCTAATTTAGCTTAACAGCTGGAATTAAAACAAAGCCACAAAGGTAAGAGAGTTTAGGTATTTGGAAGATCTTTATTAAACTGAAGCTTAGCGAAATTGAATGGCTTGGGCAAGGCCTGACAAGAATCTTGAACTTGAAAGGGGTCCATGGCGGGGTTATATTGAAGGTGGCAAGGCAACAACATATGCATGACAGGATGAGTAAGCAATTTGGCTTTGGTGCAACAAAGTAGGATTCCTTTTTTTTTTTTTTTGACTGAACTGGAGGGGCCAGAGCCCCTGCAGTAGGATTCCTTGTTGCCCCGATTATATATTCGGTGAAACTTGTGTTGCCATGCCCACTCTATTCTTTGGTGCTCATATTGGATCTAAATTTCTAGTGGGTGATCCATGGACACCCTCAACGAAGAATACAGTGTATGTGCTACTTTTTGGTGGCAACCACAGATGAATTTGATCTTGCATTTGCATTGGCCCGCTTGTAACACATCAAATTGAGAACTCAAGTAAATGTTTCAACTGGCTTTGTATCTTCTATTAATAAACAATACATTTGCCTGCAAATTATTTTTCAGATTGAGGTGACATATGTGTGTTTCACTGCTGTATATATATGTTCATACGTGTTGTGTGCTGCTCCAGTAGATGGAGCTGGCACATCCTTTTCATTTTCTGACCTGGCACTGGCAGGGTATTTGTTGTCCAATAAAGCAACGCATTAGAAGTTTCCATGCCCCTGAACTCTTGCTGTGAGCAACCTAGAAAGCAGTGACCCTCCTTTCACCTTACTGTCTTGCATGTCCCTTCTTGTTCCAAGGACTCCATATATGCAGGCACATGCCTACGCATGCAGCTCTCTCTTCCTCCCTCCCCTCGCCACCTGCACTTGCAGCCGCGGGGATGACCGGCGGCGGCAACGGTGGCCGCGGCGCGTGCGCGGTGTGCAAGCACCAGCGGCGCAAGTGCGAGCCCAACTGCGAGCTTGCCACCTACTTCCCGGCGCACCGGATGAACGACTTCCGCGCGCTGCACCTCGTCTTCGGTGTGGCCAACCTCACCAAGCTCATCAAGGCCAACGCCAGCGACGCCGCCCGCCGCCGCGCCGCTGAGACGCTCACCTGGGAGGCCCGGTGGCGGGAGCGCGACCCCTCGGACGGGTGCTACCGCGAGGTCTCCTGCCTGCGCCGCGACAACGCCGTGCTGCGCGCCGAGAACGCCGCGCTGCGGAGGCAGCTGGCCGAGCAGCAGCAGCTGCTGCTCTGCTGGTCGAATGCCTGCAGCAATACTGGCGGCGCGCTCCTGCACAGCGCCAGTGCCAACAACGGCACGCCGCCGTGTGGGGGCGATGGACTGCTAACGGCGGCGAGACCTCATCATGCACCGGCAGCTCCGGCGGCAATGCACACCACGTTGGCCTACCGTGGCATGCCGGTGTGCACTATGACGACGGCCAACGGCGGCGGCAGGAGGCCGGCATCGGATGCAGCCGCCATCGCAATTAGAGGAGGTGGTGGTCAGGTCGACGCTTCTAGGGATAACAAAAGCAGCGCCAGGTGAGGATACTTGGACGCTATAGCTTCCTTGTGCTCAGCTACTGCAAAAGCTAGCCGTTAGTTGCATTCTGGATACTTGTATTGGCTTCTCTCCATTGTTTCTGCAACTGCAGGTGATGGTAGCTATCGCTAACAACTGGGCAAAGAAAGGAGGATATCCTACCCCAAGTGTTGATTTTTGGTTACTTGTTTGTGTACTGTTGTCAGCAAGGCGGCTCAGTAGAAGTATATCGACGAGAGCTAGACTATACTTTTATATGTGTATTGATTGCTACTTCAGTCATACAATGATCCTAGGAATTACATTACTAATGAACCACAAGATCGAAAAGGTTTACCACAGCTTTGACACTATTGTTGATGATCCTCAGAATCACTTTCCTATTGATTTTTTGAATTCAATAACTCCAAATGGACTCCCCCCGCACGAGCTTAAGCTGAAAATCAATTGTCGTGTGATTCTTCTCCGCAATCTTGATCCGAACAATGGCTTGTGCAATGGAACAAGGCTCATGGTTAGAGCATTGCAAGACAATGCAATTGATGCTGAGATCGTTGCTGGACAACATGCACGGAAAAGGGTGTTCATACCAAGGCTTCCATTGTCTCCCTCAGATGATATTTCTCTTCCTTTCAAGTTCAAGAGAAAACAATTTCCAGTGCGCTTGAGTTTTGCCATGACGATAAATAAATCACAGGGACAAACCATCCCTAATGTTGGGATCTACCTTCCGGAACCCGTGTTCTCGCATGGACAACTCTATGTTTGTTTATCAAGGGGGGTGTCAAGAGCAACAACAAGAATTTTGGCAAAATCAAAAGAGGATTTGGATCCTACAGGGAAGAGCACTAAGAATATAGTTTACAAAGACGTCCTAAATTGGTGACTAACGATGTGTGTACTCAACCCATTTTATCAATCCTCATGTAAAATTATATTGTTGGTTGTGTGCTTGATATTTTAATTTTGTAGCATCAGAGTCCTATTTGTCTCCTATATAATGTTTGGGTTCCAAACTTTCAGGTTCATCTGACTGTTCTGGGAGCGTATGTGAAGAAATGGAAGAAATGGCATGTTCTTGTAGCACATCTGACAACAGTCAGGTCGACAGTAATGGAACATGGCTGATAGCCAGCGAGGAGGGAGTGTGAACTTCAGAAATTTGTATCAGTCTTGGACCTAAGGCCAGGGTAGTACAACCTGAAGGTGTGCTTAGGGAAAGGTTGAATTCTGTAACTGAAATCTGTTATCTGAATCAATACACTGACTGAAAAATTCAGCGTAAATAAAACGGGTTGCATTTGCAAAGCAGCATGATGTTATGCTCCAGCCGTTAGTATTGTAATTTTGGCCCTCATGCTATTGGCAATACAAATTCCCATATTTTCATTCTACAAGTTCCCTCATGCTCGTATTGTTTTTTTATTCCCAGGCTTCAAGTTCCCGCTAATAGAATGGAATACATGCTTAAAAATATAATTATGTAAAAATTGAAGTATGCAAAAAATCATTGTTTGGTTATTTTCATGTGCCAAGGTAAAGCCGTGGCGTTAGCACGGGCATTATACTAGTACTTTTATATGTGTATTGATTGCTACTTCAGTCATACAATGATCCTAGGAATTACATTACTAATGAACCACAAGATCGTCAGAGCAGCACATAATGAACCAGCCCTCAGCATGTTAATTTTTCATCCAGCACGACTCAACAACTGCTATATACTCCCTCCATCCAAATTGTAAGTCATTCTAATAATGTTGGAGAGTCAAAGCATCTCAACTTTGACCAAAATTATAGGGAAAATTACAAAGATTTATAACATCAAATAAGTATAATATAAAAATATAATTAATGAGCAATATAATGATACTAAGTTGACACCATAAATATTATTATTTTGTCATATAAATTTGGTCGAGATGGTTTGACTCTCTAAGATTTCTTGGAATCACTTATAATTTGGGATGGAGGGAGTATATATTATATATACATAAAGATGCAGTTACAAATTGCATCATCATCTATCATCCCGTACATTGTGACTCAAAGGTGCATGAGTTTCTGGCAGAAAACAACTCATCATCTAACAATAGATTAAGCAACAAAATAGCGTTGTCTTAATTTAAATCCATCGACCGAACAACCATCGTATCATAGCAAGACATGGTTTCACGTTTTGAAGAGACCAATTGATGCTAGTTACACTCCTTGCTTTGCAATGGGATGCCCGGCTCAACTGGTCACAAATCTACTCTTAGAGCAACCATAATATATATATATATATATATATATATATATATATATAAAGTAGTCCATATATATGGGACCTACGATAACTAGTCTATACACTAGTGGAATCGTGTGCTTTGCCTTGTGTCTACAACGCTCGGCAAACGACAAAAAACACCGAGTGTCACACTCAGCAAAGTCGAGACAGCAAAAAAACTTAACGTTAAGTTTTTTGCCGTCTCCTTTACCGTTAAGGTTTTTTTAGCCGAGACCCACGTAACTAGTCTATATACAACTATTATTATCTTCACACAATGTATATGAACCTGTAGTTATAAGATGGGTCCCAAAGATGATAAATAATTATTTATCTTCAATCCATCAGCCACTATAAAGAGAGAGAGGAAAAGGAGTAAGCCAATAATGTTTTTTATTCTCTATGGGTAGTCAATAAGCTTATGAGTATATTTTACTATGTACTACTCTATAGACTGGTCTCATAGTGTTTCAACTAGCTGATAGAGATTATTGTAATGCCTATATACTACTTTTGAGCAACATTGTAGTTGCTCTTAATTCGGACCACCAATGTTAGGAGGATCCTTCCCCACTTGACAAACCTAAGCATCATACCACACGTTAGTTAACATCACTAAGACTATCGGTTTCTTTAATTTGTCACAGCATAATTTTTTTTAACGGATGCAAAAGCACCGTATGTTTATTAGCAGAGGAAAATAAAAGGCAACAAAAGCTGGCCAAGCAGCTAGCACCACTTGCAACCGACTTACCACTTACTTCAGATCCACTACATATAGAGAAGGAAATGAAAAGGAAAAGAGACTACTAACACTACTACATTAAAGTTTGATCACCGCCGGTTGTGTGAGAATATCACCACCGGTTCATAGGCTGAGGGGTCACAAAAGGGTGACTTATTGGCGGTGATGAATGTTTTTACTATCGGTATGTGATACGACATTCTTAGAAACTGTGAAACAAATAGAGTATACATCTTCAACTTGACGTTCGTGAGGGTTGCGAATCGTGTTCCATCTTCCCTCGCAAAACAAAGGCCTTGTTTTCTAAAAATCCAAAACTTTACAAGATTCTCTGTCACATCAAATTTTACGGTAGGTGCATAGAGCATTAAATATAAATAAAAATAAAAATTAATTATACAGTTTGTCTGTAAATCGCGAGACGAATCTTTTAAGCCTAGTTATTCCATAATTAGACAATGTTTGTCAAATAAAAATAAAATTGCTACAATATCGTTTTTCAAAAAAAAATTAGAACTCAACAAGACCAAAATTCCCGGAAGGTGTCAGTAGTGTGACGCGTATCTATTGTGACGGTGACGTGGTGATGCGCAATGAAAAGTAGAAGATAGGCAGATAGCTAGGCTCGGCAGTGTAAATTTTATTTTACCTTTGAGGATTGAGGGCATGTGCTTTTATTTTTTCTTATTAGATTCATTTTGAGAAGTGTGTAAATACATATTTCAATCGAACTGTGTGGAAAGGAAAAAAAAAACCACCTTCGGCTCGGCGTTCACATGCATGGCGTTCCTGATGATTCAGGTCGGCGACGCACGCACGCACCTTAAATCCTTGATCTTGCTCATCGTCGCTCGCTCTGTGCGCGCGAGCCATCGCCAGCACCTCGTGGTGCAGGCGAGGGGGCGGCAGGCAGACAGTCAGGGACTCTTGATGGCGGTAAGAACGGGGGAAAAGAGAATGACATGCGGTCGTTGTTTCCAACGTATTCTAATTAAATAAATAATACCGGTGGTTGCGCCGCATATGCCTGATGGCTAGCTGATGCATCTCATTCTCATCATGCATATCAACGCGGGGTCCATCCGGGAAGTAACAAATCACAACAGCTTTAGTTACCACGATCGCTCAGCTCACACTCACAGTTAGCCAAAATTCAAAAAGCAGGTGTTTGTTTAGTCTAGCTAGGATAACCACACATCACACAAACATGTTAAAAGTGAATCATCGGTAGTTGCGTTGCGCCAATAATGCAGCGCGTGCATGCATTGCAAATGCAAATGTCGTCGTCGTCATCGTCGCATTCTAGCATCGTTCACTCGATTTTGGGCCTTGTTTAGTTCCTTCCAAAAATTAAAAAACTTTTAAAGATTTTTTGTCATATTAAATATTATGGTACAAATATAGAACATTAAATATAGATAAATACATAACTAATTATACAGTTTATTTGTAATTTTACAGTTTATACAGTTTATTTGTAATTTATAAAATATTTTTTTAATTTAGTTAGTTTATAATTAAATAATAATTATTATATACAAACTAAAGTACTACAATAGCTCAAAAAGAAATTTACAAGGGCTTTGTTTACTTCCACTCAAAAACTCAAAATTTTTTGAGCCTAGTTAGTCTATGGTTGAACAATAATTATTACAAACAAACAAAACTGCTACAGTGTAACGAAATGTTTTCGCTGAGGAACTAAACACGCCCAACGAACTAAGGCCTTGTTTAGTTCTGAAAATGTGAAAAGTTTTCGGTACTGTAGCACTTTCGTTTGTTTGTGACAAATATTATTCAATCATGGACTAACTAGGATCAAAAGATTCGTCTCATGATTTCCAGCTAAACTGTGTAATTAGTTTTTGTTTTCGTCTATATTTAATGTTTCATGCATGTGCCACCAGATTCGATGTGACGTGGAATCTTGAAAACTTTTTGGTTTTGAGGGTGGCCTAAACAAAGGCCTCGATATATCTGTCTCACCCTCCGCCCTAGCACGTTGAACTTGATGAACCTGAAACAGAGGAGCCAGCACAGACGATCTGATCTGACGGAGCACTTGCACGATCGAGACGCCGTCGTCCATTTCAGAGGCTGTTCTTGAGGCCGATGGACGAGAGCTGTAGCAAGCTGCGTGCACAGCAGCAGCCTTTTGGTTGCGTGCATCGGTGCATGAGCATGACTGCTGGTATATGATAGCCACCTGAGGCTGAGGATGCAATAACCGCCGGGCGCTTTCCTGTCCTGTCCCCTCCATTCCGGCCATCGCGGCCACCGGACCGGGCGCCATCTCGTTAGCTAGCCATCGGTGCAAAAAATAAACAAGGCCATAGCTTCTCATGTCTCGTTGCTCGAGAGATAGAAGAGAGGAGCAGAGGAGAGGAGCAGGAAGCTAGCGAGCCGCTGATAAACGTGTTGGGATGCTCAAATACGCTGGTAGTGGGTTAAAAATATGTACTGACGTTTCATTTTTTTTATTTTAAGTTTCACCATTCGTCTTATTTAGAAAATTTATGTAAATATAGTCAAATTTAAATCATTCTTGAAGAACTTTGATTAATAAATCAAGCTACGATAAAAGAAGTGATATTTTGCACAAATTTATGAATAAGACGAGTGATCAAAGTTGGTGTTAAAAAAAGTCAAACATCTTATAATTTGGTATGAATTGAGTATATCTTTTCTAAAATTTATGAATAATTGAATATAGATTTATCTTATATTTGCTCAGGGTTGATGAGCACCGTGGTGATGGGTAGTCATCCTAGGTGAGGAGCCGGAGCAATAAAATATTTTTTTAAGAACTTAGCACCGCATCAAGTAGTTCCGTTGCTCTCTGTTTTTTGGAGTTAGCTGCACTCACTGCTTTGTTTAGATGGATATGTATTTACCTTAATTCACATATGTTGAAGAGAATTGGAGTAGAACTTAAACTAATTTTCAATCCATGCGTTCAAGTGGATAATGATAAATATGCATCTAAACAAGGCCTATTCCAGCTTGGTTGACATATTATGTAAAGTGCATGCACTGTGTTTCTTACTGTGATAATAAATTGGTAATCGACGGAAATGTTTCTATATATAGAATATACCCTCTCTGTTTTAAACATAATTTATTGTAGCTTTATTCCAAGTCGTTTTTAAAATAACTTTGAACAATTTATAAAAAAACGCACCAACTTAATATCAAGTTAGTTTCATTAATTAAATTCTTCAATTAGATATGTTTAATTTGATTGCGTATTTATTTGAACACATCAACTCCGTATATGTTAACATGTTTTCACATAAATGCAGTGAAAATACTCTAAACCACCGTATAAATTGAAACAGAGTAGTATTATTGCGAAAGCACAATCGCGTCAAGAAGAAATACAGGACTAGCAATTGCAAGGCAGGATTGACATTGCAAATCTGCAAGTAGTATATGAATTGTTTCCAAGTTACCTTTCCACAAAACAAGTGCACAGCACCACCGTATTTCGTTGCGTACGTACAGCTGTGTATATAGTACGAAAAACAACACACGTCATCGACGAGACGAACACGGCGCATTTTCACAGTACGTACTTGATGACGTTCTACCTACAGTATGTAGTTGCGATCATGCCTTGGCAGACTAATTTTATACATGCGCACACCCTGACATGTATATATGCATGCACCCCGGCCGGCCGGCCGGCCGGCCGGTGCGCGGCGGTGGATCGCCTAGAGCTCGGCGGTGAGGCCTTCCACCTCGAGCTGGAACTTCTCCATGGCGTCCTTGGGCAGGCAGATGGGCACGACGGTGCCTTCCTCCCCCTTGCCGTTCTTGGCCCTGGAGAAGTAGTTGGTGACGCCGGGGAGCGGCCCTTCGCCGCCTTTCGCCGGCCCGCCGTAGACGGCCTCACCCCAGCCGAAGTCGATGCTCTTGAACCCGGCGTGGCTGATGTCCGACACGATGTACGTTCTCGACAGCTCGAACAGCGGCCGCCCCGTGAGCACCATCAGGTCCGCCACCGACACCAGGTAGTCGTAGGTCACCGCCGACTTGGCCATCTTCACGAGCTCCAGCGCGAAACCGAGGTCCCCGCCGCAGAGCTCCCCGGCGGTGGTCGCCGCGACGGAGTAGGCGAAGGCGTTCCCGTAGAATCCCTCGGGGAGCGGGATGTCGGGCCGGCCGCGTGCGTTCACGATGAAGGACAGGCGCACCTCCTCATCGGGCGCGTACCCGAGCGCGGCGGTGCGGCTGCGCCAGATGCACGCGGCGACGAGCTCGAACCGGGAGCAGCGCATCCCGGGCGGCGCGCGCTGGCGCAGCCCAGCGATCTCCCGTGCCCCGAAGAAGAAGGGCACGCGAACCATGTCAGCGGCGGGAGTGGTCAGCATCCGGTCGACGCCAACGCCGCCCGCGGGCTCGCGGTACTCGACGTGCGGGTAGGCCGGGCGCGGCGGGTTGCGCGCCATGAACATCTCCCTGCCCCAGGCCGGCGCGACGGACGGCGCGGCGGCGCCGCGTGCGATCTCGCACACGGCCTTCTCGAACTGCATCCCGCCCGGGGCGTCCACGACGCAGTGGCAGAAGCGCTGGCCGAAGATGAAGCCGCCGCACGCCAGGCGGGTGACCTGGACGTACAGCAAGGGGCGGTCGACGACGGGCTCGACTCCGGCGACGGTGGTGCTCTCGAGGATGAACTGCTCGAAGCACGGGAACGGCGGGCTCTGGACGTCGCCGAAGTCGTCGGCGGTGAGGTCGGCGTCGGCCTCGGCGAACAGGACGCCCTGCGCGGCGCAGTCGACGACGAGCTTCCTGCCTTCCACCTCGCGGAGGCGGCCGGCGAGCGGGTAGTAGGGGACGAGCGCCTGCGCCAGCGCCTCGCGGATGACCGTGGCCGGGTCCTGGCCGGCCTTGGCTGGGTTGGCGCGGTACAGGTGGATGCCGGAGCTGTAGAACCGCATGCCCTCGGAGTCGTCGATGTCCGACAGCGGCTTCGTCTCCCGTGGCGTCGGCGACGACGGCGCCACCAGCACGGGCTCCCCGCGCCGCACCGTGAACGGCGGCAGAGACGATGCCATTGCCATGACGCGCACGTACGTGATCAGCTGAGAGCTGTAGGTGGAAACGCGAGGCAGTGGAGGTGGCTGCTGCCTGAACTGAACTGAACTGAACCGAACTGAACCTGATGAGAGTTTGCTTGGTTTTATAGCGCGTAGTGGGGGTTGGTGGTGCGAATCGGGAAACAATGCAGCTTGGTCAGCAAAAGTCCACGGAGGCTGGCGCACGCGCAGGTCATGAGAGATATGGTGCAGCGTGGCAGACGGCCAGTAGGTAGGTGCATGGAAAATCGGGTTCGGGCAACTGGGTGGTGGTGGTCGTCTGATCACTACAGCGGGTAGTGACGGGTTCAGGGTGAACTAAACAAGGCCCAAGGTGGAGAGGGTGTTGGTACGTGCTAGGCTTGGCGTGCTTAAGCTGGATCCGTTTGGATGCATGTCATCTATTGGAGGCCGCGGAATTGTATTGGGCTTAATACCAAAACAGGCATGGCGTTGAAATGGTCACAATTCGAATATTATTATATTATCTGTTTGGATGACCATTGAATTGGCTCTTGGGATCCTAACAAGTAGCTCAAATCTGACTCTTGTTTGGATGCTGGCTGTTCTTGTGCCGCCGGCCGATGGACGAGAGCTGTAGCTGCCGGCCGATGGATGAGTGTGCCGCCGGCCGATGGACGAGAGCTGTAGCTGCCGGCCGATGGATGGACAATGATTTGATTGCTGAATACTCCGTCCTTGGTACAGAGCAGGTCTTAACATACAAAAATCAGGCACTGAGGATAGTTTGCCTTAGTACAGACAAAAAGGGTAGATGGCGAAGACAGTATGACTATTTGAGAGAGAAAATATATCAATACGATTTCCTTTGTTAACCCAATAATGGTGGTATATTGCATCTTGCGATAATGTTCGTCTTTGTTTCTCCTATTAGCCTCTGGCCCAATGTATGTATAGTTGCTTCAGCCACTGTAGATCTTATCCTAAACTTGTGGTTGCACGTTGCAGCAAAATGGTCGGTATGTGGTCGAAAACATAATCAGATCCTCTAGCCTTTGTGATAGTTTGTGAAGAGTATTCTAGATTTTTAGAATTCTTTTAAAGTCTTGTTTAAGTGCATATGTATTAGTGTTGAATTGAATTGGAGTGAAACTGAAATTAATTTTCACTTCATGTGTTGTAGTGGATAGATGTGCATCCAAATAAGGCTGAAGTGTTCCAGCTTGGTTGACATATTCTGCAAAGTGCATGCACTATGTTTCTTACTAAGATAATAAATTGGTATCGATGGAAATGTTTCTATATATAATATACCCTCTTTGTTTTGAATATAATTTATTTTAGCTTTATTCCAAGTCATTTTTGTATAACTTTGAACAATTTAATAAAAAACACCAACTTAATATATATCAAGTTGTGGTTTCATTAAATTCTTCAATTACATATGATTAATTCGATAGTGTATTTATTTGAACATATATCTATGTTGATATGTTATATAACATATCACACTGAAAATATAAACTACAATTTAAAATGGAGTAGTATTATTGCACAAGCACAACCAACCTCCAACGGAGGACCTCATCCCCTCCGGGTCATCAATCAAGCTTAATCTCCAAGATCACTCTTTCGGGTCAGGGCAATCCCAATGTTAGACACGATATATATAGAAATTATGTTTCCAATGTATAGTTTTTATAGAATATTTTTTCATCCAACCATATTCATTATCTCTCCATTCTCAACTAATCATACCACTTTATGTCTTAAATCTTGTGTAGACATGTTTCTAACTTAGACTCGGTTTTTATAATTTTTGTTTTTTCTCTCTTCAATAACTACCATACTACATTAGCAAAATGCTTAGATGATAATATAATTAATGTCTATAGAAACAATGATGATTTATATGCCTTAGCCATTCTCCGTGCTAGGTTTAGGCCCTCTCTCGCCACCAACGCCTCACGGTGAGGACATCTGGCACATGACCGCCCCTGCAAGCACCCTCCTGCTGTGTCTCGGATCTCCCACTGAAATGCTACCGGAATCGGTATTGGCATAAAAGCACACCGAAAATGGTCAAATGACATACGACAGATTTCCACGTACCACACCAGCCAATAGACTTGAGGCGATGGATCTACGTCACGGCCTTGTTTGGTTTTTATTTATTTATTTTGAAACGGTAGTATTTTTATTTTTATTTGATAATTATTATCTAATTATATAGTAACTATATTCAAAAGATTTATCTTATAATTTATAGATAAATTATGTAATTAGTTTTTACTTTCGACTATATTTAATGCTTTATGCATTATGTCAAAAATTTGATGTGGCAAGGAATTTAAAAAAATGGTTTTTAAATCGTTTTCTTTTCTCCTTCCTGCAAAGCTGAGCCATCACATCACAAGCGTACGTGTATTCAAATATTCCTGACAAATCGCGTCATCGTCGAAAATAAGAGTTTTCCGTTGTATGAAAAACCATAATTAAAAATATTGTTTGCTGATTTATTAATAAATTTAGTAAATAAACTTTACATGACCATAATTATCCTTTTGCCAACGTGTGTACACGAGTGGGCGGTTGGACGCAGTCAAGTCAAGTAACATTTTTTTTTCTGACAAGAAGTCAAGTAGCCTTAATTTGGTACTTGCTACCGTTCCTACGGGATAAGGAGCAAAAAATTTTATATATGATACTCTAACAAAAAAAAATAGTTCATGTTTGAACGAGTTTTTAATGAATAATATTTATATTTATGACTCTAAATTAATTTATTATAAAAATATATTTCATAATTAATCTAATATTATTAATTTGGTCTCATAAATATTGATATTTTTTATTTATAATTAATCAAACTTAAGATATTAAAATATGACACTGTGCTAGAATTATATTTTTTTTCTTAAACGGAGGTAGTATGTCAGTTTTAAAAAAACTATGCTTAGCTCACTCGACTGACTCAGTTGTTGGTACTCGTCTCGTAATCCTATCTTTCTTACTAACCTAGCTACTACTCCAAACCCATTGGTGGATGTCGGAGTTTCGTTATAAATAAACGAGCAGCCCCACGCATTACATTACCTCATCCGGAAAATAAAGCAAGGAGGCCTGGTCAAACTAGCCCAACTCAAATAACTAATCCGACCGGGACTCTTGCCTTGTTCATTTGCAGGACCGGAGTGTGTATAGTTAATAAAATAAAAATCCATCATCATTTTGCATTGTGTAGTGCTCTGTTAGACAGACGGATCTGCACGTCAAATTAAATTTGCGGCCACCTACCTACATTTTGAATGTCAATGTACGTGCTCTGTCGGACAAATGATAATAGAGCCAAGTGCTTAGCTATAAGCTAAATGATTAAAGCTAAGTTATATAGTAAGTTGTCTCATACTTGTCTTTAAAATATCTTCTCTTTTCTATTCCTTCTCACAACACTTATTATCTGGGTCCACCACTACCTATGCATTCGTGTCTAGCTTAGTGTTTACATAAGAGCAAAACTATCATCTCTCTCCTCTCTTATCTCCTCACATCAGCATTAGCTTAGCTATAAACCTATTATTATATATATGCTCTTATAGGAGTAGTGTCTGTATGTAGTTGCAGAACAAAACAAAAAAAAAAGCGTGTGAACGGCCGGGCCAACTGCCAAGGTTTGTCCAAGCAAAGCAGCAGCGAGGAGTTGGTGCACCAACCTTTCCTGCCGCTGCCCTGCCCGGGCCGGCCCTCTTAATCATGCTCGCCGCCGGCCCGATCACATTCACAGCGAGGAGTCAGGACAGGAGAGAACGGCGTTTTCATACTCAAACCACTTAGGCCTTGTTTAGTTCTTAAAGGAAAAAAAATTTTGGTACACCGTAGCACTTTCGTTTATTTGTGATAATTAGACTAACTAGGCTTAAAAGATTTGTCTTGTCAATTTCGACCAAACTGTGCAATTAGTTTTTATTTTCATCTATATTTAATACTTCATGCATAGGTCTAAAAATTCGATGTGACGGAAAATCTTGAAAAAATTTAAGTTTTTTGGTGGAAGTAAACAGGGTCTTAGCTGCTGATAGAGATGTCGACTGTCGTGTCGTGTCCATTAGAGACCGCCCGGCGGTTCAAGTTCAACGAGGGAGGGTGATCGAGTGAGATATGGAGGGTTTGATCAGTTGCTTGTGCATGTATACTTCCTTCTATATGCTAATTAAGATGAGACGACGACGATGATGACATTATGCATGCAGACGCAGTATTGCATTATTGGCGCAACGCGACCACTAATTCGATTGTTGTTTGCGGTGGTGATTATCCTAGACTAAATTAAACAAACAAGATGCCTTTTGAAATTTTTGGCTACCCTCAAGCAGTCAAGCTCATGATGACCGCGCGCGGTAACTAGGCCTTGTTTAGTTCGCAAAATTTTTCAAGATTCTCCGTCACATCGAATCTTGCGGCACATGCATGGAGCATTAAATATACATGAAAACAAAAACTATTTGCACAGTTCATCTGTAAACCACGAGATGAATCTTTTGAGCCTACTTACTCTATAATTAGACAATATTTGTCAAATAAAAACGAAAGTGCTACAGTGTCGTTTTTCACCTGTTTTTGCGAACTGAACAAGGCCTAAAAGGTGTTGGTGACTTGTGCTCGGATGTGATCTGATCTGATCTCTGATGATGCGCCGCCGCATTTCGACGACGTGACACCAATCGGAACAGGGTCTCCTAGGGTAGGGTTATTTTTATATATATATTTTTACAACGTGGGAAACGGCGACCGCACAACACACCACACACGACTCCAGGGAGGTGAAAAAGGCCTTCACCTCGAAATACAAAAAGTTTTCCTATCACATCGAATCTTACGGCATATACATAAAATATTAAATATATACGAAAACAAAATCTAATCACATACTCTAGTTTTTTAACTCTAGTTAGTTTATGATAAGACAATATTTACTATAAATAAACGAAAGTACTATATTAGTAAAATCTAAAAAAATTTCGCATCAAATCTCCGCGAGTCTCCGTTCCTCTATTATTCTCTGCCACTGCAAGTCTGCATCCAAAATTCCCCTTTCCCTAGCGCGCGCCGGTCGGTCAAAAAGGCCCTCGCCCGAAGATTTTCTGTATATGAAGTTCTGGACAACTCAACTCAGGCCTTATCAGTTCACCCAAAAACCAAAACACTTTTTAACATTCTTTGTCATATCGAATTTTGTAAAACAGGCATGCACAAAGCATTAAATATAAACAAAAATAAAAACTAATTGCATAGTTTATCTGTAAATTATGAGATAAATCTTTAGAGTCTAATTATTTCATGATTAAACAATAATTACCAAATAAAAACAAAAGTGTTACACTATCCAAAACTTAAAAAAATCAAAACTAAACAAAACCTCAGAGAGTCTCAACCGGCACTGTTCACTCCATGTTTTCCATTCCATTCCACTCCATCGACATACGCAACCTGCTGGTGCTGGGTTATCATCAAGTATTCAAGTGTACTGGTCACAATGAACCATTTATGGCTCCGTTTACTTATTTTATAAGCTGCAGTTACATTTTTTATATCAGCTAATAATATTTTTCTCTCATAACAAATCAGCGAATAATACTTTCAGTCATGACTTTTCAGATAAGCGATATCTCTCTCTCACACACACTCTCTTAACTTTGTTGGAACTGAAAGCAACGTATCATTCTTACACTCCATGATTTGATCACGAGGTGTGCTGGCAATGTCATGCATGCACACGGAGCCGACGAGCGAAGACGACCGAATAAAATTAAGCGTGTGTTTGGTTGCACGGTTATAGTGGGATGGGTTGAATTGGGTTGGACCCATTTTTGGGGCCGTTTGGTTTGCAGAGAAGCTGAGTTGGATTTATCCCCTAAGGGGAAAATATGCTGCGTAGATGCAGGTTCACCCAATTCCTCCAAATCAGAGAAATCGGCCGAACCCACTTCGCCTAGGCGCTTGGGCGTAACCGCGGGGAGCAGATGCGACAGCCACACTCGTTGGGGAGCGACAACAGCAGCCATGGCGCGTTGGAGCATGCTAGGAGGGGCCCACAGCAGAGGGCCCTAGCGGCGGCTATTGCACCGACAAAGGTGAGGGCCGCAGTGGTTGTCGCACTTGCACGGATGAGGGCTGCGGCGGTTGTCGCACCGATGCGTTTACGTAGCGGCAACACCAGCATTAATTAGAATGGATCCATATCGACAACAGCAGATGAGGGTGTGTGCGAGCAGGGGAGGAAGAAGGGCGGCAACACCAGACCGAGCGACTGCGAGCAGAGACGGTCCACGACTGTGCAACCAAGCTGTGAGCCATGCAATTCGTGAGCAGGGGAGGTAGAAGATGAGTTAGAGGAGGCTAATGTATGAGCTTCGCATGTCAGGGACCTCAACCCACATTGCATTCTCCTCCAACCAAACACGAAATGAGGGATAACCCCATCCCAATAACCAAACAAGAAATGGAATTAACCCAACCCCCAAAAAACTAGAACGGAGTCAATTCAACCTAGCTAGTTCCAAAACCAAACCCGCGCTAAAGCGCCTACGTGTGTGGCATCAACCATCTGAATGCATGACCAGGAACGCCATGCATCCTCTTTCTCTAAAAAGAGGAACGCCATACATGTGAACACCAAGCCTAGCTATGATCTCTTTGTTTCTAAATAAATAGATTTCTATAGTTATTTTAATTCAAAGTTTTAAAACTCTAACCAAATTTCTATAAAAATCCAACAAGATTTATGACACTAATTAGCATCATTAGATAAACCATACAACATATTTTCATAATACGCTCATTTTATATCATACATATTGTTATTATGTTCTGTAAAATTAGTCAAAATCTAAGATATTTTCCGGACGGGAGAGATGGCATTGCGCGTCACAGTACACCTCGTGACGACCGCAGCAGACGATGCGACCCAGGCAAAAAAAAAAACGATTTCCCATGTACCGTACCGTGCCCCTACTTCCTACTAGCGGTCAGCCCCGCTGCCAGCACCCAGCAGGACATGCACACCAGCCTCCGTGGACTTTGCTGACCAAGCTGTATTTCCCCTTTCCTTCCCCACCATGAGTGTGTCTCGCGCACGATTCGCACCACCAACCCCCACTGCGCGCTATAAAACCAAGCAAACTCTCATCAGGTTCAGTTCACGCAGCAGAGACCTCGACGCACTCACCACACAGCCTCGCGTTTCCACCTACAGCGACACAGGCCACTACCAGCTAGCTACCTCGGCACGCCCAGCCGGCCAGCTCTCAGCTGATCACGTCCGTACGCGTCATGGCAATGGCATCGGCTCTGCCGCCGTTCACGGTGCGGCGCGGGGAACCCGTGCTGGTGGCGCCGTCGTCGCCAACGCCGCGGGAGACGAAGCCGCTGTCGGACATCGACGACTCCGAGGGCATGCGCTTCTACAGCTCTGGCATCCACCTGTACCGCGCCAACCCATCCAAGGCCGGCCAGGACCCGGCCACGGTCATCCGCGAGGCGCTGGCGCAGGCGCTCGTCCCCTACTACCCGCTCGCCGGCCGCCTCCGCGAGGTGGAAGGCAGGAAGCTCGTCGTCGACTGCGCCGCGCAGGGCGTCCTGTTCGCCGAGGCCGACGTCGACCTCACCGCCGACGACTTCGGCGACGTCCAGAGCCCGCCGTTCCCGTGCTTCGAGCAGTTCATCCTCGAGAGCACCACCGTCGCCGGCGTCGAGCCCGTCGTCGACCGCCCCTTGCTGTACGTCCAGGTCACCCGCCTGGCGTGCGGCGGCTTCATCTTCGGCCAGCGCTTCTGCCACTGCGTCGTGGACGCCCCGGGCGGGATGCAGTTCGAGAAGGCCGTGTGCGAGATCGCGCGCGGCGCCGCCGCGCCGTCCGTCGCGCCGGCCTGGGGCAGGGAGATGTTCATGGCGCGCAACCCGCCTCGCCCGGCCTACCCGCACGTCGAGTACCGCGAGCCCGCGGGCGGCGTTGGCGTCGACCGGATACTGACCACTCCCGCCGCTGACATGGTTCGCGTGCCCTTCTTCTTCGGGGCACGGGAGATCGCTGGGCTGCGCCAGCGGGCGCCGCCCGGGATGCGCTGCTCCCGGTTCGAGCTCGTCGCCGCGTGCATCTGGCGCAGCCGCACCGCCGCGCTCGGGTACGCACCCGACGAAGAGGTGCGCCTGTCCTTCATCGTGAACGCACGCGGCCGGCCCGACATCCCGCTCCTCGAGGGATTCTACGGGAACGCCTTCGCCTACTCCGTCGCGGCGGCCACCGCCGGGGAGCTCTGCGGCGGGGACCTCGGTTTCGCGCTGGAGCTCGTGAAGAAGGCCAAGTCGGCGGTGACCTACGACTACCTGGTGTCGGTGGCGGACCTGATGGTGCTGACGGGGCGGCCGCTGTTCGAGGTGTCGAGAACGTACATCGTGTCGGACATCAGCCACGCCGGGTTCAAGAGCATCGACTTCGGCTGGGGTGAGGCCGTCTACGGCGGGCCGGCGAAAGGCGGCGAAGGGCCGCTCCCCGGCGTCACCAACTACTTCTCAAGGGCCAAGAACGGCAAGGGGGAGGAAGGCACCGTCGTGCCCATCTGCCTGCCCAAGGACGCCATGGAGAAGTTCCAGCTCGAGGTGGAAGGCCTCACCGCCGAGCTCTAGGCGATCCACCGCCGCGCACCGGCCGGCCGGCCGGGGTACATGCATATATACATGTCAGGGTGTGCGCATGCATAACAATAGCCTACCAAGGAAGGCATGAGCGCAACTTTACACTACTGTAGATAGAACGTCGTCATCAAGTACGTACACCATAAATGCGTCCTGTTCGTCTCGTCGATATGGCGGTATATATACGCGTGTTTTGTTTTCTTACTATATACACAGCTGTACGTACGCACCGAAATATATACGGTGGTGTGTTCTCCACCGAAATATCACTTGCAGATTTGCAATGTCAATCCCGGCTCAAGTTGCAAGTAGGCTTCTACCATATATCGTCTAGTCTAAAACCTAGTAATCCATCACACAAACTTTTGTTACGTACGTAGTGGTAAGGACAGCTGGCTAAATGGCTAATGATAAACCCCTATAGATTAGAAGCAGCAGGATGACGTCGGTTCTGCATCACCGTGAGCTGTTGCCTGATGAACTCCTGCGTAGTAATTGCGCAGTGCAATTTCACAATTTATTCATCATGATAATTATCGTTACCTCTCGATCTCTGGCCTTACCTTAATTGAAAGCCATGCATCACTACTGCAGGTTAAGTTCTTTACCGAGCGTTTGGGACACTTAGCAAAGATACATTTACACTCGGTAAAGGCATTTCTGAGTTTCGCACTCGGCAAAGGGGCCTCGACAGAGACCTATTCGGCAAAAGATTATTTGTCGAGTGCCGAATGTTGGCCACTCGGCAAAGAAAAGCCGCCATGACGGCCCAGACCACGGTAACACTCACCTTTGTTGATCATTGCTATCCGGCACTCGACAAAGATTTTTTAAAACTTTCTTTTTCATACAAAATCTTTGCTAAGTGTCCCTAGGTGGCTCTCGATAAAGAAAATTTTAATTTTTTATTACTAAAAACTTTGTCGAGTGTTAAAGCCACCGAAGACCTACACATCGACCTCCAACAAACAAACTCCATACTTGCCATGGTTCTAAACCCGCGACAGCTAGCGCGTCGGGTAGGGGAGAGCGTTATGTGTGATCGCCGCTTTACGGTGGCCAGAACCACCCGCTTCGCCATCAGAGCCGGATACGCCACCCTATGCAATTCACTGGTGAAATCATCACTTGCGGCTCCTTCGCCCCCTGTCAAGTTCTCAGTTATGGGAGCTTGGACTACGTCACCGACCACACGACCACAATAGAGAGATTCACCCTCTTGAGGAGACTTCGTCGGAGGACAGCGAGTCTCTGACGACATATGTACAATGGATGGAGCCATTTGGTGTCGACCGGGTAATTGTTGTGAAGGTGCATCCATGGGTGGAGTAGATTCTATATTCTATGTAAAATTATGAGCCAAGTGTCAACCGGGTCAGTTGAGCCAAGCAGATCTTTTTTGTTACCGATATATGAATTATCCTAATCCATGGCAACGCTAGAAGGTGGTGTATATGTACCAGTGGATAGAGTAGTTTGACCTCGATGGGGTGATAGATTCTATTCTATGTAAAATTACGACCCAAGTGCTAGCCGGGTTAGTTGCATGAGCCAAGGATGGTCTTTTTAATTATTGATATATGAATTATTCTAGTCCATGGCAACCCTGGAAGATGGTGTATGTACCAATAGATGTTGCAGTTTGACCTCGACCGAGTAACCGTTGCGAAGGAGCATCCACTTCAATCATCCATCATAATATTATTATCTGCTATGCATGACGTACTGACCGGCTGATTTACTTTGTACAGTTACGTAGACTAGTAGATGGTGTACAATTACACTAGTATATGCTTAACGCTCGTGATGGTTTAGTTTATAGAGAGTAGAAAAGAAAAAGGAATCCACATGTCTCTTGGTTGGTGGAAATTTGTCGTGTCATTTGACCCTTTGAGATTTTTGAGTCTTGTAGCGTCTAGCCTACCCACCATATACAAAAGACAAATCTTTGTTTCCTACTACTAGCTGGCTAATGATAAGTCAGGATGACGTTTGTCTCCACATCACCGCGAACGCTATAATCTAGCTTGTTAGTTACTCCCTTCGTCTCAAACAAATCAAAACTTCTGAAGTTGTTGTAAGTTGGAATTTTTATAAGATTGATCAACTTTATAACACCAAATAAATATACAATAAAAATATATTTCATGATATGGTCCATGGTACTAACTTTTCTATCATAAAAAATAAAAAATTGCTATTATTTTTGTTATAAATTTGGTGCCCTTGGTGGCTTCGTCGAAGAGGATCGAGCACCTGTGCTCTTGGTGTTCTTTGGTGGAACCATAAACGAAGAACGAAATGGATTGGGTTGACCTAAAAACCCTCCAAAAAAAATTTACTGGATAAGATCGAGTCAGCGTGCGTTTGAGCCAACCAATTGTAACCCACTGGCATGATGGTACACAATGCAAGAGTCCATATGAGATTAGTTACTAGCTTGAGAGGGCTAGGTTTTTTTTTTTTAGCAAAAGGGTGGTCATCCTTCGTTATACATCAGCATAAGAAGTACAGACTCTATCAAAATGGAGGTAGGTGGCCGCAAATTGAATTGACGTGCAGCTCCGACAGATCGATCACACAATGGAATGGAAATTCATGACTGGGTCGGATTAGTTTGAGTTGAGTGCGCTAGTTAGACCAGGCCTCCTCCTTTCTTTGTGTTTCTGGATGTGGTAACAGTTGGGGTTGGTCGATCACACAGTAGACTTAACCCTGAAATCGCACCGGAATATACAAAAAAGAGTAAGCAAAATTGCGATTGCGAGGCAAGTAGCCAATTAAAGTACTACCAACGGCAAACGGGGTCAGTTGAGTGAGCTAAGCGTAGTATATAAATAGTAAGTTGCTCCTGCTCAAATAATCCGTTATAAACGAATCGATGGATCTCCTCAGGTCTATTGGCCTGGTGGAAAATGGAAATCTGTCGTGACCATTTTGAGCAGTAGGTAGTCTTTCTGCCATCGTCTAACCCAATCCATCACGCAAATTTTGGTCACCAACTACAGTACACGTAGTTGGCTAGAGATAAACCCCTATAGAAGCCAGATTCGTTCTCAGCGGCGCTCGCCATAGAGCGTGTTTTTGTTTTTGTTTTTGTTTTTTTTTTTTTGCGAGCATATAGAGCGTGTCTTTGTTTATCCTGAGACAAAGAAGCGTCCGATTCCCATTTGGAAATGCAAGAAGTGTATGACCCTCTTCATCAACAGCTTTATGAGCTATTATGAACTTTTTTTTTTTGTCAAATATCATTTTTTTAAGAACAGTTTCATAGGTAAGGTTCTTTTTTTATACTCTCATAAAGGAATAGAGAGATGTGAACTCAAAAATAAAAAGGTTTTACAGCTCTCTCCCTTGTTTCCCTCTCTCAACCATGTACAAAGTTGTTGATGAAGATGTTTTGACGTCAAACACTTTTTATAAAATAGTTCAGCTTCACCAAAAAAACTGCTTGTAGAGCTGTTTTTCAAAAAAAAAAAAGTGAAGAGTCCTAATCGGATTAGTTAATTTAGTTGAGTGGGGTAATTAGACCTGGCCTCCTTGCTTTGTTTTCCGAATGTGGTAATTGAAAGCTTCAACTTTTAAAGTTGTCTTAAGTCAAATTTTTAAAACTTTGACCGAATTTTTAGAAAAAAAACTCAGATTTATAGTACCAAGGCCTTGTTTAGTTCCACCCAAAAATCTAAAACTTTTTCAAGATTTCTCATCACATCGAATCTTGCGGCACATACATAGAGTATTAAATATGAATAAAAATAATAATTAATTGTACAGTTTGTTTTTAATTTACGAGACGAATCTTTTAAACCTTGTTAGTCTATAATTAGACTTAATTATCAAATATAAACGAAAGTGCTAACCAGATAAGGTTATAAGCAAAATTAGGATTACGAGGCAAGTACCAACCGGGTCACTTGAGTGAGCTAAGCATAGTTTTTTTTTATCTGACAGACTGACATATACATAAATTGCTCCTAACCCGGAGCAGCAAGGGCTGGAAGGTGCACACTGATGCTGACAGTGCATGGACAATCAACCAAAGATTCCAACTTGACTACCGCCGTGAAATTTCCTCAAAGGCAATCGATCGAGACACCGTTTGCCATGCAAGTTGCATGCATGCAACTCCATCCGCTGTGCATGACGACTAATCAACGACTGACTGATGACCCTGGCTCGATCGACGTGTACAATATATAACGCACACGTTGGCAAAAGGATATATAGTAGGAGACTGGTATATATATACTGGCCTGTACGACGCAACGCATGCACACTCTTAGAATTTTCATCGACGCTTGATAGCTGGGAACTTTTCAAATACACGTACGCTTGTGATGTGATGTGGCTCAGTTTTAGTAGGAAGGAGAAATTAAAACAAATCGACCGATCTCCCCAAGTCTAGTCTATTGGCTGCTCGAATCATTTGACCTTGAGCTGTAGTCTTCTGTCATCGTCTCACCTAATTCCCATCTCACAAACTTTTGTTACCTAATCCCTCCATCTCTAAATATATATTGCTTTCGCCTTCCGAGAAACAATTTTAACTAAATATATATTAAAAAATATTAACATTTATAATACATAATTAGTATTATTGGACAAATATTTAAATCTAGTTTTTTTAAATAAATTTATTCAGAGAAAAAATATTATATGTATTTTCTATAAATTGAGTTAAAGTTACTGATACACAAATTGTGGCAACAAATATTTAGTAACAGAGGGAGCAGCTAGTACAGACGTACAGTCCTTGGCTAATGATAAACCTCTGTCGAAAGCAAAGTATCTCCGCTGGCCATAGGCGGGTGGATGACGTCAGCTCTACGTCACTATGAGCGTGTGTGTTTTTCACCGGATCAATCATTAAGTAACTGCATCCTCAGCTTCTTGCTCTCCTCTGCTTACAACAACCTGTTATTAGAAGTGGTTAGGCAATAAGCCCGCTAACTTTTTGTAGTTGTGTCATTTGCAACTTGTGAGTAAGTTGCAGTGTATTCGTCTTCACAATTTATTGTTATGTTATCTTCTCTTCCTCTGGCCTTACCTGAAAGCCGTACACATGTCTGCCTCCAACCTTTCCATCTCAGGAATGTCACCTTATGTGATGGCATACAGAGATAGATTGGAGCCAATAATTGAAGAAGGCACTGTATAGAGACTTGTCTAAGCGCTCAAAGCTTTTTTCAAAATAAATAAATAAATAAGAAAATGGAAGACAAACCCATGGTTCTATGGAACGCGATGAACTGCTCCACAGTAGGCCCTGTGCGGCCATGCACAGTATAATATGCCCTTTTTTGCCACATAAAGGTCTGTTTGAATGTCGGAAAATTAAGCGAAATTATTTTCAGTTACAACTTAATCCTACATCAGATGTCTCCTCGGTCTTGGCGCCCATGACTAATCCTGTTTATGTGCTAATCAACCAAGCTATCCCTTCTCGTAAATTTTTTCCTAATTATTTTGGATGCTTTAGATGTTGACCATTGTCCCAGATGCTCTTTCTAAGGACTCCGGAGGAGACAGGTTTGGTGACCAAACCATATGGGTAGTGCAGCAATCAATCAGGTTTTTTTTTGAAAGATTAGGAGGGGCAAGAAGCCCCTACTAGGCTACTACAGCATGTATTGAAAATAAAACTCAGGTACAGTTACATACAAAGGTTTGTGGAGTGTATGCAAATCTTTCTACCCCTTCAAATATTTTTCTACACTGTATATATGGCTATGTCAAGGTACATATATAGTAGAAGTAATAAACATTATAAATACAGAAAAATAAAAACGGCATATAGTTTAGATTGGATGGAATAGATTGGATGTAAAATTACAAGCCAACCATAATTGTTTTAACCTAATCCATGGCAACGTACACTGGAAGGTGGTGTATGTACAATGGATGGAGCAGTTTGACCTAGCTCAACCGAGAATCCGTCGTGAAGGTGCATCCACCAACCATGCATCATAATATTATTATCCGCTATGCTGGTTGACTCTGGCTAATCTGTACAATTACACGCTAGTATTTTTTTTTGTGAAATTACATACTAGTATATGACGCACGTTTGCAAAAGGATACTGTATATACGATCGAGAGCGTGGAGACATGCTATGACTGACCGTCAGTGACTTGTATGACACAAACACAAACTCTTGTGGTTCTCTTCGCTGACTTGTACAAAGACTTAGCAGGGAATGCACGTACTTACGCGCATAACGCTTGTGAGTTGTGATGGTTTAGTTTATAGAGAATAGTACCAAAAAAAAAAAAGGAATCCACCCCCAAATCTCTTGGTTGGTGGAAATTTGTCGTGTCATTTGACCATTTAATCTTGTAGCATCTAACCTACCCATCACGCAAATGACAATGACATATCTTTGTTCCTACTAGCTGGCTAATGATAAAAGCCCCTAGGCTCCGCATATATGCTCGCTATTAGACGGGATGACGTCGGCTCCGCGTCACCGCAAACAGTGGCGGAGCTCGAACATAAATTTTGGTGGGGCGAATTGCAGACACAACTTTTAAATGACATAGTAAAGACACACATCAATAGCTTGCTCTGTTTGGGCTTGAGCTTGTTCTGTGCTAACATCAGTTGATTCAACTTCAGAAACTATAACTAGTTCTTGATGTATTTCTTCAGATTCCGTGGCCACACCAATTTGACTTTTATGGGTACTTGGGTGGGATTCAGAACCAAGATTCATACTTGAATAAAATGACTTCAAATCTACAATATACAGCCAGCAAAATTTCAGTTACTAAATCTCAAATAAATTGCTAAATGCCTAAATCTCAAACTATACCTCTTGTTACAAATTTTTTCTTTCCAATACCAGAAGAGGCATGACTGCTTCTGTTTAGGGTGCCTGCGCATCGGCCATGACCTCGGCCTGCTCCTCCTTCTCGTGCTCCTTCACCTTCTCCCCGGCCATGCCCACGCCCACGCCCGTGGCCAGCGCTTGTCATCTCCTCGCCGGCCATCAGAGCAGCTTAGAGCGGGACTGCGGGACTGCGGTCTGCGGGAGCAGACAGCGAGCGTCGAGTGCGCGGCGTGGGCTTGGAGTTGGGGGCTGGCCAGCTTGGGGCCTGGCTTGGGGTGTTGCGCGGAGCTCCGACCTTGTGCCGGCGGCCAGCGGGAAGCGGACCGTGGAGGCACGGACCGGCAGACGCGAAGTCGCGAACGGCGAACGGGAGGAGCAGTAAGCCGAGTAGTGAGCTCGATTGGGAATTAGGGGTTCAGTAGGGACGCTTCTACTTGGGATAGCTGGGTTTATTGGGCCTTTCTTTTCTTCCCTCCCTATTTTCCATTCTGTCTGGCTACTGCTCTTGACGACTGCTCGTCGCTGCATGTGTCGGATGCTAGCTGCTCCATCACGTGAAGGGAGGAAGACATGGAGGTACTAGTGGTCTTACCCCAGCAGTAGGTGGGGCAGCTGCCCCACCCTGTCGCATGGAGAGCTCTGCCTCTGACCGCAAACGTGCTGATCTTGTTAGTTACTCCCTCCTTAAAATAAATCAAAACTTTGTAAAGTTGTTTTAAGTTGAATTTTTGTAAGCTTGATCAATCTCATATGAAAAATATCAGCTTTATAACACCGAATAAATCATTATTATAAAAATATATTTCATAAAACTATTTTTTGTATCATAAAAATTTCAAATCTTTCTGTAATATATATTTGGTCAAACTCACACAAGTTTATTTTAGAATATCATTTTAGAAGGCGATTTTTTCTATAACAAGTAGATTTGTTTAGGAACCAAGGGGGTAACTAAAGAAAATATTGCATTTGATCCTAGGCGCTGTTTTTAGCGTGCATGATACTTATAATTATATGTCGGATTTGCTGTGTTCGATTGAGCTTATTAGCCGAATCTGTCAGCCATTCAGCAATATTTTTCTCTCACAACAAATTAGTCAACGGTACTTTCTGTCATGATTTATAGCCAAACAAACATGACGATCATGTTTGTACCTTTGTGAAGGCAGCACACCAACAGTTGTTGGTTATGCATCGCTTTTAGTCTAGTACTGTATTACGTCTGTTGGACTGGGTAGCTACACCACGGATAACGATAATAACAATAATGACGTGTCTCGGTTGGTGGCAATGTCTCGGATTGTTGTCATTTTTTTTGACCATTAGCAAACAATTTTTGACCATATATTTGGAGCGGACGAGCACCTACTGTATGTTGCTGCCGGCTGCCAATAAGCATGACGTCGACTCCACGTCACCGTGCACGTACGTCGTGGCAGACAAATGCTGACGCGGACCTTAGCTGTTCCTGCGTGATGCCACGTAGTCTGAATCCAGCACTTGTTCAAACCACGAGAGGCAGCTGCAGCTGCAAAGTAGAAGCCACCGCCGGTGGTTCCATCACTGGTGAGGATGAGCGGAAGACAGCTGGTGAGGGGCGAGCAGTGACGAGAAAGCCGCACTAGGCTGTGCCTCCGGGGAACGGCCTTTTTTTTTTTTTTTTTTGAGGGGAGGGAACGGGCAATTTGGGTATTCGATCCAAGCACTAGGCTGTGCCTCCGGCGACCGGCTGGATTTGGAATGCTTTTTTTTTTTATTTGTTCAATTTTGCACCTGGATGAACAAAAGAAATTTCTGACCCAGCTCAACGATTCAGGCCTGGTTCAGTCCGTGAAAATTTTTAAATTTCACTACTAGAGCACTTTCATTTTGTTTGTGGCAAATATTGTCCAATCATACACTAACAAGGGTCAAAAGATTCATCTAGCGATTTAAAAGCTAACTGTGTAATTAGTTTTTATTTTCATCTATATTTAATTCCTCATACATATGCCACAAGATTCGATGTGACGTAAAATCTTGAAAAATTTTAAGAACTAAACAAGGCCTCAAAATTCCTAACATACAATTTCTGTAGTTTATCCAGAATTCCAAACGTAGCAGAAATGCTGAAAACAGTACAACAACCGTTGAGAATCATGGATTCATGGTGATTCGGAGACGTTATAGAAACTTCACTATCTAAGATTTAGGTCAGTCTAATGTTTCCAAAACTGAAACTTGGATTTTTTTTTTTTTTTGAGAAAACTGAAACTTGCAATCTCAATACAAGGTTTTATTAGATAGTTGATCACAAGAGTTGATCGTCTTGTTCAATCTGTCACAATACTTTGTTTTTTCACCCTTCCAAGATTCATTGTCATGTCATAAAAAATCCTAGTACTGCTACTTCGTTTTTTTCCAAAACAAAATTCACTACACAACTGAGAGAGCACGCTTCCTGGTTCTGACAGCTCATCAAACAAAATACACCTGCACAGTTGGTTTGGTTCACAATTTCAGACCATTCGGCCATTCCACACGGCCCACGGGTTGAGAAGTGAGTCCGCGATCCATCTGATCTCCATGTCGCCCTAAAAATCATCCAGCGGGAACGCAGCTCAACAGAGCTCATCATATCTCCGGCTCAGTTTAGTTTCACTGTGCTAAATATCTATACTGTTGAGCTGTCAAAATGTTAAATGATTTTGGTGTATACATACAAATCGTTCTCAAAGAAATAGGAATAACACATTAAACTTGAGACAAGCCCAGCCGAATGTCCCCACTCATGCTCAACCAATGCTTCATGCAATGGTGCAAAGGTACCATATATGCAGACAACAAGGTGACACATTATAGTATAGATACAAAGAAAAAAGGTAAATCAACAAACAATCAAGAGAAATTGTTTTTTTTTCAGAAAACAATCAGAGGATCAGAATTCTGGCTTGGTTCTCAAATGAGAAATTATAGCGCTCAGTATGTTCACTGTCGATCATCTGGGGAAAGGGTCATCATATCCTCAACTAATAACATTGACGTCAAGAGGGGATTTTTTTTTATAAAAAAAACTAATCTGACTAAATACGAGGAACTGGTGATGGCTGAGTAATGTAAGGATGGTGGGAATGGCGAGATCACTTTGAGTGAAGACATAGAAATCGTTTTCTAAGGAAAATTACACATTTATAGTTTGATAAAGAGACGGGAGATGATCAGATAGAGCTAATACAGTTTGAGCCATCATTGCGGCCAATCAAACCAATAGGGAAACACTTTCGTCATCATTTCATCTCCACACATACAGAGACCGGATCGGTAGGCATCAATGAACCACGAGCAGAGATTTGATTTCCTTCCCTCAGAAATATCAGTCCAAATCGAGACATCTAAATCGAAGGTTACAGAGGCAGAAAAAATGAAAAAAAAAATGTCTACTGCTTGAGGGAGATATTTGGACAGAGTGGTGGGTGCATCAGATCTCCAAGGTGAAAAAGGGTGTGACATCACAGAGATGCCTCAGATGCAAATTACCCATTAAAACTTGTGAATCCTCATCTGCACCAATCCATCAAACAGACCCACAACAGCAACAGAGATACAAACGCAAACAAAGATGGTAAAATAGGATTTCGAAGAACTTAGCAAGCGAAATCGACGAGAAATCCGGAGACAATAACACTACAACCACCCCTGGAATGCGAAAGATAGAGGACAAGGACGGCTGGCGATTACAGCGAAGGGAGGTCGGCGGCGGCGGTTAGTGCTTCCTCTCCCTACACCCTCACACGATAAATATATATACAGGGTCTATTAGGGTTTGGCGGAGGGCCGGCGGCCGCGCCGACCGCGAAGACGGATCTCCGACGCGTTGCCGCTGGAGCAGGCCGGTGGAGCTTGGGCCCATGGGACACTCACAGGCTCACAGTCTAGGCCCAAGTGGGGAAAAATTCCCGCCATCCTGCATCAGCAAAAAAAAAAAAAAAAAAAAAAAAAAGAGTCTACGTTACATCCTTCAACTTCGTTATAAATCTGTTTTTTCTTCCTAAACACTAAAACCAGACAAGACACCTCTCTTAATTTTTAAGACCGTTCATTTTACCTGTCTAACCGATTATAAGTGGTTTTGTATTTTTTTTATTTCAACTCGCCTTTTGAAAATCATAGTACAACACAAAAACATCATAAAATAAAAAATCTATTTTTTGGACTCTACATAAGTAGATCTGCATAGTAAACATAATAATATGGTATACTTTAGTATAAAGTTTTTTATGTAACTTTAGATCTATATCTTTCTATAGTTAAATAGAATAATTCATAGCTACAGTTTCTATCCTCCAATTGTGGCGAAATTTTTATGATGGGCTAATTACTATATGTTTAAATTGTAGTAAAAAATTCATACTCACTGAATTATGTATAACTTAGCTATAGATTTTAATTAGGTTTATGCTTGTTAAATATAAATAATTCTATAGCTAAGATATACATTATCCAATGAGTATAAAATTTTATTGCGATTCAATCCACCATAAAAATTTTATCATGATTGGGCCATAGAAACTGCATCTAAAGTACAACATAATATATGTTCATTATGTAGATCTACTCATATTGAATCCAATAAAATTAGATTTTCTATTTAATAATTTCTGTGATTTATTATGATTTTTCAAAGATTCAATCGAAATAAATAAAGAAAAGAAAAAGACAAAACCGCTTTCAAAACTGCTTTAGAGTTATAACGGTTGAGAGAGAATTATATATCTATATCTATAGAAGATAAAACGAGTACTAACGCACGAGGCATTTTGACCCTCAAATACTTTGTTGTTTTATTCTTGTAATTTTTGTTAAAGGCTCATGCTATGTTTGATAAAAGGGCCTGTTTAGTTACGGACGATAAAATTTATCATCCATTAGATCGAATGTTTAGATATATGTATAAATTTTAAAAGAACGAAATCTGCACCACCAACTAGAGCCTATTATTTTGCCATGTATCTAGCACCTCATTGGGCCACGCCTCACACAAATCAAAAGCTGATCGATCCAGGCCTACTGGGCCAGTCACCCGTTAGGGCAGCTCCAGTGTGCATGTGAAGCGAGCTGAGGGGAGAGAGAAATGCTGCTTGGTTCGATGCACACACTAGAGTAACCGAACCATGCAAGAAGATTCCTCGGTTCGGCGTTTGTTTTCGGTTCGACGCTTAGAATATTAAATTTCATGTACGGCCGTGTACTGTCATGCACAAAAAAAAGCAGATGAGCTCTCTGGACTTTTTTTTTTAAGAAACTGGAGGGGTTTTGTTTGATGTGGGTCCTATGAGCACAAAAACGAACCGAACACTAGAGCTGTGCTGCTTCACTTGCAAACGATTTCAAAGGCTGCATGCGTTGCCTGACAAATGCTGTTTGGTTCGCCATCACACTGGAGCTGCTCTTAGGGCCGCGAACCCAACTGTCACGAAACATCAGGAACCACTTCGCCGTGGCCACCATCATCGTCTGCCACCCCCTCCGCCAAGCGCCGGTCTGCCCACGCGTTAGCTCCTGCTCTCTCCACGACCGCTTACTCCCCTAAGGTGCCTCCTCGACGGTGGCACGCGGCGTCCCCATATGGCGACGCACTAGCCCCAGCATGGATGGCCTCGGCGACGGGACGGCACACCAGTGCCGGCAACCCCAACGTGGGGACCCTCGACATAGGTGAGCCCCAATACGAGTGCCCCTTCCCTAGCACGGCAGCAGCAAGGACCTAGCCTCGCATCGGATGGCCTCACGCGTCGGCGTACCTAGCGGGCAGCCACCGGCATGGCCAAGCCGGTGTGCGACGGCCTATTAGGCACGAGCGGCCACCGCTCCTGCTCCTTGGCTTGAGATGACCCGTGACCGACAAGGCCGCCTCAGACTCGTATCACAAGGACAGAGGTGCTCCACCAGAGCTCGTTCTTCAGCTTAGCCGGACGTCACACGGCGAGCTTACTCTTCCTTCAATCAAATTCACAGCACACGGTAAACCTAAGCCAAATCCCTTCTATATTTAGGCCTTATTTAGTTCTAATTTTTTTTTTTGGAAAAACGACACTGTAGCACTTTCGTTTTTATTGGTCAAACATTGTCCAATCATGGAGCAACTAGGCTTAAAAGATTCATCTCGTGATTTACATACAAACTGTGTAATTAGTTTTTATTTTCATATATATTTAATGTTCCATGTATATACCGCAAGATTCGATGTGACGAAGAATTTTGAAAAATTTTGGGTTTTGGGGGTGAACTTTCAAATGGTTGCGCACCACTTTGAATGCTTCTTAATGTGGATCTATGGAAGGTTTGCTCCTTCGTTTCTATTCAAAAGATGAACAGTACAACCTTATAAGAACTTACATATTTTTGTACTAACCCACACAGGAACTTAAGAAAAACTGTAGGAAAATAATTATAAATCCAAATAATATAAATTTAATTTTGTTAGATTCATAACTTTATCCTCAACCGGTGGAAAATATGTTTGCATACTCTAGCCAAAATTTCTTTATTTAATATAATGTATGGAACTTGATAAATGCAAGATAATTCTCTAGGGCCCTACAAATTGCAACACCTGTTTTTTTAGACGTGCTGTGATGTGGCCTTACGTTGAGAAATGTATATGCACAAGCATTTTTGCATTACAAAGATCTATATGCTTTAGTTGCCTTATATGTTGTGAACAATATTAAATTTGCTTAGAGATTAAATATTATCTTTGCATTATAACCAACTTATGTCCTATTGGATGGTCTGACAAAGGACCACCTGTAGCTATGGCAAACATGATTCATCAAAATTTATGATTAACTTATACTCTGGCTGATTGATTTTATCAGAGTGGATTGCTTAGCAAGTGTAGAATCTAGGTAACAGAATTTAATTTATCATTCACCTTATCAAAAGTTTAAGCCTCTCAAGCCACATCAAAGGAAGACTAAAAAATTTAATCATTTCATTCTCATGGCTGGCGAGCTGCTCCAGCAAGGGCGCGGCAAAGCCGCGCCTGGTTTTCTAATTATTTACGAAACTAAAAAGATACTTAAAGAATAATTTGTAAGATAAATCTTTTGAGCCTAATTAGTCTATGATCGGATAATAATTGTCAAATAAAACCAAAATGCTACAACATTTGTTAAACTTTAACAACCCCAACCAAACACCCCCCAAAGTATTTTTAAAGTATTGAAGAAATTTTCAAAAATACTTTGGTTTTGAAAAGCTGTTGGGTGTTTGGATACAATAAACTAGTTTGGTCTTCTAAAAATTGTAGCCTTTTTAGAGTTTTAAAAGCTCCACTAATTGCATCTTTTTTCTGCAAGCCATGATATTCTATTTGGAACCTGATGAATACCTAGTATATGGTCAGGCCTACCAAACAGGCCTTTACTCAGATAACTTCAGTAGTCTTTGCCATTGGACAAGTCTAGACTAGTAGGATGAAGGCGAAAAACATCATTGAATACCTAGTATATGGTCAGGCTTACCAAACAGGCCTTTACCAGATAACTTCAGTAGTCTTTGCCATTGTACAAGTCTAGACTAGTAGGATGAAGGATTCTTGAGTCCTGAAACCATCGCAATATAAACGAGGATAGCAAAGGCAGAAAACATCGACTAGGTAGCTTGTTTGCAGCAGCAATGATAGGAACGACAGAAGATATGATACAGATTTACCGAAGAGAAGATACAGATTTACCACAATATATAAAGATAATAAGGAATGACAGTAAAGGAAAAAGAAAAGTATAACAGCTCTGATCCAGGCACATTCAGCCAAATGTTCCATTCAACAGTGCCAAATGCCATTAACAAAATTTTCAATCGAAGACAATGTTTCCCGAGGACTCTGTTTTACTGGCATATAAATGCTGTGGAACACAATAAAGAACGAGTCCAGCAAGATCCACTACAACACTAAAACAGTTCATAAGCCCGGTGCCGAGAAGAGGAACTGGTGTGGCTTCGTTACTGCTCACCTGGCGTAGTCTTGATGATATCAGAATCACCTGAAAACAGAATACAATCACTCTTCATATCCATATTTTGATTATAACATCAAATAGGCCTGTGAAATGGAGGAGCCATTTACCAGGATCAATAATACTGAGGCAGCAGACACGGAAGTATTTTCCACAGGCTGTTCCCAGGTCAACATTATCTGGAAAACGAGAAAAATGAGTTAATTTCAGAACTGTTGCAAAAACAGTTAATTGCTTAGACAAACACAACCCTATCTCAAATACAACGATAGGAACCAGCTATGCACATCATTTAGTTATTCCTCTTAGCAATTAAAATGTAAACTCTTGTTAGAGGCAGGGCCATAAATATATTTTTAGGAGCCAATTAGTAACAACTATGCATTCAAAGAATCTAAAATGATCTTTACCATTTTTTGTTAATTAACTTAACCTTTTACATGCATATATACAAGGTTGCAATGGCCCCTAGGTCTATCACATTACAAAACAATATATGTAAATCAGGGTCCAAATGAAAAGGTACCATGCGTCCTTCGTTGAAAATTCAACACTTCACTAGATCATATGCAACATCAATTAATAAAGAACCAAAAGTAATAGATGCTAACTTACTTCCATGGAAGTGGTGGACTGTGACCTTAGCCAGCATAGCATAGTACTCAATTTCAGACTTCCGGAGCGGAGGGCAGTTGTTAGCAATGATCACTAGTTTTGCTGTAAATCAATAGATTGATTTAGGCATATTGTAGGCATGCTATATAACAAATGATAGCCATATGAATTTTATTCTAAAAGGCATGCAGTACAGTTGTGTATGTACTCACTCAAAATTTAAACAAAGCACGGTCATGTGGAAGGAACAGTTAGGCAAAGTAAAGGAGTCAAGACAAGTTACACAATCAAAAAGACTTTCAAAACAATTGTACACAACATAATCCACAAAAACACTATAACACAAAAATATAAATCAGTCAAAAGATATCCCCACACATGCTCAACCAGTAATACAATCACTGCACAGATTAAAAAGCCAAGGAATTCAGATCACTAGGAATGTTAATACCAAAAAGTATATTGAAAAAGTAAAATCATCAAAAGAATTATTTTTCAAGAAACACTAAGAGGATCAGAATTCTGGCTTGGTTTTCTCAGATGAGAAATTATAGCGCTCAGTATGTTCATTGTCGATCATCTGGGGAAAGGGTCATCATATCCTCTGAAGTGTGCAACACGGTGAAGAGAACAAAAGAGTACAAAAGGAGGCATCAGTTTTGATAAAAGGCAACAAAGCAAGCACAACATGAAATTCAGAAACATTTTTTCTGCATAAATGGAGGATCAGCATTCCGGCTTGGTTTTCTCAAATGAGAAATTATAGCGCTCAGTATGTTCACTGTCGATCATCTGGGGAAAGGGTCATCGTATCCTCACTGATAACATTAAAGAATATAAAGGGGGAAATGTTCAGAGGAAGTATATACTCAAATAAAAATTTAAAGAAAGTATTGCCATGTGGAAGGAACAGTTACACAAAGAAAAGTAATCAAATTATACCATCTAAAATGCTGGAAAGGAAATATTCAAAACAATTGGACACAAAACAATCCACCAAAACACTAAACTTAAAATATAAATCAGTCTGAAGATATCCACACTCATGCTCAACCAGTGATATCAGGCACTGGTACCATATATGCACGACATGGGGAGGATCATTGTTGCGTTGACTCATACACAATGGCCATATTAATTCATCCATTGGTAATCAGTTTTCAACGCAAAACTCATAAGACAGTCACATTAAAAAAATAGCTACTAAGAATACATAGTTATTTCAAAAGAGCAAGCAGTGACAACAGAGTTTGCCGAAAAAAGTAAATAACAAAACAGCCAGAAAAATTGTTTTTCCAAGGAACAATCAGAGGATCAGAATTCTGGCTTGGTTTTCTCAAATGAGAAATTATAGCGCTCAGTATGTTCATTGTCGATCATCTGGGGAAAGGGTCATCATATCCTCCTATGGAGTATGCAACTCAGTCAAGAGAACAGAAAAGCACAAAAAGAAACATCAATTTTGTCAAAAAGGCAACAACACAAGCACAACAAGAAATTCAGAATATTTTTATCTGGAAAAAATGGAGGATCAGAATTCTGGCTTGGTTTTCTCAAATGAGAAATTATAGCGCTCAGTATGTTCACTGTCGATCATCTGGGGAAAGGGTCATCATATCCTCCACTGATAACATTAAGGTATAGAGGGGCAAAACAATCAACATGTCCAGAAAAATACATTGTCCAGAGAATATTTTGGTGGGCGTCCATGTAGCCACCAAGTTATAGTAGCTGAGGTCATGAACCCAATGCCCTATTCTCCTTCTCTCAAAGTCATATTCCCATTGTGACATGTAAGACTGTTCACTTAAGTTGGACTAAAAAGGTACAGTACAACTGGATAATCATAATGCCAAAAGTCCAAAACCAGCTAGAGAGCAACAACATAAGCCCATATGAACAAGACAGTGAAACTAATGGTTACCACATATGCCAATACAGTGGGCATTTCTACGGTGATCTGTAAAAAACAACTACATGAACACGTCCATAAGCACGGATTGACCATCCCACAGGATTAATCTACGATCTAGTAACATAAGCAAACATCCATGGGCACCGATTCATAAACTTCCGAAAGAATGAATAACAAGGAAGAGCTTCCTTACACTTGGAGTTCCTGAGGGTCCTGAGGACAGTCTTGTAGCCGAGCGTGTACTTGCCGCTCTTCATCACAAGCTGCAGCTTGTTGTTGATGTTGTCCGTAGACTTCTTCTGCACAAAACCAACAGCAACGAAGAAAACGAAGCTTAGAACAGAAATTGCAAGGCTAGAAACGCGACCAGGCGGAATGCAGCAGGATGGCATTCTGCTGCCGGCCGGAAGACGGCCGCAGATCGACAAAAAGGTGGGAGAAACGGGGGCTTCCTGGGAGAGACACGGGGGACAGATGTGAGAGCACGCGGCATGGGATCGTTACCGTCTTCTTTGCGGCCACCATGGCTGCGCCCCGAGGAGGACTAACGGCGTCGAAGCGGCTTTGCGCGGCGGCGGCGGCGGCGGCTCCTTCTCGGGGGATGACTGCGAGGCGGAAGGGAGGATGCTAGGGTTTGGTTCTTTATAGAGTAGGGCGCCTGAGGGTTTGCCCGCTGTGGGCTTCGTAGAATGGGCTTACATTCCAGGAGTCCTTTGGGCCCAGTCGCAGAATGTGGCTGCAGCTTCTCTCTGTCCCCTTCCAAATTCCCTCACATTCAAAAGAAAAAATTCTCAGAAAGAAAAAAGAAAATTAACTTCTCTCTTTCCCTCCAAAATTTTATTTCTGTTTTTATGGTAGCAATAAAACTTCAAGGAGCATCATGTTGTGAATATACCCCTAATACACAAAATATATATTCCGGCGTGAAAAAAAAACATATAGTATTTATATATATATATATATATATATATATATATATATATATATATATATATATACATGTCTCTTGTATACTTTTTTACCACAATTGCTATGTTAAAAAAACACCTTATATAAATTTTACTTCATCTGATGTACGTGTCGGTGAGTACCTATTTAAGTTGTTGGAATGGAAACGAGTGACCAAGAGGGCTTTTATTGTGCATAGTCTATCGTTAATAGTGGGATCGCATGCAATTTCCTCCATTGTATTAAGATCATATCAAAATCTTGTGGATGTGAGCCCCGCGTGTACTTTCCTAACAACTTACATGAAATGAAATGTCCAGATTCATATCGTAGTTGATGTATTGAGGTATGATACAAAATAAAGCAATATTCTCTGTATTCTAAATCAAAAGATGTTTTGACTTATATATATACACACACACTTAGATATGTACTATATCTACCATATCTAGTAAAAACATTATATCTAAAAAAATCATAACATCTTATAGTTTGAAACCGAAAGAGTGACTTTGAAAGGGGACTAGTAATGGATACATTTTTTTGCGTGCATTGGGTATATGTAGCGTTGAACATATTTGAATTTTAGGTACAATATAGTTTCATACAAGCGTGCAATCCTTGTTCTACTTTGCCTTATACGGACTTAGACTATCTCCAACAAATATGACCCTAATAAAGGACCTATTCCATGTTTTGGGTTTCCCACAGTAAAAAATCAACCATCTAAAACTTGCTTCTTCCAACAGAGGAGGCAAAAAGGGTCACCCATCTCCATCTCCACCACGGGCTGCCATGGACCTTGTCGCCGATGTCCTACTCCTCAGCCTCTACGCCACCTTGCAGTCACCACACACCGCCACCCCCCGCCTCGCTTGCCACCACGTTGCCGCAGCCCGCGCTCGCTTTCGCGCACCATAGCCGCCCCCCTGCTCTGCTCCGCGCTCGCCCAGCCCTGCTCGCCGTCGCGTGTAGCTACCATCACAGCTCTGCCCTACTCCACACCCACTCAGATTTGTTGGCGTGCCCCTTCCCTCCCTATGCTCCACCGCTTCGACAACCAGCTTTGACGACGTCCTCCTCCTCTACAACGACTCCGTCCCCATCCTCAGCATCCTTCCCAACTTCGATGACTTCTTCTCTCCACTACGGCGGGGCCCTTGAATGCTGGCCGTGGTAAGGCAGAGCTGCCACGCGACCATCGCATTGATCCGACTCCAGTCGCCCCACGCGTGGTGGTGGTGGTGGGTCTCGCTACGTGGAGACGCAAAGAGACAGAAGGAGGTGATCTTCTTTGGACCCAAAATGCGTCATGGGTTTGAGATATCCGTTTGGCTGCCATAAAACACTGTGCATGAGTCATCTTAGGTATGGGTCACCTTATGGCTATCTTGTTGGGGACAGTCTTAGTCACTCCACCATTTTGTTCTTCTAATTGTGATACTCTACTCAACATAATAGAGTGATCAAGAGCTAAGGTTATACGTGCTAGAAGATGGTTTTTTAGCTGTTTTTTTTTCTGTAAAGCTTCTTGTTGATCTCTTGCTCGTTGATCGATCACTACTAAGCTTTAGCATTCTTATAATTCTATGAGGGTTCTATAAATCAATATCTCTTTCGTATGTCCACTATCCTTTACACATACTAATTTGTAGTAAGTCCTTGGATTAATGTTGATTGTTAGAGTTTGCCTAGCTCAAAGTTTTGTTGTTGAATAGGTCACTATTCCACAAAGCCCTCCAAGAGCTTGAAAAGGTGTGTGTGGTGGGAGACACAGAATGTGTCCAACCTAGCTCCTAAAAGGGATATTACTGTACCAAGAGACTATAATATTTGTTACAAAGGATTAACATAGCATTGCGATTGTCGATCCTTGAAAAATCCATTGATAGCTATTTTAATTTTATCGTGAAGACGTTGCTTAGTTGCCTAAAAAGTCATGTCTGAAAGTACTGTTCGCTAATTTATTATGAGAGAAAAATACTGTCTAAAAAAACTACAGATTATCTCATGTTAAGTTGTTTTATTTAAGCATGGATAATTTTTTTTTTGAACCAAACGTATATTTTTCCCTTAATCCCTTAAGGCCCTGTTTAGATTGGAGATGAAAATATTTTGAGTGTCACATCGGATGTGTCGGAAGGATGTCGGGAGAGGTTTTTAGAAACTAATAAAAAAACAAATTACATAGCTCGTCAGAAAACTGCAAGACAAATCTATTAAGCATAATTAAGCTGTCATTAGCACATGTGGGTTACTGTAGCACTTAAGGCTAATCATAGACTACCTAGGCTTAAAAGATTCGTCTCGTGATTTTTAACCAAACTGTGTAATTAGTTTATTTTTTTATCTATATTTAATGTTCTATGCATGTGTCTAAAGATTCGATGAGATGGATGAAAAATTTTTAGGTGGTAAACTAAACAGGGCCTAAGAAAACCGCGGCTGGCGTATCATGCTACTCAGACAGACAGACCTCAAACCTCAGACCTCAGAGTTGGTTGGAGTTCCAGCTCCACCTCCGTTGAAGCCCAGCCATAGCCAGTCAGCCACCGCTAGCGAGCCGCGCGCTCCATCTCCATGGACGCCTGCTCTCTCGTCCGCCTCCATCTGCCACGACCACTACAGCTTCCGCTCATCTCGCCTCCAATTCCCAGCCGCCGGCGCCACCGCCGCGTCGCCAGCGCCGTGGTCGGCTGCTGCTGCTCCGCCGCCGAAGCAGACCACCACCAGGAGCGGCCCTGGGAGTGGTACGACCGCGCCATCCAATCCCACGCGGGGTCCGACCTGGCGCGCTCCCTCGGCCTCCTTGCCGACATGCAGGCGTCGGGGGGGCGCCCGAGCTCCGGCGCGTACGCGCGCCTCATCCGCGCGCTGTCCCGCGCGGGGCGCGCGCTGGAGGCCGAGGCGCTCCTCCTCGAGATGCGCCGCCACGGCCCGCGCCCGGACGCCGCGCACTACAACGCGCTCCTCGAGGGCCTGCTCGCCGCCGCGCACCTCCGCCTCGCCGACCGCCTCCTCCTCCAGATGGCCGACGACGGCGTCGCCAGGAACCGCCGCACCTACACGCTCCTGCTGGGCGCGTACGCGCGCGCCGGCCGGCTCGAGGACTCGTGGTGGGTGCTAGGTGAGATGAGGCGCCGGGGCATCCGCCTCGACACCGCCGGGTATAGCATGCTCGTGCGGCTGTACCGGGACAATGGCATGTGGAAGAAGGCCATCGACCTCGTCATGGAGATGCAGGAGGTTGGGGTGGAGCTGGATGTTAAGATCTACAGCGGCCTCATCGACACGTTCGGCAAGTATGGACAGCTAGCGGACGCGCGCAGGGTGTTTGATAAAATGCGCGCCGAAGGCATCAAGCCGGATATATCGACTTGGAATGCATTGATACAATGGCATTGCCGGGTGGGGAACATGAAACGCGCACTGCGGTTCTTCACCTCCATGCAGGAGGAAGGGATGTACCCGGACCCAAAGATATTTGTTATGATCATCAGCCGGTTGGGGGAGCAGGGGAAGTGGGATGAGATCAAGAAGCTGTTTGATGGCATGAAGAATCGAGGTTTCAAGGAGAGTGGTGCAGTATATGCAGTATTGGTTGACATTTACGGACAATATGGCCATTTTCGTGATGCACGTGAATGTATAGCTGCTCTTAGAGCAGAGAATATGCAGCTTTCGCCTCGTGTGTTTTGTGTCCTTGCCAATGCTTATGCTCAACAGGTCAGTCTAACTACTAAACTTGGTTTAATCAATTTTACCTCATGGCATGATAGTTTTTTCCACCATATTGAAACTGAATATAGTTGCAAATGCCTTTGATTACATCCTAACATTGTATGTAAGCATGTTGCAGTAATGCTGTAAACCTTGAAAAAAGATTTACAGTTTGTTATTTGAGAGAATAAGATACACCATTTCTGGCTTTGGAAATATTTTCTTCTGTTCTTTTTAGAATATATGATATACCATTTCTAGGTTTGGAAACATGATATTTTGGACACTGGATCCATGACATCCGTAAATAATTTAGCTGGATCTCGGACATCTTTGTTTATCTGGTCAGTGCTCAGTACAACACCTGATGTTGACGAAGTTGATAGGCATTGCTCTGAGAAATAAAATAGCAGTATCATGAGTCATGACAAGCAGTGCTGCATTTATCTAGACAGGAGTTATATGACATTGTGACTAAGCTGATGTACTTTCCCCCATCTGTTTCAGCACTGTAGCTGGACCAGGATTCTTTAGGATATAGTGCATTTGAGAACCGACATTCAGTTTTTTGTTAAGTACAATTAATAAGCTTGGCCCACTGCAGTAGGTCAATGGCAATACAACCTTCAACTATTTTCTGCATTTGCCTTTTCCTTAGGGGAGAGAGGGTTAATATGTCAGTAGAACATCGATATCTGCCTGTCCTTGTGCACATGTTTCAACCCACGTGAATCATGTTGGCTGCTTACTCAAGGAGTCAAGGTGTTACCTTTCTCTTTCAGGGGTTGTGTGAACAAACTGTCAATGTACTTCAGTTAATGGAGGAAGAAGGATTTGAGCCAAACCTTGTTATGCTGAATTTGTTAATCAACGCTTTTGGCACTGCTGGAAGGCATTTGGAGGCACTAGCTGTATTCCAGCATATCAAGGATAGTGTATGTACCTCATTTAGAAATGAGATGAAAATGTTTTTTTTTTTCAAATTTGTTTCAAGTTTATGATGTTTTGCTTTCTTTGCACTTACCTGTTTTTTTCTTAGGGTATGAGCCCAGATGTCGTGACATACACTACACTTATGAAAACATTCATGAGAGCAAAGAAATTTGAAAAGGTCTGCTACTTTATCTCCTTTTTTGTGAAATTAGAATAGCCACGTGCACGTGTGGTAACATATTGTCAAGGGCGTTATTGCCCAGCGACGGCGGCCCTCGGCTACGTAGCTCGTAGCCTTGGTCCGTGATAACTGGCGGGGTTATGCCCCCTCGCCTGTCCTCGCGGACGGGTTATACCCCCTGGCCGGCGGCTTGAGAGGAAGAAGAGAGATAGGTTTAATCTTGCTTGATTTCAAAAGGTCTCCAATTACAAGGCTTTATAGCCTGGATTCCCAACAAGAAAGGAAACTAATCCTCTAAACTTAAGGAAACCTGATAATCTCTTTCTAAACAATCCCTATCTTACCAAACCTGGACTCTCCTAATCTGTCCAAGCCGCCTGGGCGCCTGGCTAGCCACTAACGGCGCCAGCCCCCTTGGCCAGGCTCTGGGCGCGCTCAGCGGCCCTGCGCACATCGCGCAGCCTGCGACGCCTAGTGTAAGTATTTCCCCACATGACATCTCTCCCCTCCTCGAGAGGCAGCTCGTCCTCGAGCTGGAACTGTGGGTACGAAGCGCGGAAGACGTCAACATCTTCCCATGTAGCTGAAGCCGGTGATGACCCCTTCCACTTGATGAGGACTTGACGCACGCCCCTGGCCAAGCGTGACTTGACCACTTGCTCAGGCTCGGGCACCACAGCGCCATGGCGGAGCGGAGGGAGGGGCGGTGGAGCGGCTGGGGGCTCGCCGTGGAACTTCTTGAGAAGGCCCACGTGGAACACGTCGTGGATGCGAGCTTGGGGTGGCAGGTCGAGGCGGACGGCGACGTCGTTGATGAGCTCCACCACCCGATATGGGCCGTAGAACTTGGGCTTCAGCTTGCCGGCAGGAGCCCTGGACAGGGACGCAGCAGGCCTCTGTCGAAGGCGAAGGAGCACCCAGTCTCCCACCAGGTACGAAACCGGCCGATGACCCCGGTCGTAGTGGCGTTTTTGAATTGCCTGGGCCTGCTCGAGGCGGTGCTTGACGTCGGCGATGAACTCAGCGCGTTCCTCCATGGTCTGAGCCACTGCAGCGACCCGGGTCTCGCCCGGCTCGTAGGAGCGAATGGATGGCGGATCCCGGCCGTACACAACACGGAATGGAGTGTCCTGGAGCGAGGACTGGAACGCGGTGTTGAAGACGTACTCTGCCCATGGAAGCCAACGCAGCCAGTCGCGAGGTCTGTCTCCTGTCAGGCAACGCAAATACATGATGACGACTTTGTTAGCGGATTCGGACTGCCCGTCCGTCTGGGGGTGAAAAGCTGTCGACATCTGCAGTTTTGTGCCACTCAGGCGCATCAACTCGCGCCAAAAGTTGGAAGTGAACACCGTGTCGCGGTCGGACACGATGGACTGCGGGATGCCGTGGAGCCGGACGACGTCTGCGAAGAATGCTTGGGCCACCCCCTCCGCCGAGTACGGATGCGCCAAAGGAATGAAGTGGCAATACTTGCTGAATCTGTCGACGACGGTGAGGATGACGGACTTGCCCTTAACGCGGGGAAGGGCCTCGACGAAGTCCATGGCGATGTCGGACCACACCCCCTGCGGCACGGGTAGTGGTAGTAGGAGCCCCGCTGGGTGAAGATGCTCTAACTTGTGGCGCTGGCAGATGGAGCAGCCCCGCACAAAGTCCTGCACCACCGTCTTCATGTGAGGGAAGTGAAAATCGCGACGAAGTCGGTGCAGCGTGCGCTGGACCCCCTCATGGCCCTCCTCGTGGACGGCGCGCAGAGCCTCCTGCAGCAAGGGGGAGGCCGGTGGGAGGTACAGCCGCCCGCTGTACGTGACCAGCCCGTCGGACAGGGCCCAGGGGAGCGCCCGTGTGCCCGCACTGATCTCCTGCTGGAGGGCGACGAGTGCCGGATCGGTTGCGTGAGCCTGGCGCAGACGCTGCACGAACTCGAAGCGGGGCGCGGACAACACTAGAACCGTGCCCTCCTCGACAGTATCCCGCCGTGAGAGAGCATCAGCCACGGCGTTCGAGTGCCCCGGCTTGTACTCCACGGTGAAGTCGAAGCCCAGCAGCTTGCCAACCCAGTGATGCTGAGGGATGGTTGACAAGCGCTGGTCCAGCAGGTACTTGAGGCTATAGTGGTCGGTCTTGACAGTGAAGCGGCGCCCCCATAAATACGGCCGCCAATGGCGAACTGCGTGCACAAGGCCGATGAGCTCGCGTTCGTAGGCGGCGAGAGCTTGGTGACGTGGCGCCACGGGACGGCTGAAGAAGGCGATGGGGTGGCCCTCCTGGACCAGTACCGCCCCGAAGCCATGCGACGATGCGTCGCATTCGACGACGAACTGCTTGGAGAAGTCCGGCATGGCGAGCACCGGCGCCGAGGTTACCGCGTCCTTGAGGGCATCGAACGCAGCAGCAGCCTCGGCGGACCACGAGAAGCCGTCCTTCTTCAGCAGGGCGGTGAGAGGTGCTGCGATGGTCCCATAATTGTGGACGAACTTGCGGTAGTAGCCGGCTAGCCCCAGGAACCCACGCACTGCCCGGGCGGACCGTGGCTGCGGCCAGTCCCGCACGGCTTGGAGCTTGGCGGGGTCCATGGCGACGCCAGCAGCAGAGACGACGTGGCCCAGGTACGCGACCGACGCTGCAGCGAACGCGCACTTGGAGCGCTTGAGGAAGAGCTTGTGGCGCTGCAGCTCGTCGAAGACCGCACGAAGATGGCGTAGGTGATCGGCCCAAGTGCTGCTGTAAATCAAAATATCGTCAAAGAACACCAGCACAAAACGACGGAGGAACGGACGAAGAACATCATTCATCAAAGCCTGGAACGTGGCCGGAGCATTGCATAGCCCAAAGGCCATGACCAGGAACTCATAGAGGCCATCGTGCGTGCGGAACGCCGTCTTGTGGATGTCTGCCGGCCGCATGCGGACTTGATGATACCCCGAGCGGAGGTCGAGCTTGGTGAAGTAGCAGGCCCCGTGGAGCTCATCCAAGAGCTCGTCGACCACCGGTATGGGGAACGCGTCTTTGATGGTGAGCGCGTTGAGCGCTCTGTAGTCGACGCAGAAGCGCCACGACCCGTCCGGCTTCTTGACGAGGAGGACCGGGGACGAGAACGCGGAGTCGCTGCGTCGTACGATGCCTTGCTCCAGCATGGCGGCGCACTGCCGCTCGAGTTCGTCTTTGTGCGCAGCGGGGTAGCGGTAGGGCCGGACAGCCACCGGCAGCGCGCCGGGCTTGAGGACGATGCTGTGGTCGCGGGTGCGCTGAGGGGGCAGACCAACCGGCTCCGCGAAGAGACTCCCAAAGGCGAGCAGCAGCTCGTCCAGGAGGGTCGTCAGTGCAGTCACGGCGGCGGTGAGGGCTGGCGTGGGTGTGGCCACGTCGGACCAGCACACGCGCCTGTCCTGGCGGGTAAAGGACAGCGTGCGCGCGGTGAAGTCCCACTCAATCCGGCCCAGGGTCACCAGCCATTGGGTGCCCAGGACCAGATCATAACCGGCGAGGGGCAGAACGTAGAGGTCGACGCAGAAACCCTCGCCGTCGATGATGATCGGCGCCTGTCGCAGCACGCCTGGACACGCGATGCGTTCGCCATTGGCGACGGTGGCGGTGAGGCGCGGGTCGGCGAGGACAGGGAGGCCGGTGCGCGTCGCAGCCGTCTCCGCGATGAAGTTGTGGGTAGAGCCCGTGTCGAGGAGCGCCGTGAGGGTGACGTCGCCCACGGCCACTCGTACCTGCATCGTATCACAGATGGGCATACCCGTGACGGCGCGGAGGGAGAACACTGGGGCGGCTGGCTCGGCATCGTCAGGAACGGCCTCGTCGTCTGCGAGCTCGACCCCATCAATGAAGAAGATACGGCGGCAGACCCGGTTGTGACCCCTGGAATACGGCTCGTTGCAATTGTAGCAAAGACCGAGGCGTCGTCGTTCGGCTTGTTCCTCGGTCGACAGCCGCTTGACCTGGTTGGGCGCGCCCCTGGGTGGCGGTGCTGGGAGTGCTGGCAGGGCCGGCGCCGGGGCCGGGAGCGCCAGGGGTGCCGGAGCCGGTCTGACCGCCAGCCGGGGTGCTGGACCAGCGCGCGGGGCTGGTGGCGGGAGCGTGGCCTGGGCGCGATCCAACTCCATCAGCTCGACCTGGCGCGCCAGACTCATCGCGGCAGCGAGGGTCTCCGGGTTGTGGATGCGAACTGCGTGACTCAGGGGTGGGGCAGTCCCCCTGTGTAGAGCTGAACGCGCTGGGTCTCCTCCAATCTCCCGGCGCGTGGTAGCAGGGCCTGAAAACGATTAGAGTAATCTTCGACAGTACCTGTGCGGCGACACTCCGCGAGCTCGAAGAGCGGAGCCGACCTCAGGGGCGGCCCAAACCGCAGGTGGAGAAGGTCTTTGAAGCGACCCCAGGAAGGAGTGCCCTCGTCCTCTTGCAACTGGATGAACCAGAGCTGTGCGACATCTTCGAGGTTGTAGGACGCCATCCAGACGCGCTCCTCTGCCAAAGTGCGCTGCTGCCGAAAGTACGATTCGCACTTGTTGGTGAAGAGCAGCGGATCGGACTTGCCGTCGAAGCGCGGGAAATCAAGCTTCTGGAACTTGGGGGGACGATCCAAGTCGCGCTGGCCGCCGCCCGTGCTCTCGGACGTCGAAGCCGACTTCTCCTTCAGTGCCAGCATGTCGGCCTTCATGGAGAACATCTCCTCCTTGAAGGACTTCAGCATCTCGACGACATCGGCGATGGTGGGATCAGCCATGGCGGGTGGGGGACAGGTGGACGCAGTGGAGGACGTAGGGGTTGGCGGCAGGGCAGGGTGGGCTGCGGCAGTGGAGGTTTGAGAGGTGGACGAGGATCGGCGTGACCGTGTGCCAGGTTGTCAAGGGCGTTATTGCCCAGCGACGGCGGCCCTCGGCTACGTAGCTCGTAGCCTTGGTCCGTGATAACTGGCGGGGTTATGCCCCCTCGCCTATCCTCGCTGGACGGGTTATACCCCCTGGCCGGCGGCTTGAGAGGAAGAAGAAGAGAGATAGGTTTAATCTTGCTTGATTTCAAAAGGTCTCCAATTACAAGGCTTTATAGCCTGGACTCCCAACAAGAAAGGAAACTAATCCTCTAAACTTAAGGAAACCTGATAATCTCTTTCTAAACAATCCCTATCTTACCAAACCTGGACTCTCCTAATCTGTCCAAGCCGCCTAGGCGCCTGGCTAGCCACTAACGGCGCCAGCCCCTTTGGCCAGGCTCTGGGCGCGCTCAGCGGCCCTGCGCACATCGCGCAGCCTGCGACGCCTAGTGTAAGTATTTCCCCACATGACACATATGCACAGAACCTTAACTGTTGGTAATGGTTATGAAAGGTCTTGTTTTCAGCTCTTGAATATATAGGCTTCAAAATTTTGTTGTTCTTGATTAGGATGGTAGAATATAAAATTAACTGATCTTATTGTATGTACCTGATTAATCTGAAAACATTGAAATAATTCTGCTCCTGGCTTGAGTAGGTATCTGAAGTATACAGAGAAATGGAACGTGCTGGATGCACTCCAGATAGAAAAGCGAGAGAAATGTTACATGATGCAACTGTAGTTCTGGAACAAAGAGGATGTAAGTATTTCATTTCATATGACTGGTGCTTTAAGGGTGAATACAATGGATGAGTGGTGATGTATGCAAAATGCTTTGACAGGTATCTATTGAATTGAAACTCTTGATATTGTAATCCGTCCATTGTCAATGCTTGTAACTTCAGGGACCCGCCTCCCTTTTTACTTACACATGCATGATGCAGAGCAAACACAGGGTAGGCAATTAGTTTTACACCTTGATTTATGGCATTGTCTCTTCTCCAGTTTTTCATTCTGCTAACACCACAATATGGATTATCATTTTTGCATTAAGTTGTTCCAAGTTCCAAGAAGGTATTTCAGTTTCTTTTACTTAATTTTCTACTGCTGGATTTGATGCAGAAAACAGCTGGAGATAACATTTTGTTTAGACCATTGAGGTCTGGCCATCAACTTCTGTGGTTAACCGTACAACATGTAAATGTTGCTTTGCCATGTGCCCATGCCCATCACTATTTCCATTTCAACTTTGAAGGCATACTTTTTTTTTCAATATACTTCATCTCTACTTTAAAGGCAGAGTATATGAGTCTAACTGTGTTCATCATACAGGTTGAATCCTGTACTGGTATTTTCTCCAATGTTGGGAAACACTATGCCTTCAAAGATTTGGATGGTTTTGGCATCAAGCCGATAATTCTGTATTTCCAAGGCTCCTGAATGTTTATGTTGAACAGAAGATTGAAAAAGGTATGAGGCTTACCAGTGCTGGTTTTCGCTTAAACAAACTACGAAGCATTACTTACATTAATTTTTACTGCTGTAGTGCAGGATAACAGAGTGTAGTTTTCACCCTTATGTTAGTCAGGGTTATGGTCACAGCAAGACTAATCAGAAAATATACATAACCATGAACAGCAAGAAGGATGGACACCCTGAAAATGAAGTACATCAACGTTGTCGAAGTTTCTTACAAGTTGCTTTCTTTCTGAGTCATATATTAGGAATTTGGTGTGAGTGTGACGAGGAATTGCTGAAAACATTAGGTGTTTTGATTATTGATTCTTATGTAACTGTATCCAAGCAGCTACATGGTAGCTTATGTAATCAACTACCAAGTGGTAGAGTGTATACAACTGTATATTCACTATTTATAAAAAATGCCAATTGTAAATACTGTAAATGCAAAGTAGCACAAACGAATTATGATTTAGTTCTAATAAATAGACTGTAAATACTTGATGGCTTGATGCACTATTAAGATTAGAATAGCCAAATGTAAATATTTGATTCTGTCCTGGTTACTGAATTAACTTTCACACCTAAGTCCACGTTGTTATGATTGAGTTTATTTATTATGGGCTCCATCACTTATAGTTTATACAAAATGGAAAAAAAAAAAACCCCCGCATGATCAAACCTTTTTCATCAGAATTGTAGTTCCTCCATTTGTATATTATCACTATTGGACTCCATACATGTTTGGATCATAAATTTTGCTTGATGCCAACAATAACATAAAATTAAGAAAAAATACAGTATTCTTTCGTTACTTTGCTAGAACGAGTAGCAAGGCAAGCATTTTGATAGATTTGTGGCGGGGTGGTGCACAGGCAGTGGGGAAGGCCATGGCTGAAAAAACGGTGCGAGCGGAATCCGTAGAACTTTCACGGGAAAAGGAGGGCTCTGGAGGACGGTTCGTGGATGTTCAGGAAGGGCTTGGTGGTTGTGGCAGAGTTTGATGGCGCGAAACCATAGATGAGATAGAGTTCAATTCAATTCCGATCTAGGTGAGGGTGCTGAAAATGCCCTTGGGCTGATGGTGAGATGATTTGAGGAGGTGATGCGGATGACGATGATATTGCTATCAGTCAGTATATGAGGATCAAGGTGAGGCTGGACATTCGCAAGCAATTGATGGATCTAGGCGAGGAGGGCCAAAGACACACGAAGTTTACGGTCTTATCGGCCACATTGATCGAATGTGTGAAATGCAGTTGGAAAGAGGGGTTGTCATGCAGTTGGAAAGAGGTGTTGTCCAGCAGCTTTCAAAATGATGCAGCAAGCTAGGGGAAAATTGTGGTGGTGAGATGAGAAGGGCACAAAAGGCGCAGAAGAATACTACGACGCCCCAACTGAATGTTTCAAAATGAAGCACGGAGCTAGAGGAAAATTGTGGTGGTGAGAGATGAGAGAGGCGCAAAAGGCCTAGAAGAATACTGGCGACCCAACTCAATGTTCAGAGTCGTCAAGAAAGAGTCGTCAAGAAAGTTCTATTCTAATCCGAGCACATTCAGCATAAGATCCATTCAACATTCAACAATGTCAATTACTCAATTGCCAGGTACAAAATTTTCAATCAAAGAGAATAATGTTCCCACGAACTCTGTTTACTGTCAGGTAAATTCTATAGGAACAAAACAAAAGACAAGTCCAGCAAGAAGATCCGCTACAGCACTATTGCACAAGAGCGCTCTACTGGTGTGGCTTCCTTACTGCTCACCCGGTGTAGTCTTAATGATATCAGAATCACCTGAAAACAGAATACAATTACTCTTCCTATCCATATTTTGATCAAAACATCAAATTGACCTGTGGTAGGGTGGAGCCATTACCAGGATCAATAATACTGAGGCAGCAGACACGGAAGTATTTTCCACAGGCTGTTCCCAGGTCAACATTGTCTGGAAAACAACAAATTGAAGTTAATTTCAGGACAATGTCACAAAAACAGTTAATTGCAAAGACAAACACAACCATGTCTCAAAACAAACGGTAGGAACCAACCATGCACATCATTCTTACAATGTAAATTCATATCATGGACATAGCCAGAAATATATTTCCAGGGGAGCCAATTAGTAATAATTTTGGGTTTATGGAAGACAAAATGATATTTTCAGTTGATATTGTTAATAAATAACTTAAGCATTAAGATGCATGGGGTGACATGGTCCTCAGCTCCATCACTGATTCTTGTGCTTTTCTGCAACTGGCTAGACATTACAAAAGAATATATTGATTAAAAGGTACCATGCCTACTGACAGTTGACAATTAAACATTTCACTAGATCATATGCAACATCAATTAAAAGAACCAAAAGTAAGGGATGCAAACTTACTTCCATGGAAGTGGTGGACTGTGACTTTAGCAAGCATAGCATAGTACTCAATTTCAGACTTCCGGAGCGGAGGACAGTTGTTAGCAATGATCACTAGCTTTGCTGTAAATCAATAGATTGATTTAGGAATATTACATGCTATATAACAAATGATATTGCACAAATTCTATAGTAAAAGGCAGACATTATAGTTTTGTATGTACTCACGTCTAAATTTAAATATATATTGTCATGTGGAAGGAACAGTTAGGCAAAGCAAAGAAGTTTACATTACACCATCTAATAAATAGACAGGAGATATTCAAAACACAACATAATCCAAAAAACACTATAAAGCAAAATTATAAATTTAAATTAGTAAGAAGATATCTCCACTCATGCCCAACCAGTGATACCACACACTAGTAACATATATGGACGACATGGGGATCACTATGGCGTTGACTCATACACAATGACCATCTAAATTCAGCCATTGGTAATCAGTTTTCAACGCAAAACTCAAATGCCAGCCACATATAAAAAATAACTATTCTAAATACATCAACATATGAAGAGTTTCAAATAACAATCAGAGGATCAGATTTCTGGCTTGGTTCTCTCAAATGAGAAATTGTAGCGCTCAGTATGTTCATTGTCGATCATCTGGGGAAAGGGTCATCATATCCTCTGAAGTGGACAACACAGTTAAGAGAACAAAAAAGCTCAAAAAGTGGCATAATTTTGATAAGGCGCAACAAAAAGATCACTACATGAATTCAGAATCATTTTTTCTACATAAATGAAGGATCAGAATTCTGGCTTGGTTTTCTCAAATGAGAAATTATAGCGCTCAGTATGTTCACTGTCGATCATCTGGGGAAAGGGTCATCATATCTTCTTGGGTATGCAAAACTCAGTTAAGAGAACAAAAAACAAAGAGACATAAATTTTGAAAAGAGGAAATGAAGGATCAGAATTCTGGCTTGGTTTTCTCAAATGAGAAATTATAGCGCTCAGTATGTTCACTGTCGATCATCTGGGGAAAGGGTCATCATATCCTCTTGGGTATGCAAAACTCAATTAAGAGAACAAAAAAATACAAAAAGAGACAAATTTTGAAAAGAGGCAACAAAAAAAGCACTTCACAAAAATCTGATTCAATTTTTCTGCATAAATAGAGGATCAGAATTCTGGCTTGGTTCTCAAATGAGAAATTATAGCGCTCAGTATGTTCACTGTCGATCATCTGGGGAAAGGGTCATCATATCCTCTTGGGTATGTAAAACTCAATTAAGAGAACAAAAAAATACAAAAAGAGACGCATATTTTGAAAAGAGGCAACAAAAAAAGCACTTCACAAAAAATCTGAATCAATTTTTCTGCACAAATAGAGGATCAGAATTCTGGCTTGGTTTTCTCAATGAGAAATTATAGCGCTCAGTATGTTCACTGTCGATCATCTGGGGAAAGGATCATCATATCCTCGACTTCGACTAACAACATTATGGTATAGAGGCGAAAAACATTCAGATAACATGTCCAGAAAATACGTTGTCCAGAGAATATTTTGGTGGGCGTCCATGTAGCCATAAAATTATAGTGGCTGAGGTCATGAACCCAAGGCCCTATTCTCCTTCTCTCAAAGTCATATTCCCATTGTGACATGTAAAAAATGTTCACTTCTGTTGTTTGTTCTCTTCAGTTGGAATAACAAAAGTTACAAGTAACTGTGCACAATCATAGATGCCCCCACCAGCTAGAAAACGATCATTAAGCCCACACGAACAAGCTAGTAAAACTAATGGTCATCACATCTATTCATAGAGTGGCCATTGCCAATTCTAATCTACATTCAGCAGTAAAGAACAACTAGACCATCCCACAGGATTAATCTACTATCTACGATCTAGAAACATAGGCACACATCCATAGGCACCGATTCACCGTTCTAAAGAGTTAATCTAGCAGCCTTACGCATGAAACAGAATAGCAAGGCCGAGCTTCCTTACACTTGGAGTTCCTGATGGTCCTGAGGACAGTCTTGTAGCCGAGCGTGTACTTGCCGCTCTTCATCACAAGCTGCAGCTTGTTGTTGATGTTGTCCGTAGACTTCTTCTGCAGAAAACCAACAAAGACGAAGAAAACAAAGCTTAGAACAGAAATTGCATGCCATACTGCCGCAGTGCCGCCCGGAAGACGTCAGCAGATCGACGGAAAAGGCGGGAGAAACGTGGGCTTGTGGTCGAGATACGGGGGATAGATGTGAGAGAGCGGGAGATAGGTACCGTCTTCTTTGCGGCCACCATGGTTGCGCCCCGAGGAGGAGTGACGGCGTCGAAGCGGGTTTGCGCGGCGGCGGCGGCGGCTCCTTCTCGGGGATGACTGCGAGGATGAAGGGTGGAGACGCTAGGGTATGCTCCTTTAATAGAGTAGAGAGCCTGAGGGTTTGCCCGCTGTGGGCTTTGTAGAATGGGCAGGAGTTCTTTGGGCCCAGCCGCAGAATATAGTTGCAGCTCCCTCTATCGACGGGCCTGTTGGGCTGCCCGCCAGGAATGCAGCTTATTTGCAGTCGGAGCAGCTGTAACTGTACAATGGTTGGTTTTGGCTGCAAAAAAGTTGCAATTCTTCTACTCAATAGATGTGTAGTCATAAATCATGCTAATGTTTGTTTATATCTAAATTTTTGTAGAAAAAACATACTTCACATGAGAGTCTCTAAAAAATTTTTGCCTGAATTTCACTAATTTTGATAATTTTGGAGGGTGACCGAAATTTTTTTAATAATGAAATTAAAACGCTGTTGTCCACTGCCATTCTTGCTCGCTTCCTTGAGCTGCCAGACACTTGAGAAGAGTCTCTTGCTGTGTATTTCGCATTCCTTTTAGATACATTTGGGACAGGTTTACCAGAGCCTGAAAGGGTCCAGTAAATTACCAATAATTCTTTCTTTCCTTTCTCGGTCAAGCTACTTCCTGTCTTGAATGGTCCTGCTGAATCTGTAGGGACAGTCATCACCATTGGTTTCTTTTTCAGAGGCGTGAAAAATGTTGATCCATCTGGAAGTTCTCTGCTTGCAAAGTAGCTTGGCGTATTCCGACCCTCTCAGAACTCAGAAGTGACTCAGTTTGATGCATCTGTTCATCAACTGCATTGCCTGCAAAGTTTGGGACGGTCACAGCAACAAGCTTAACTCTGTATTTTCAAGGCTCTTGATTGTTTATGCTGGACAAAAGTGTGAAAAAGGTATGGGGTTTACCAGTGCCGGTTTGCACTTAAGCAAACAATGAAGCATTACTTACATTCATTTTTACTGTTACAGCGCAGGATAAAACCGGTATTCTTTTCGCCTTTGTACGTAGTCAGGCTTATGGTTAAGGCAAGACTCTGTATCAGGGATAAATATAAGAAATTTTGAATCATGGACAGTGAGATGCATAATTGGATAATGAAGTACATCAACATTGTGGATTTCCTTTACGTTGCTTTCGTTCTGAGTCATATGTTAGGAACTTTGTGTGATAAGGTATTGCTGGAAACATTAGGTGTCTGGTTATGACTTTTGTGTAACTGGATCCAACTGTATGTAGCTTATGCAATCAGCTATCTATCAAGTGGTAGAGTGTGGACAACTTCTCATCTTCACTATTTATAATGCCAATTGTTTCTTTTCTTTTCTTTTTTTTTTACTCTGCTTCATAGTATCACATTATGCTGCTTAAATTCTGTATTTGTGCTAAAAGACTATATTCAAAGTAGGATCAAGCAATTATGATTCAATCCTGACAGATTGTAGATATTTGATGCACTACTAAAATTAGAAGATGAGCCAAGTGTAAATACTTGGTTGTCTCATGGATACTGAATTATGGGCTTCTTCCTGTTATTATGGGCTTCATCGTGCATAATCTATACAGGAAACACATGATCAAATCTTTTTCATAATAGCAGGTTCTCCATTCCTATACCAACACTCACCGAATCCTTACATACACGATCAGTTCATACATTTTGCTTGATCCTAATAATATGTTTCTTCTATATAGAACTAATAAACATATAAGAAATTTTGACAGATTTGTGATCATCATCAAGACGGTGGAACAACCAGCGAGCACGACAGGCAAAACCAGCGGCGTCGGCGCGGCGTGATCTCATTTGAGCTCCTCATCGTCCTCGCAGTCACTGAGCAAATCGTCAATGGCCTCGACATGGGTCATGCGCGCGGACGCCTGCTTGACCCAGCGCGCCATCTTGGCGGTCTCCCTGCTGACCTGCACCTGATCCTCCAGCGCCTTCCTGAGCCTGCGCTGCTGCTCCCTGAGCTCGGTGGCCATCCTCCTGTTCTCGTCGCCCCACTCGTCGGCGTCGACGCCGAGGACGTCGCCGGACCCGTGGTGGACCTTCTTCGTGGCCTTGGACGATGGCGTCCTCTCCAGCGGCTTCTTGGGGGAGAAGCCGAAGCAGCACGCCTGGCGCTGCGGCGGCGGCGAGGGGGAAGCGGAGGAGGAGGAATCCCTCCCCCGGTTCCGCTCCCGCAGCGTCGGCCGCCCCCGCGGCCCTGACCCGAACAGCCGCTCCAGGTCGTCGGCGCCGTCTTCGGCGTCGGCGTCGTGGACCGCGGGTGCGGGGGCCGGGTCACGAGCCTCACGCGGCGAGGACCCGCCGCACTTCGTCTCCGCGTCTCCCGGCAGCGGCGGCGGCGGAGGAGGATCTTCGTGGACCGCGGGGGCCAGGTGATGCTCAGGCGGAGCCGGAGCGGGAGGGTTGGGGTCGGGGAGAGCGGCGGCGGGCCCCGGTGCGGTGACGCTGCGGGTGAGGGTCCTGACGGGTGGCGGTGGCGCTGCGGCCGAGGGTAGGGACTTGAGCTTGCGGAAGCGGGCCTCGAGGGTGGACGGGAGCGCGGAGTCGTCGGCGAGGTGGGCCGTGTTGAGCTTGGCGATCTGCTCGAGCGCCACCAGGTCCGCCGCCTCCGCCAGGATGGCGTCCACCGCCGACAGCTTGCCGCCGGCGCCGCCCGAGTAGTAGTGCGCCATGTAGGCTGTGGGTGTGGATCGGGAGGGGGGGGGGAGAGTGGAGTGAGGAGCTAGGGTGAAAGTGCGGCGCGGATGTGTGGTGGTGATGGGAGAGCGAGGGGAGCGTCCGGCGGCGTCCGTCCGTTGCTTTCCTTTCCTTGTCACGCTCGGCGCGTGGCGGTGAAGAAGCTGCTAGACTGGCTGGTCCGGTCGCCGCATCGGATGCCTGCGCTTTTGACCGTTGTGTCGTGATGCGGTTGGTGGGGCCCAGAAGACGCCGCGGGCCGCGCGGCCTGCGTCAAAAGGTATTTGGTGACTGGGATGGGCCTCATCAAGGAATGAAGGCCCATAATGCGGTTCTAGGCTGGGCTTTGTGATTTGCAGGAAGTGTCTATCGTTGTTGGGCCGGGGATGATTAGATGGGGCCTTCCACCCGTTGCGCCCACGGGCCACGAGCCCACGACGTGCGAGGAGCGCGCGCTGTGGAAGCTGCTTGTGCTTGCACTGCCGTGATCTCTTGGGCTGATGAAGCTGGACAAGCACTGTCAGCCATTCAGGTCCGTCAAGCCCATCACCCGTAGCTGCCCTAAGCCTGCCTACAGCCTTCCCCATTGTTCAGCTACACTGCGTTTCCTTTCTCGTGCAACCTTGCACTTTTTCCGTATCGCGTTTGGCAACCTCTAGCTTGTGACAATGGGCCGTGATTCCTTCTTTCTTTCCCGAGCTCTGTGTCCCAGAAAAGCTCAATTTGGCGTATCTGCCATGGCAATAATCAATACTACTACAGTAGTACACCTCTAACTCTAAATATTTTTCTTACAAAGTGTTGTTTGTCGATTATGTCAGTGTCACCTATAGCCAGTCAACCAGAAGCTAGTTTGCGTGCAAAGCGTTGTTTGTTTACTATGGCCTTGTTTAGTTCCCAAAAATTTTCAAGATTCCCCATCACATCGAATCTTTGGTCGCATATATGGAGCATTAAATAAAGACAAAAATAAAAACTAATTACACGGTTTATCTGAAATTTGTGAGATGAATCTTTTGAGCCTAGTTACGCCGTGATTGGACAATGTTTGTCAAATAAAAACGAAAGTGCTACAGTAGCCAAAAAGCCAAAATTTTGCGAACTAAACAAGGCCTATGTCAATGTCACCGCTTCACAAGCATGACAGATGTGTGACGTACTGCTCCCACCTTTTAAAATAAACCTGACTTTTAAAATTATTCTAAGTTAAAATACTTTAAAATTAACGAACTTTATATGGAAAAGTACGATTATTCACTAAGTTATATAATGTAAAATTATTTTCTGATACATCTAATTGTATTAATTTACTTTCATGTACTAAATACGAGTGTTCTCTTATATAAATTCAGTCAAACTAAAAAAAAGCTTTATGCACCTATAAATCTAATTTATTTAGGTACAAAAGGAGTAATTAGAGAAAGTCATGATGTTGTTGCTTTTTCTCTTAAACAACTGTTTTGGGTAAAGTTGCTGCTCGGACGGCTCTTGGTGCTTTGTAATTTAGCTTCACTGCTAACTTTACCGACGTCCATTTTAATTCACAAATAATTTATTTTTATCTTAAACTGACTTTTTTATTAGTATTACTTTCTACTTCAGATATATAATAGAAATTTAGGTGCATCTCTAAAAATATTAAGCTTACTTTGAATGATTTTATATTTAGTTTAAAATCAAAATTAATTTAGAGCATGTGCTTTATTAATATATCATAAAATTTACTTGAGCAGATATTTTGGGAAACCACATGAAAACAAAATATATTTTGAACCATGAATTTAGATGATATTGAGATTTTTGGCAAAGCCATTTTGAGACTAAACGGTTTAACTAAAAACTCAAATATAGCGTTACGGGGGATTTTGATTTTAAAGGCACAAAAACTATGACACCAGATCCAACGAAAAGGGTTCATGTTTAACTTTTAGCATATAATAACAAATACGTCCACCATTGCAATGGAACGTACAAATTGTTGTATGATCATCCGGACGACATAAGGCATGAAGACATAAGCCACACATCTGTTTTAGTACATCTTAGAATAAAAATTTATAATATAGTTAGATGCATATTCCGACTTTTGGAGATTTTTTTTAAAGAAAACAACCCTAATAAATAGATGGAGGGAGTATTGTTCGAACTCATATCATATGAGCACTGAATCCATGAGTCTTGGTCACGGATAGAGGACAGCGTGACGCGAGAGCATTGTGAAAAGTACAGTAAATACTAGGACAGATTCAGTTTTGTTTTTTTTCTTTATTATTAGATATAGATAAAATAAACTTTGATTTTTTTTAAAAAAAACTAGGTCCTTTTGTTTTGGATATATATATATATAAACAAATGTATTTATTAGTCTAAAAAACAAATTTGGAATGTATGATGCGGCTCGGTGTTGTCACGCGCAAATAAAAGAGTGTTTTATTCATCGGTCACACCAACGAAAATGCACATATGATAAGGTTCACAACGGCGACAGGCAGGACGAGAATTAGTTATTAGTTTCTAGAAATTTCGTTCAGCGGTACTTTTAGCTTTTGGGTCTTGTTTAGTTAGATTTCCCGTCACATCGAATCTTTAGACACATGCATGAAGTATTAAATATAGACAAAAATAAAAACTAATTGTACAGTTCAAATTGACGAGACGAATCTTTTGAGCCTAGTTAGTTTATGATTGGATAATATTTGTTAAATACAAACGAAAAAGCTACAGTGTCGATTTTGCAAAATATTTTGGAACTAAACAAGGCCTTGGTACTACTGTGGTAACCAGATAGGGTTAGTGACTTCCTGTTATTCTCGAAGCATCTTTTCGTTGCTACAGATGTTTTCCAACCACATGAGCGTCCCTGTTGCAGTGAAAAAAAGGCTGCCTTTCCCGTGCACATGTGGCATCATTTAAGCCATGTTTTGTTTGTACATCAAAAAGCATCTTTAAAAGATTATCTATATCATTCTTAAATATTAAAAATAAAAATTATGATAAAAATTACCCTCTAATATTTTTTCCTAACTAATTACTTGAATATAGTCATCTTTTATTTCAGATTATTTACTGATTAAAAATAGAAAATGAGAATAACTTTCTAGAATGCGCACGAGATTTACAAAAGGTATTGAAGAATAATAGGATATAGAAAATGATTTTAATATAAATAACTCTTTAATTGATATTTTATATAAAGTCTGTTTGTTTGTTTAAAAAGTTATAATTGAAAGTATTATTCATTGGTTTATGTAAGAGAAAAAACTATTGCCTAAATTCAAAACACAGAGCCGTGAGATTTAGAAGATATTCTAAGGTTCCTGTCGCCGCGCCCAGCGAACGAGAGTGCCAGTAGATTCTCTTGGATGAAACTGGAATCCGTATATTCTTCGTTTAGTTTTTTCTTATCTTACTTAAATTAAAATAAAAGAAAAACTATGTTATTATATCTATTGTCCACGTTTTGCTTTCCGTTAATTTTCGTCTCCCACGATGACGCGAGCGCACAAGTCTTTCGGTGCCGTGCCACGGAAGTTGGAGAAGGGGAATGGAACGGAGCACCTTTCCTTCTAGAATGCAAGATGATGGTGAAAACCATAATCTCAAATTCTCAGGCCTTGTTTAGTTCTCAAAAAGTCTTGCCAAAAATTTTATATTATCCATGACATCGAATCTTGCGACACATGCATAAAGTATTAAATGTGGACGAAAACAAAAATTAATTACACATATTACCTGTAATTTAACAAATCTTTTGATCGTCTATGATTGAACAATATTTGTCAAATAAAAATAAAATTGCTATAGTACCGAAAATCTACAATTTTTGCCAACTGAACAAGGCCTGAATGGCAGGGCCTTAAAAGCCTTCTTCTGTTGGAGATTACGGTTGGAAATCCTCATGCGTAACGAATCATTTGACACTGACAGTGTGCTACTGGTATACTACCTCTGTAATAAAAAAAACTAGGTTTTTATGTGAGTCAATTTTTCTAGTTTTGACTAAGTTTATGAAAAATTTTATTAAATTTTGCTTTCTCTGTTTTAAAATACAAAGCATCAAAGTTTAAAATTCATTTTAAATTACAAGTATTGTAGATTTCTCAAATTCATTATTGTGTATTGGATTTTTAAACCTCATTCATGACAGCCAAAATCAATGACATGCATGACTTCCTTTTTAAACTATATGTGTTCCTAAAAAGATTAAGCAAGTTAATAGCCAGACAACTAGACTCCTTATTTAGTCGTAAAATTGCTTATATATCGTTGATGATTCTAAATAGCTATATCATGAAAATACACATCATAGTCTAATGGCATTTATTTGATATCTTAATATAATATATATATTTTTAAAAAAACTTGATTTAGGAGCGCTTGAATGAATTCTCGAATAATAATAAGGATTATAATAATATTATTGGACGGCCGGACTGAGTATAAGCTCGCTCGTATGTTTCCCTTGGCTGGTTTAAAAACATTTGAACCTCGTATTACTGTATTTGAAGCCCGACCCCTGTTTTTGAATGAAGTCTTGGAGCTGGAACCTGATGTCCAAATTCGGCAACTCCATGACTCCATGCTTCTGGATGAACAACCATTCTTTTACACATTTGACGAAGACGAAGAATAAAAAATATACGTACAAATGTTTGCAGATTAGTCAAATGCGCTAGAAGCAACAAACGCAAAAAGTCGAAAAAGCAGCGGGGACGACGGGACGACGAGGGGCATCCATGAGATTGGACCGACCTGCGTTCCCCTGCCCTTCCGTTCCGTTCCTCCCCCGTCCGGCTGCCCGCTAGCCTACTACGACTTGGAACTTGGACCCCTTCCCCTTCCCCTTCCCCTTCTTCCTCTTCCTCGTGTCCTCTTCCGCCACCACCACCCTCAATTGTCAAATCAGGCATCCTCCACCACCACCCACCACCAAAGCACCCGTCTTTACTTGAGTCTCTCCTCTACCCGCGAATCCGTTGCGAGCTGCGGGTCAAACTAGACTCTTCCTCCTTCTCTGGGGTGAGAGTCTGAGTTTGCTGCTGCTGCCTGCCTGCCTGCCTGCCTGCCGGAGATGATGGACGCCGGAGGAGGAGGGGTGCGGTCGCAGGGGGTCAACCCGGACTGCCCCAACGCCGCTAACCCCTTCCACCGCTGCGCCGAATACTGTCCCGTCCCCGCCCCGGCCGCCAACAAAGCCGCCTCCGCCTCCGCCGCTGCGGCGCGCGGCAAGCCGGCCCCGCCTCGTCCGAGGACGACGACGGTGGCGCAGAACGGGACAGCCAAGCACGGAGACGGCGCTGCGCGCGTCGTTCCCGCCGCCGACGCGGAGGAGGAGGAGAACGACGGCGGCGAGAGGGAGGAGTCGCGGGCGGTCGACCCGGGCTACTACCCGGCCAGTAAGACGTCTCCGCCTCGTCAGGGGCCGGCGCCGGTGCTGGGCTACGCGGCGCAGAACGGGACCGCGCGCCGTGTCGTGGAGGAGGAGTGCGAGATTACCGTCGTCGATGACGCGGAGGAGCAAGGCGAGAGCGTCGAGAACTACGGGGCGGAGGAGGAGCAGGGCAGTGGCGGCAGGACGAGGACGAGCGCCCGGTCGCCGGCCACGGACGGGGAGGGCAGCGGCGGCAGGACGAGGACGAGCGCCCGGTCGCCAGCCACGGACGGGGAGGCCGGCGGCGAGAGGCAGTGGCAGGCGGTCAATCCGGACTGCCCCAACGCCGCCAACCCCTTCCACCGCTGCGCCGAGTACTGCCCCGTTCCCGTCCCCAAGGTGCCGCTGCCGCCACGTGGATACGAGGGGAGCACGCACAGCGACCCTGGCGCGCCGCATCCCAGGCCGCGCCGCCGCGACAAGGGCGGCTCCGGCGGCCTCCCCCTCTACGTCTTCCGTAAGCCCTCTATCTGCAATTCCGGATTTCTTCGCTGGAACTCCGTGTCCATGAGCAAGTTTCGATCTTTGCGCGCTGCTCCCTGAAGAAAAACTGAAAATTCCCATCTCTTTGCGTGCTTCTCGCAGTGCGCGAAGGTTCTGATGGCGACGGGAAGAAGGTGGATCCCCGCTGCCCCAACGCGCCCAACCCGTTCCATGTCTGCACCGACCACTGCCTCGCCAAGATAGCCGACGCCGGCCGCTCGTCGGAGGGCGCCAAGTCGCCCATTTCCCTCTTCTCGCGCCACTCCCGCCGTTCCTCATCGTCCTCCGAAGGTTGTTAACTTCATCACCTGTAATGTTGGCCTGTCTTGTTTTCTCCAGCAGCTTGTTGGTCCATTGCTGTAATAATTTTTGTGTTCTTTGGGTGTTGGTTGCATCAGAGGGTAGCTTGAAGTCCCCGGGGAGTAGGAAGGTGGATCCAAAGTGTCCGAATGCTGGCAATCTGTTCCATGAATGTGGTGAGCATTGTGCCACCAAGATGCAGCAGACAGAGCAGCACAAGGGGTTCAATATCAAATCCCCACGCAGAAAAGGTAGAGCATTGTGTACTGATAGACTTAACCTGTTGATGTGAAATTCATGCATAACTAGTTCATGACATTGCAATTGTGTGGTGAATTGTGATATTGATCCTAAGTTACAGTGGTTATCATCCAACAAATTCACGGACTATTAGAGATTTTACGTGTTGTTGTACATTGCAGGGGGAAATTATGTCTGTATCTGCATGCATCGTGTCAAGAGTCTAGCACATGGTTTTTTTTTTGTAACTTTTGAGGCGGTGTTGCTTGAACCATATTGGTTGAATGGTTGTCATTGCAGGGGGAAAGAATGCTACAGTGATTCCAAATTGGAAGGTTGATCCAAGGTGCCCTAATGCGTCCAATCCATTCCATATGTGTGCCCAGTATTGCTTTGATCATCTCAGTGAAACAGCGCAGACAAGTGCAACCAAGTCAGGTGTGTGTCTGTGTTTTTATTTTTTTTAATTCTCCCTGAAACTGCATGTGCTGTACACATGGATATGCAATGTGCCAGCAGTGGTGTAAGGGTCAGTGATGGATTCCCTCTGGCTGCTATATTTATGCTTTGCGATCTATTATTATGTATTTATTTCCAGACAAGAGTAGAGGCAAGGATATTCCTAAAGATGAGCGAAGAGGAGAAATCAACTCTGATTGTGTCAATGCATCCAACCCCTACCACAAGTGTGGTGACCACTGCAAGAGAAGAGGGTGATAGGTAGACGAGGAAGGTAATTTCCTCTCATAATTCTCTATCTCTTCAAATGTCATCGGTCAATTGATGGCAACTTGGGAAAACATTCTTCAATTTTCGTCAGCATCAAGCCAAAGTTAGGTGGATGTGAATTTCAGCTTGCTAAGTCCTTTTGACCAGTTCACCCTTCATTCAAGATCCCATCTGGTTAAAATTTGGTATTTTAATATGCTTGCTACAGATAGTAAAGTTCCCCTGGACTGAGCCAATCGTTCATTCATTTAAGAGTAGCCTGTTATCTTTGAGTCAACTGCTAAATTATTGTTTGTAGCACAGAAAGTGAACAGCTTCTATGCACTTTTGTGTCTCAAGAACTGTCAAGCTTCTTTCTTTTTCATCATCCACTATTATTTTTGGTAGAAAATATGAAAAATGCTCAGTGTTTTCTTTATGCGCATCATTCTAGAGCTTGTTAAGGAACTTAACATCATGTTGGTATATGGAGTGCTAAAAGATATAGCGGTCTTCATGATTACAACATAGAATACCTTTTTTTATTATTATTGAGTTTCTAGAAATCTTAAAACTTCTTCTCTGACAAACATGCTGTTTGCCTTTGGTCCCAGATCATAATTTAGGGTTGCCGGTCACTTGTGTTGCACAAAGGGCCAATTGGTAGATTTATTTTATCTAACAAGAAACATCCTGCTATGGAATAAAAAAAATATTCTGACTGTTGATTTATTTGGAGATTTCACATGCAAATCATGGAACTCTCTAGTTTTTACTTTTCAACGGTCATCTTTCCTTTTCTATTATTTAATCATTTGGCATTTTCTTCCTCTTTTTGTTTACAATCTCACCATTTTTTGGACTATATAAGAGTGGCATAATGTTCCCATTTAGAACGTGGTTTGCTTGCAAAAACTTGGTGGCTGTGCCTTTTGCCCTCTTTTTAAAAAGATTTTCCCCTGATCGATCTTTGAAGCCTCTTGCCCAGCATGTTGCGGATTGCTGGGTCTTTTTGTAGAAAAAAAAAAGAAAAGGAAACTTGGGGCATAGTTGAATAACAGATTAAGAAAACAAACGTTGGAAAATGCTTTGACCATTTCGGTAGTTGAAAAAAAAGAAAGATGTTGAACACTAGTATCACATGTCTTTCTTCCTTTGTTTATCTACAAATGAGGTTCCCTTCTTTTGGTGGGGAGTTGACAAGCATACCTTTCTTTTTTGTGATGAAAACAGGCTGGCGAGACAAGATCTCTTCAGAGGGACGATCGACGACGACGACGATGAAAAATTACTAAGTAAATTCCATCGACGGACCATAGGCTTTGAGCTGCAGCAGAGGCTGTTTTGTAGGGTGTTGCAGCTGTTTGAATTTGAATCCTTTCCTTGTGTGTTCCTCCCCTGTGTGCTTCCATATCATCATCATTATTATTATTTTTTTATTTCGCCATTTCCAGCCTATACTAGTGAAATGCATATATGGCATATTGTAGTTCCATTGTAATGTATATTTTTTTCCCCTGATGATGAAGGCTGTACAAATAGAAGCATCCTGGAGTATCTGCTGTTCTTTTTTTTTCCCTCTTTCCCTTCACTTGTGTAAGTGTAAGATATAAGAACCCTCCGAACTTATAGCACCAAAATGAAAGCAAAGCAGGTTTTGGTTTTCCATCGATGTCTTGGTATTGATTGTTCGAGGAAAAACAGGAGGTTGTGGTGCCAAGACCAACAAGAGGAGGAAGGTGTTCATTAATCGCCGGCTGGGCGGTGTTTGTTAGCGAGTCATGCTTGCAAACCAAGCGTTTGCGGCCATTTATTTTGGCCTCCAGGTTCCAGCCGCCGTGTCAGTCGGTCGTCACCGGTGGACGAAAGAACATGGGGCCGGCGCGGGGCGGGGCGGGGCGGCGGCTCTTCATGAGACGAGACGAATGAGATGGCCCTTCGCTTGGACAAGCCCGCGTCTGGCTGCTCTTTCTGGTTGGGAGTTGAAACCAGAACCAGAACCAGGTGCTTCTATAACCAGAACCCAGTGCTTCTAGAACCAGAATCCGTGGCGTTGCCCGGTTGCAGACAGGTGTCAGGTGGTGTGCCGCGCATCAGTTGTCAGACAAGTCTATGGCCATTTTTGAACTCAGACTACTCCGTTTAGTGTAAAGTTTATCGTTAGTCATATTAAATTTTTGACACATGCATAAAGTATTAAATATAGACTATTTATAAAATTTACAAGACGATTTTTTTAAAAAAATTTAATTAGTCTATAACTGTACATTAATTTTTAAATAAATAAAATAAAAATACATATTAAATTTTAACACTTCCAACCAAACATTGAAGGACATTTTCGCTTGCAGCTGTCCATTTGAGGTTCTGTTCTTTTCCATACGTGACCACACGAGAAGACGAACTGCCTGGTGTGGTGTGGATCCAGGAGCCTGTCAGACGCGCACGCGCAGCGTGTGGGTGACGTGATGAGTGATGATCATGCGGTGCAGGGTCAGGAGGTCCACGGCGCTGGTGGTGGTTGCACTTGCGCACGGCACCGACGGGCATACGGTTGCGTCGCTTTTGTGTTCACATCACACGGTTACGGTTGACACGTACCCCTACTACGCGGCGTCAGGACGAAAGGCGAGTCGCGCCGGCCGTGGCGCCGTGCGCGCTCTCGACTCTCTCTCTCTCTCTCTCTCTCTCTGCCTCCTGACTGGGACTGGGACTGGGACTGCAACGGACCGCTCTGGTTGGTAGTAGTCGTACAAGTACAACTGCAACGGGCTTCCTTATTTTTTTTAATTCGTCTCCGTATAGCCGTACTATTATTATTCTAAATACTTTGCACGTGTTGGAAAAAAAAGGGTACTCCTACTCGACAGTTCAAAGCTTTGTGGGGATCTTAAGACTTGCCACGGCAAAGAAGAAATAAATTCACTTTCTAAGGAAATTGCTATCAGGAGCTCTTTATTCTCTCTCTTTTTTTTTGGTCCTTTTAAAGTATACCCTTTCCGTTTTCGAGAAAAAGGACAAGAGATATGTAATACAATATTCTTTTCTTCCTTTATCCCTATCCATCCATACAGGATTCCTCAAGTCAAGATATAATACCCAATTCTTTTCATTTATTATATGTTTCTGCTCTTTAATATTATATCAATATGTGATAAAGGTTTGCTCGTAATCACGAATTATGCGTGTGGTTATGATGCATCAGGTCTTACAAGGGGAATACTAGGAGGGCGGAGCTTGCCGCTCAGGGTGAAAACGGTACAAATATATTTTTTAAAAATTGTATTCAAGCTCAAATTTGTTTAGAGAGGTTTATATCTGTTTGTATTCGAATCCGAACATTCAATATCCGATACCGTATCCGTATCAAACTACTCAAATCGCATATTTATGATGTAGACATCTAATCATATGGCATAGTTCACACTATTCGTATTCAGTGGCGGAGCTTGACAAGAAAACAAGAGGGGGCCATTATCACTAATTTCTTACTTAATATGCATATTTATTAATTTGAATCACCAAATTAATAGCTACTTAATGGAGTTTTCAATTAGCAAGGAGGGGCCATGGCCCCCTTTTTGCCTAAACGTAGCTCCACCAGTGTTCGTATTTGAATCCGAATCCAAACACAAATATGAAAATAAATATAATATCAAAACAAATACAATATCAGTGATATCCATTCGTATTCCATCCATTTTTATCCCTACGCCTGGCCTTGCAGTGTCAAAGTCATCCAAACTGGCCTAGGTTGGCTTGCGGTGGATGTGGGAGATGCTCATGTACAATGACATACATAAATGAACATGAGCACGGCGTCCTTTCCACCATCGCCCGTAACTTGAAACGGGACGGGGGGTCTGTTGTGATGATCGACGATAGTGACCCTATCGTCACCATCACACATTGTTTTGTTCTTGGCGGCATGGTTCTCTGAGGCATGGACGTACGCATACGCATGGTCCTCGACCCTGTTTTATATAGCCTAGCCTCCCATGACTATGACTAGTAACAAAAGAAATGAAACACCTCTCGTGTATTGGAAGCAAAATACGAGAGAGAATGAAACACCTCCTTTCCCTTCATTTCGGGACCAACTGAATATCAAATATCAGCGATGCAAATATATACAAGTTCCTCCCTCTTTCACTCTTCAGACCATACAAAGGTGTGCGCTCAATGCTAGATGGCTGAATGTGCCGTTTCATCCTTTAATTTCGTTTAGGGGCAGAGATAACGAAACAAAAACAGGAGGGGAGATAGTTTTTTCTTTTTGCTAGCTCTCTAGTCCTCTAATCTTCTCAAAGCAGCTCTCTACCGACTGGATGATCTCTGCCGTGATACGATCACCAGCAGCCACCTTGTATTGTTCAAATTTCGCTTCATCACACTCCAGCGCAGCTTTCTTGCAAGCCCTGATGCTTCCTAGAAAAAAAAGTGAATGTGATGATGATTGATGAGAACAACTGTGGTCTCAGTTCGGCCATAAAAAAAGGAGCAGCCCTTTTCTTAAGGACTACCAGTACATATTAGTATTGCAACATGGCAAAAGTGCTACTCCCTCTGTTCCAAATTATAAGATGTTCCCACACAGCATATATCTAGATGCATAGCTTTACTATAAAGCTGACCATCCTAATTGACACAGCAATAATTTAAGCAGGAAAATAACTGAAGAGTACACTATATTTTGAGTTCTGAAGGAGAAATGTAGTTCCAAAAAGGTCAACAATATATGAGGAAAATAGATTAAATTTGATAAATCTAAATGCTATAGCTTTCTATAGCTTGGATCCTATGTACCTTCATCAGAGATGGCAATAATGTTGCACCGAAAGTTAGTCTATTACTCAAATGAAACAGCAAAACAGCCCACAAGAGGATTATTCACAGTTTCACACTTGTTAACCTTGAAAATGATGCGAGATGGGCATATTGAATTATCAAATTACTAAGTTAGAAGACAAAATCAACTACATAAATAAGTTATTTTTGGAAGGTTCAGAGTGCACCAAATCAAGTGCCACTCTGTTGGAAATCAACCAAGTAAAAAGGCAATGCAAGTATGCAACAAAATTGTTTTGTATCGTCAGCCAGAGTCTGAGCCACTTACCACTCATGTCGAGCAAGTTGAATGCAACAGGGATCTTCCCAATGCACCTCACCATTGTCATAGCAGCCCAAACTTTCTGGTGGTCTTCACGTGATACACGGACAATGCAGAGCTTTGTTACAGGATTAACATACTTAACTGAAAATTTGCAGAGCTTATAAGTTCTTTTATATTAAGAAGCCTGTAATAAACACAGTGCAGCAAACACTGATAAAAGATTAAAAAGGTTTCAGAAGTAATTGCTAGTAGTACCTTGCAATGATCCAAGAGATCCAGCTAGGCCACACTCCCCGAAGTTGAGCTGAATGCTGTCCCTTATAACTTTTGTTATATTAAATTGGGTGAGGATTACAGGGTCCTGTTCACCTCTAGCTGCATCTATAAAGACCTCCACCACCATGTACCTATTCTTGAAATGAACCATGGTGACTATACACTTCCTTTACTGCAGAGCTCCTGCATCCAGATGAAAGACCAGTCAATACTTTTAAGAAATGTAAGTAACCCAAGAAACATCTTATTGTCTAAATCCCATTTTCCAAGATAAAAAAGAATTTGGAGTGGGGGTGGGGACTGGGGAAGGCAGTAATGTAAAAAGTCAATCATCTAGAAGGTATGCATGATAAAATGACACTACACATCAAGGGTAGGGGCAAAATGGGAATGGCTGACAGAGGCCAAGCTGTTGCTAAATCAAAAAAAAAAAAGACTCGTAGTTGTCATCAGTTATCACACTCAGTTCGATATTAATGTGAGATATTGAACAACATGGGTAGTGCACATCCATTGAATTGTGCAAAATAATTCAGCTAAAGAAACAATGTCAAAGAAAGTAATGGCTAAATGAGTTGAAGTTATCCACTTGTATTACTGAGACAGTCAAGTAGTGAACAGTTCTAGTGAAACTGACCAAACCTGCTCAAGCATTTGCTTTGTACCTATCCGACAAACAAAAGGTGTTCAAAATTTGTTTATTGGATATCCCTTTAAGGCACTCATATGCAGAGATAAGATGCTCTGGTCCAGTACAAAGTTTATCCCAACGAAAAATAATCCAGTCTCCAAACCTATTAATAGATGAACACTAAAAAAAGAAAAACCATGGAGAAAGACAAATGTGTAAGCTGCTCACAGTGGATCCTTAAATTGTATGAACATATATCTATCTGATGTAAACAAATAAATAAACCAAACCTATTAAGAGGACCAAATGGCACACTACTAATCCCCGAACAGCATTGGTAGCTAGCACTAGCAAAGTAGTAATCAGATATCACGAGAAGGGCAGGTGATGCAGCACAGTGACTTGGACCTTGGTGGTGTCTAGCCAGAGGGTGCATGAAAATAGGTGGCAGCTGATTACTTATATGTTTGCATTGCAGTGAACATATTCAACTTGTTTATTCAGATTTAAGAATCTAGACACAGAATCCAGAACTCTCTGTAGTGGTTCAAATACAGAAAAAATAAACAAAACAAATAAGAAATGAAGCAAAGACACCAACTGAAGGATTGCAAAAATTATTTCTGAAGGAGTCCAGTTCTATATAAGCTTATGCTGTTCTATATATTTTGTGCTAGGAGTGCAAAATTATTTCTGAAGGAGTCCAGATCTATATAAGCTTATGCTGTTCTGTACGTTTTGTGCTAGAGTGCAAAATTATTACAAACACTCCACTCCTAATCTGAATCTTAATATAAAGTTACTAACTCACGGATACACTAATGGCCTTCTCAGTGAACTTGCCAACCATGAAGAAATAATAAAACACTGCCGTATGCATTAATGACCTTGTCAGTGAAACATAGTAACAGGAGTGCTGGTCCATCCAACAGGATGATTGATGAAAAATTAGGAAATGCGTGGAGCTCACAGAGATGGGGAGAAAACTACAGTTCAAAAAACTACGAGTAATACTTTGCTTATACTGCAACATGTCCACACAACCTTGCTCGTAGATGTTTAAGCAGTAAAGAAGATGTCTTCAGGATATCCCAGTTCCATTTATGGACTTGGCTACGGTATCTAAAGTATGACATACGAAAATCTCCTGAAGAGTCTGATTGGCCTCAGAAGCTAAAAATAATCTAAGGCAATAAGAATACAGAAGCTCCATCTCTAAGTCCTTGATTTGTCATGTCGAAGTTGATTCACAGAATGGGAGGGCGATTGGACGGAGACTACCTTGAGTAGGCGACGGTGCTGGACCCGCCAGCCCAGACTAGGGTTTGGCGTCGGAGGAGGTGTTGAGGCAGCCGGTGGATTCGTCAACGGAGCTGCGTGCCCAGATTACGAGAAGAAGCAAGGAGCAGGTCCTTCGACGGAGCTTCTCGCCGGTTGTCGCCGAAGGCGGCGAGGCGCTCCCCCGCAGCTTCGCGGATGCGATGTGAGCGAGCGAGGCACGAGCACGGCGGGGCGACTGCGGGTTTGGTGGACAGTAGCGGGCCTCTGCTAGTGTCCAGTGGGCCTTTCATTGCACACGTGCCCTCTAAAGCCCGCGACAAGATTTACTTGGAGGCTGCCACTTGAGCCCCACCACCGCTGTTTTCGCGGAGCGGGCCGAATGGGCCTGCAGGAAGGCCCGCGTACACTTTCATCCTATCCCTAGACGGACTCGCCGCCGCCCCCGTCTCCCGTCGTCTTCGTCTCCCCTTCCCCCTCAGCCCAAGCTCCGTTCCCCAACCTCAGACGGAATCGTTCCAACGCTAACCTAGGGTTCCGGTCTGTTCTGTTCCGTCCGGATCCGGGCTCATCGATGGGGAGGGAGGGCGTGGTGGCGGGGCCGGCGGCGGAGGGTAGCAAATCGCGGCCGGAGTGCATCAACTCGTCCAACCCGTACCACGAGTGCTCCGACTACTGCCTCCGCAAAATCGCCGAGGCCAGGCAGCGCCTCGACGACGAGCTCCCCGACTCGTGGAAGCGCCCGCCAGAGCAACGCACCGTCCACCCGGACTGCATCAACGCCTCCAACCCCTACCACGAGTGCTCCGACTACTGCTTCAGGCGCATCGCCGACGCCAAATCCGGTGCGTGCGGGTGATTCCTTTCCCGTTGATTCGATTCGATTCGATTCGTCGTGAAGCCCTTCTATCTGTTTATTGCGTAACTAAAATCTGAGCGTTTCTGGCTGCTTACCGTGTGCTTTGGTTGGCTTCTCGTTAGGGCTCGAGCGTGGGGAGGGACAGCCACCAGCTGATGTGGCCACCGCTGCTGGCACGTCCGATGCTGCGGAGCAGCAGCGACCTGAAGATAATGACGCCGACAAACAGGAGGGCGCAGGCGCGGATGATGGTTATCTGCAGATGACCGAAAAGCAGAAGAAGCTGTTCGAGCTGCGGCTTAAGATGGTATGGCAAATTGCTTATTTCACGTGTCATTTACCTAGTACTGTGACCGGGCTGTTGCCACGCTGTTTGGTATATTGATTCATTGGTTTTGTTAATGTCTGACGTTCCGCAGAACGAAGCGCGGAAAGCGAATCAGCAGGCAATGGTTGCCGAGAAGAAAAGGATGGAGCCTCGCGGTGAGAGCCGAGGTGTTTCTAAGCAGAAGTGGCTAGACGACAGGAAGAAGAAGATCGGGAAGCTGCTGGACTCCAATGGGCTTGATATGTCGAAGGCATACATGCTCGATACGCAGGAGACGGCAGAAACCAAGTACAAGAAATGGGAGAAGGAACCTGCTCCATATGGGTGGGATGGTGAGTGAGCTCACTCCTCTAACGTCCACAGATGTCTGATTGGTAGAAAACATTGTTTTGTTGAGATAGCAGAAAATGGCATACATTGGCGATGTTTACTTGATGGCTTCTATGTTGTGTGTTGCTTTGTCTTTGATGACTTTCTGCTCCATTCGTGTTAGGATTCAGGGTGCAATGTTATTCATGGTCGATTACTTGGTTTGTGACAACATCAGGCTAAGTGTTATCGTACTTTCTGTTATTCATGTTATAAGAACGCACCCAAAGCGAAAGAAGTAAATCTTGTGGAACATAATTAGTAGTATAGTACTTTCTTGGCAAAGCTTATTGAATAACTATCTCAGTCCATCATGCATATGTGTAGTATAAACCAGAAAAGTAAGCTAGGCTGGGAATGTACGTGGGAGATATCTCCGTGTTATATACAATAGGTAAATGTTTCCTATTATGTTGCTGGTATATATGGATTGCAAACAGTCTTGCCACATAACAATGTACATAATAGATAATACTAGCAGCAATGGTGTTGAATTATACAACTGTTGCCATAGGAATCTCTTCTATTCCTCAGTCAGTTGTTATGATGAAGCACTGTTCCATGTTTTTTTCCATGTGCACAGCATGCCATACATCTTGAAGCCCAAATGCACCTTTATTTATTTGGATATTTGAGTTGCATCTGAGAAATCATGTTTATATTTTCAGTTTTCAATCAAAAGACCTTGTATGATGCATACAAAAAGAGGACCAAGAATATAGAAGTCGACATGGAGGCTTACAATAAAGCCAAGGAAGCTGACCCTGAATTCTACCGTGACGCCTCAAGTCTCCAGTATGGGAAGGTACTTCTGCCATGGTGCCATCACATCACATCAACAAATCATTTAATGTCCTTGTGGAAACAAGTCCTGAACTGACCGTTTTGTGTTTTGCCTTGCAAAGGTATCCAATGTCCCAGAAGAAAACATTGACAAAATGGTCAAGGAACTCAAGGAGAGGGAAGAGAAGCGGAAATCGTTCAGCAGGAGGCGCAAGTTCAATGAAGACAAGGATATTGACTCGATCAACGACCGGAATGAGCACTTCAACAAGAAGATTGAGCGTGCCTTTGGCAAGTACACGCTCGAGATCAAGAACAACCTGGAAAGAGGTACTGCCTTGCCAGACTAAAACCTTACACAGCAGCTCGGGTTCAAGAACAGCATGGAAAGAGGTACTGGCTTGTCAGACTAAAACCATACACAGCAGCTATCTTATGGCATTCAAGCTAACTACTCGACTAGAGGCGAGTGTCCCTGGTGGTGTTTTCCTTTTCACATGGTTACTTCTTGTATGCTTGTAACTTTTGGCCACAGTTCCATTGTGACTTGTAAGAAACCTGAAATGGGTTGTAATGAGGCGAGGCTGAAGCAATGTACAAACAGTCGTGTTTGCATGTGAGCTGAATGGAAATAATGATTTGTAATGGTGTACATACCGCGTCGAGGTTTGTGTGATTTAAAATCAATTTTGAGACTTTGAGAGGGACCTGTGTGTCTCGACATATAGCTACTGAAGCAGACACCCACTCTTCCATTAACAAAGCATCCATCCCTGAAACAAACCTGGGAAGAGAGGAGACACAAACAAGGTACAGCAAGCATCCCTCTGCAGTTCTCTTCGTTCTCCTTCAAGGTCGTCGGAGGTCATACAAAGCTCCATCGCTTATTTTGAATTTCTTTTCTGCATTAAGCCAGCTAGCTTGCCCACCCGCTGTGGGGTAGCAGCGAACCTTGGCGACGATCTGCTCCAGTTTCTGCTTGGTGATCTTCCTGGTCAGGACGCCAGGTATGCTTGTGCTGCTTCAGTTCTTCAACACAAGTATAAGAACATGGCGTCGTTTCTTTAAACAAATGGTATAGACTTGGCGTTTCTTTTGCCTAAACCGAGTGAAGACCAATTCAAAGCAGCCCTTGAGCAATAGCAACCGGGTCAACAATAACCTTTGTAGCCTGTCCACTTCTGAACGCCCATTTTTAAAAATTCTTGTCATCTTGCCATCAGCACAAAACAAATTCTCAATGGGTTTATTCCATCGTGTTGGTTGTTGCACATCTCACTTTCTTCTACCGTCAGTCCGTCACCATGTTCAGCACCCCCACATTACTCTATTTATATGCTCTCTACTCTCTCAGTTTGCTCCTACAGTAATCATAGACAAGCTACTTATACAACATATGGTACGTCCCTTTCTACTCCCAACTACTATACTGCTCCCAGTTTCTGCCCTTTTGTTTCCAATCTTCCTTCTTGTTCCATAGAAACACATGGTCTCTTTTCTGTTCATCCTGCACTTACTACTCTAGTTTTTTTTTTCTTGTACCAACACCCTGATTGTTTGCTGCCTCACTACCAGCTTCCCCAGTTCTTGTGGCCTACCAATCAGCATCTGATACCAGTATTCAGTTACTTGCATAAATTTGCCAGGCAATGTCCAAGACAGAGAGCAGAAAGTTGTCCGATGACTATGAAGTTGCGGATGTTCTAGGCCGAGGCGGGTTCTCGATAGTGAGGAGAGGAGTGAGCAAATCAGAGGGGAAGACCCAGGTCGCCATAAAGACCTTGCGAAGGCTTGGCCCAGCCATGAACGGGATGCAGCAAGGGTCAAAGGGTGGCCTTCCGATGTGGAAGCAGGTATCCATCTCTGACGCCTTGCTCACCAACGAGATTCTCGTCATGAGGAGGATAGTTGAGAACGTCGCACCACATCCCAACGTCATAGGCCTGCATGATGTGTATGAGGATGCGCATGGCGTGCACCTGATCCTGGAGCTGTGCTCTGGTGGTGAACTGTTTGATAGGATAGTGGGGCGTGACCGGTACTCGGAGTTCGATGCAGCAGCTGTCATTCGTCAGATTGCTAGGGGATTGGAGGCTCTTCATAAGGCAAACATCATACACAGGGACTTGAAGCCAGAGAACTGCCTCTTCTCCGACAAGAATGAAGATTCCACGTTGAAGATCATGGATTTTGGTTTAAGTTCTGTCGAAGATTTCAGCGACCCAATTGTGACTCTGTTTGGGTCGATAGATTATGTTTCGCCAGAAGCTCTCTCGAGGCAAGATGTTTCAGCTGCAAGTGATATGTGGTCTGTTGGTGTAATTCTATATATCCTATTATCTGGGTATGTTTGATCAACCTTCCTTGTGATTCTCTCCTGGTTTGATTCCTGTTTATATCCTGATGAATTTCACTTGGTGTGATTACAGATGCCCGCCATTTCATGCACCAACCAATCGAGAAAAGCAGCAAAGGATACTGCAAGTAAGTCTTATTGTGGCTAGTCTCTGGACATCTCGTTGGTCCATTTTGAGTTCAGAGCTGTTCCGAATTATTCTGCCTTTTCATGTTTCATGTGTTCACCATTTGAGCATTCCTACAACCTGCTCTTACAATAAGGAACACGTTGGCTCACTTGTAGTGGAACTGGGAGCCAAATTAAATTCTATAAAAATATATTTTTATTTGTTAACATAACTATAATCATTTGATAGCACATGTCAGGTGTCATAATCATGAATGTATTGCAGTTTAGATTTCCGTTCACTTATATATAGTCTTAGTGCTATATGCTCTTCCAACATAAATTACATTTAAAAGAAGGGAACCTAGGTGGTCCTAGGTAAGAGATTTTGGAGCAATCGTTTCATAGCATGGGAGCAGGCCTCTCAATGAACGCTGAAGAACTGCCTTCTTCTGGTAGCTGTTGGCAGTCATATTTGATTTGGCCTATCTGTTATTCTGTTTTAAAGACCATTTCCTTAGAGGTGTCAAAGTGCTATCACCCAAACAGAACTTCCTGTTGGTTTGGGTGTAAAAAATGTTCTTGATACAAGCCTTGCTATGTCTAATCAAATTGCTCAGAGAAATACAAAAAGGTAAGTTAATATGGACATAAGGTCAGAATAAGGCAACCCAACCTCTCAAAAAGGAATGAACCATTTTCTTGAAGAAGTAAGGTTTCAAAAATCTAGAATTGTCTTTTGGATTACATGATGGTGTACTCTTAACTGCTTACATGTTTCAACAAAGATGGCATCAATTGTCTTAAGTTGCTCTCCCTAAATCTGGAGGTTTTGCTCTTAATGATGTGTGCTCTTCATTCTCCTTTCAGGGAGAATTCAGTTTCCAGGACCATACATGGAAAACAATATCTTCATCAGCGAAAGAATTGATTTCCAGGCTTCTTTCTGTTGAGCCTTACAAGAGGCCAACAGCAAGTGATGTATGTCCCATGCTTCTTCTTTTCTTTTCCTCTTCCATCCATATTGTCATATTGGCCAATCTGAACTACATATAACAGTGTTTATTAAAGTCGTGGACCTTGTTGTCTTGCACCATTTGGACCAGCTTCTGGGGCATCCTTGGGTGATTGGAGACTGGGCAAAGCAAGACCTCATGGACGCAGAGGTCATATCAAAGCTGCAGAGGTTCAATGCTAGAAGGAAACTGCGGGCAGCAGCAATCGCAAGCGTCCTCAGCAGCAAGGTGGCGTTGAGGACAAAAAGGCTGAGGAACCTTTTGGGAACACATGACCTGAGCTCAGAGGAGCTAGACAATCTGCGGGCTCATTTCGCACGAATGTGAGTATATAAGGAATTTATTTGATACTCGAGTTATGATTCTAGCACTCGTTGAGCATTAACATGAGGTTGAACTGAAGATTAAAAACTGTTCAAAATGTGTCTAGATCCATATTCTCTGGAATTGATTTTAAGCATAGAATTACCTGTACCTGTACTTCGTCAGAGAAGTGCATAGTAATTGCTAATCATGAAGTTTATGTTTGGCGTGTCCTTGACCTATCTACGTGGAGTTTTCAGAAGCTGTAGCATTATAAACATAATAGCGTGCATTGTTGCTTCCTTCATTATAAACATAATTGATTTTAAGCATAGTAATTGCTTCCTTCCTTATAAACATAATAGTGTTGCTTCCTTCATAATAGTGTGCTGGAAAAAAAAAATGAAATCTTCACTGAAAATAAAGGACACCTGGTATGCTGTGGCGAGTGTAGATGCGCGGACGGCGAGAACGCGACGCTGGCGGAGTTCGAGCAGGTGCTGAAGGCGATGAAGCTGGAGTCGCTGGTCCCTCTGGCGCCGCGCGTGTTCGACCTGTTCGACAACAACCGCGACGGCACTGTGGACATGAGGGAGATCCTGTGCGGGCTGTCCAGCCTCCGCAACTCCCGCGGCGACGACGCGCTCCGGCTCTGCTTCCAGGTGATGTGAATCGGTGGTCACTGTCATTCTAATAGCTTTCTCTTTCGACTGACATACTGAAAAAAAAAAAAAATTGTGACGTGTCAGATGTACGACGCCGACCGGTCTGGGTGCATCAGCAAGGACGAGCTGGCGTCGATGCTGCGAGTAAGAAGCCGGTCGATATGTTTCTGATGATCGAGTTTGCATTGTGCCAGAGAGAGGTGCATGGCATGACCACCTCCTTGGTGTTGGTGTTGCAGGCGCTGCCCGAGGATTGCCTGCCGGGAGACATCACGGAGCCCGGGAAGCTGGACGAGGTGTTCGACGAGATGGACGCCAACGGCGACGGCAAGGTGAGCTTCGACGAGTTCAAGGCGGCGATGCAGAAGGACAGCGCGCTCCAGGACGTCGTCCTCTCGTCCCTCCGGCCGCCGGCGCCGGGGCAGTAGTAGATGTAGACGGAGCGAGAGGAGATTCAGTCCAGTCCAGCAGCTCGTTCCCTTCCCTTCCCTTCCCTTCCCTTCCCACGAGAACACCAACACAACACCATTGAATTGATCATCAAGTACGGCACTGTACGGAGTATTATAGCATCATCAATCCAAATCATGGCAGAACTTTTCCTTTTTCTGTCCCGTTGTCCGGCGGAAACGCACGGGCCAGCTGGGCCGGCTGTAGTACTAGCTGCAGCCCGCAGGCGATGATGGGAGGGGATTGAAGGTGGGCTGGGCCGAAACAAAATAAAATGTAGGAAAACGTGAGAGGCCAGCTGGGCCAGCGGTTGGCACGGTCCTACTCCATCGTCACCCAGAGACAGCGTGTGTATGGGTGGTCTCGTCGTAAGTCGTAACCGTAATAATTTTTTTTAGAATTCGAAAAAAAAGTGGCTGCTGGGTCTTGTGCTTAGCGTGCCGAAAAGGTGATCTGGACTGTCACGCAACACAAGCACGAGTTTGATCGCCATCGCCTGGTCGGTGGTCCCGGGCGATCCAATCGCAATCGGAGGCACATGATGGATTGATGGAGAGGCACATGGATGTGAGCGTGAGCGGCGTCTTTGTACTTCCGTTGGGTCGTCGGCGCGGCTCCCGGGGGCTCGTAAAGGCCAAAAGCTGCCTTTTCGTCTCTCCTTTGGGCCTTGTTTAGTTTCCAATTTTTTTTAAATTTTCTGTCATATTAAATCTTTAGACGCATACATAAAGTATTAAATATAGATAAAAAGAAAAATTAATTGCACAGTTTGGTCGGAATTGACGAGACGAATCTTTTGAGTCTAGTTAGTTCATTATTGAACAATATTTGTCAAATACAAACGAAAGTACTACTATTCTTATTTTGTAAAAAAAATTTAGAACTAAACAAGGCCCCTTGGGCTATGGTTTCTTTTGCTCCTGTTAAAATTATTTTAGTTATTTTTAGATAACTAGTGAAACTAAATTATTTAAACTTTTTTAGTCAGTGTGTTTAGAAATTTAGCTACCAAAGCAAACTAAAATTTAGCAAAGGAAACTAAGCATGACCTTGGTCTAAAAAAAGGAGGGGTAATTTTAGGCTTTAATTAAGTCAGCAACTAATCTGTATATACTTATTCGGTATAATGGATATTAAAGTAGCATTTTTAACATATATTTAGTTAACCCTAAATTATTTATAGCTTTTTAAATATTGAGTAGTATTTTTTTTTTGAACGTTGTGTGTATACTCGGTTTTGCTTGGCTGTGATGAGAGGAAAAGGAGGCTATTGAAATCGTCATCGGCATGTAGGGCTGCCGACGAAGGGTACCTTTTGTAGGGCAGAAGTGGCGTGAATAATTCTTTAAACTGACCCGATTTGAATCTGATTTTTGAGAATATAGAGAAGAAATTTTAATATCCATATGGATATAGATAATTTGATTCTGTTTGCTGTAGATATAGGGTAGGATATAGAATAGGTAAAATCCGACATATAGGGTAGGATATGGAGTAGGATATAGGGTAGGATATGGAATAAGTAAAATCCGACAAATTCTATTTATATTATATATTTAAAATAGGATATACGAAAGTTTCTCTTCCCAGACTAAAAAATTCGGGATTTTAAAAAGTTTGTTAGTGGAAGAAATACGCTAGATGCTATTTTTTTGGCTAATAACTTATTTTTTTAGTAAAAATATTATGTTAAGTGTTAATTATCAGTGAGAGCCGCAACATAGAATGCAATGCAAGATTATTATCTATTGCCTATTCTTATTTTCTACTAACTCAATTTTTAACAAGCATATAATTCTCTATGTATGCACATGTTACTCGACTATTAAAATCTGTCTTCGATCCGGTTCCGCTCCATATGCGTACTAGTTCCGGCCATCGAAAAAATCTATATCCATATCCGTATATTATCCGCTCCGCACATAATCCAATAAAGAAAAACAGATTGAGATATAAAGAAGGCATTATCTGTACGATCCGATCCGTTTTCATCCCTACGCTGACGGCAAATTAAAGACAATCATGTGCAGATCTTAGATCTTGACCAGCACCACGCCAGGCGCTACACTGCATGGTCGCAGATCGATCGGCCATGCTCGTCCATGGGTCAGCATCACATCGAACTCATCAGTTTCGCAGCGCGGGCGTGGCCTGAAAAAACCGATGCAGCAACCGGGTTATATATGGGTGGTGATGTACTCAGCATATGGGCCCGCTTTGATTTCTGGCTTTATTTGCCTGAACTAAAGACAACCTAATAACGCCCGTGCACACTGAATATCTATCATCCCCAATAAATAAAATTATCTAAAAGCATTCAACTTAGTCCTGTTTCAATCCCTTCATTAGCTCCTTTAGATCCAAAAGTCTAGTTAACAATTTAGTTTATTGTTAGCTCGGTACTCAACTAACTATTCCACTAGTAGGACTAAACTAACTAATACCACTTAATATTAGTTGTGACTTCAACTCCAGCCCACCTCCTAAACAAGTCCCTATTCTAAATTTAGGGTCTTGATGCAAAAAAAATCAACTCCAACCCACCTCCTACTTGGACTCCCAGTTTCAATGCCCTCCCAAATTATAGTTTGTGTTGTTAACTTTTGAGATGTGGGAATTTTCAAAGCACTAGGATGCGTGTGTAGTAGGAGAGGAATCATCTAAGGGTGATGCACACAGGCATGTACTCTTGAGGACAAAAACAACAGTGCTTTTGTGCTTTTTTCTAGATATATTTTTTTCTTAATTTTCTATGTACAGTATACCAGGGTTTTTGACAATTTTTATGATAATTAATAATAGGTACAATATGAAAGGTATATTCCATAGCAAATTAAACAATTTTTATTTAATACAATATAAATAATTGTAAATGTTTGTATAAATTTGATTAAAAAAAACTCAGATAGTTTGATTGGGTGCTATGGTAGGACGGTTTCTTTGACGGAAAAAGTATAGTCTACTCCTTGGTTAGGTCACAGACTTGATAATAGACAATGTATGTAATGATGATAGGCAGGTGCCGGCCAATGTGAGGGGGAGCAAAAAGGTTAACTTTGTTCGCGAGCGTACCACCCACCAATTTGTCTCTTCTCTTCTGTGTATAATATCTCTTTGAAAGGGTCAGGGTATTGTATGTTTTTGGAGCATGTATCATGCATCAGGCTCTACTAGTTTATTGGCCGACTAGCAGTGCAGGGAGCATAGAGAAATGGCCAGGCCGGCAGCTGGTGGAGGAAGCACTTGATTATTTATTGCGGATTTGCGGTACAGCAGCCTAGGCGATGGACCGTACCCTTTTGGAATTGAATTTAGTCTTTGTTTGATACTGCTCCATGAATTCTACTCCACAAACTTCATCATGGAGCAACTTCACAAAAAATTAGAGTTTGCAGAGTACCTCTTTAGGTGTTGAAACCGTTTGGCTAAAAAACATAGAGCGGCTGAAAAACGTGGAGCGGAACAGTTCCAAACACCCCCTTAGACTCCTTTCATTGTTGTAGCTAGAAGCTTGGGGGTAAGAAGGAGCTTCTCCGGTGAAGTTAAAAGTTGTAAACGTTTGGCAAAGAAGACTTTATTAATTATAGTTTTGTAATATATAATTCGTATTAGGTCTGGTAAAAGGAGTGAAGAGAAGACACCTTTTCTGGCTCTATCTCCTTTAATCTCCTTGAATGAGCTATTTTCAGATAGTGTTTGGCAAGGCTCTTTGCAAGAAACCACAAGAAATAATTAGTCTTGAGCCATGCTAAACGAGTCCTTATTCGAAGCTAGGTATGTTGAATCTCTTGCTATATAGTATTCTCTTCATAGAAAACAAATATGATTCTCATTTTTCAAAGGATAAATATTTTCATGTTTAACTAAATGAGTATTCTAACTAAATTTATATAAAAGTATTAACAATGATATCAAATAAGTATCATTGGATTAATTAACCTGTTCACCTATCTAGAGCTATAGATATAATGACATTTATATAAATCTAGTTAAAACTATAAAAAGATTAAAATGTATGGCACATCGCTTTAGTGCGACAGCTAATTAGTGCCGAGATTGCAGATGCATATACAGTAAGCATCTCCAACAGTTATGCAATTGGAATTTGCCATTTGTTGGAGTTTGCCAAGTCCCTAAACATTTTGCCAAAGGAAAAATAAGTTCATCTCCAAGTGTTTGGCATTTTTGACTTGACATTTCCCAAAATAGTGGACCCAACTATTTTTGTCCGGGAATCTTTCATCTTCGCGGGAAATTTTCTCACACGTCGCGCGGGCGCTTTTTTTTCGCGTGCAATTCCTTCGCCTGTCGCGCGTTCCTTCGCCGCGATAGATCTCCGTGATCAACTCGACGCGGCAGCAGCGCGTGGACTTCGACGTCTTCCTCACGGGCGTGAACCCCAACAAGATGATGGCATTGTGGTACAGGAGCGGCATGGTGAAGATGCAGCGATGGATCTCCTAGCCTCGCGCCGCTGCAAGAAAAGGAGGCGGCGATGGATCTCTTCGTCCCTGCGCGAAGAAAGAAGGTGGCGCGCGAAGAAAGGAGGCGGCGCGCGGGGGAAAGAAAAGAGTCGCGCACGGGGAGGACTCATCTCGCGGGAAACTACCGCGACGTGGGGGGTACGGGCACGACAAGGAGTCCAAGATTCTCGGGATATCAAAATTGCCAAGCCATTGTGCATATGCAAAAAATGCCAAGTTTGGTCCATCAAATGCCAAGTTTGCCAAAATGCATAAGTCAAATGCAAAACTGTTGGAGAGCAATTTTTAAGGTTTTTGGCAAATTTCAAGAATGCAAAGTCCAATTGCATAACTGTTGGAGATGCCAGGCATTAGTTGAGCTCAGTTGTCGATATGTCTAGCTACACTACAAATAGTTGCTTGGGGTATGGATCTTTGTAGTTTGTAAATTAAAATATTATATTATACGTTGTTTTAGCCCTGTTTATTAAGGACCATTGTCAACCCCGATGAAATTTATAAATTAATTCTTGATTTACCAGAGGTGATATTAAATGACATCCAGCGGTGAAGCTAAAGCAAATTCGAGGAAGGTATGACGGTCTTATAGATGCATAGATTTGAATCATAATTAATCATGGTGGAATTTTAATACTATTCAATGATATTTAAAATTTGTGTGGGTACATCCGTATCCACGACATTACACGTAGCTTCGTCACGAAATGAGACGTACACATTGATGAATCGGTGGAGTGGCTGAAAAGTCGAGTGCATGTAGTGCAATGAGCCGGAAAGTTTGAGCTTGACCATTCATTCCTACGTTACATACTGACCATTCAAAAATCGATCTGAAATGGGATTATTATTGTTTAATTGATCAGGGTGCGGTCCATGGTCTAGGAGGACCTGACGTACGTCGACCATATCCGAAAATGATTTGTGGGTTTTTTTTAATGCTACGGCTGCTTAGGAGACAAGAAACTACACATAGTTTTCATATTTATTAATTTTTATAGACATTACATATAAAAACTATAGTCTGGGTCTGAATAGTTTTCATAAAATATTTCTTTTATCTAATCATAAATATTATCTCTCCGTTCTACCAATCCTATGTCGTCATGTCTTGGTTCTCGTGTAAATATGGTTTCTAACTTAAATTTGGTTTCTATGATTTTTATTTTTTCTCTTCAATAACTACTTTGTCACGTCAGTAAAATATACAATAAATATTCATAAAAACTATAATAGTTTTCGTATTAGGAGTGATCTTAGCTTGTTACTCTCTAGCTAGGAAAAAAATATACATGGCGTTTCTTGGAATTGGTACTCGTTTTTTTTTATAATGGAATTGGTACTCGTTGACATGTGGGGTGACTGTGCAATCAAGTGGTGGGCGATCGAAAAGGCAGTCCTTGGCATGTTCTGTGGAGGGTACACAACGGCCGGCCGGGACGGTGGGATCTGTTTAGCTTGGCAGCTGTACTGATCCCTTGCATTATACTAGTATTAGGGTATATGTATCCAAAATAATAATCTGCTCCAGTCTGTTTCTTTCTGAATATGAGGTCATGTATCATGGTCCCCGAAATCATATCGGCATCATGGATTCTCTCTTCCGTGGGAATGGCCGCCAGCGAGCCTAGCTAGCGACCTTGTTGTCTCATGTGTTTGTATATATATATATATATATATATTTTTTGTTGTTGATGAGGAGATAGATATGCATGATCGATACTAGTGGCTGTTGATGCTTTATTGTGCAGAAAACGTTAACACCATGTGTTAGCATATTTGCTGTTATACATGTATGTTGTGAAGCAAACATGGCTAATAATATCTAGTTTTTTATGTTGGTGCCGAAGAAGCATGGTTGTGATTTTTTTTTCAGGGAGAAAACATCTAATTTCTGCTTGGTTCGTTTGGCAGCGAGAAAGGTTTCAGATCCTTAGTGCACAACACTAGCTAGAATCGTTGTCAAACGCCACAAAGAAAGAAACATTTTAGAGAGAATCACTTATTAGAACCGATTTCTCACTTTTGTACTAGTCTAGAGAAATATCCAAAATAAACCTGCTTTAGTTTCTCCTAATTCTAATTCTAATTTGAAGAATATAGCGAGCTAGTCAAATTAAACAGTTTAACGGATTGATTATAATCATTCATTAGAGAAACATTTCTAAAGAAAATATGGACCTAAAACATCTCTGAAACCCTGTCAAACGCCTCCATATATATAGCTCTTTGTCGTTAAACATTGAAACTTGAAATCACATACATACGTAGGTACAAACTTGTTGGAAGATAGTACGAACTGGATTATCAGCAGCAAGTATGAATATATGCAAGTAGCTAGCTAACTGGCAAGGTGGACTTGCCCTAAGTCTTTGTACTCGCCGATCGGTTAGTTAATTAGCCAAGGACAATATAATGGACGATGATGTACGTACATACGTGCGTACGTGTTGTTGCTGACCTTAAATAAAATCAGTTGGAGGCTGGACTACACTCATACTTGTAATACATAGTGTTGGGTATCGTAATAAGGGATACCTAAATCAGAGCAACAAAAAACGCGAAGGAATATACCAATTATAATCATCAGGGCCTCGGACGCAAGTTCCGACTCGCCCGACCCCTCAGGGCCTCGGACGCAAGTTCCGACTCGCACGACCCCTCGGGGCCTCGGACGCAAGTTCCGACTCGCCCGACCCCTCGGAGCCTCGGACGCAAGTTCCGACTCGCCCGACCCCTCGGGGCCTCGGACGCCAGTTCCGTCTCGCCCGACCCCTCGGAGCCTCGGACGCAAGTTCCGGCTCGCCCGACCCCTCGGGGCCTCGGACGCCAGGACGCCGGACCCCACTCCACCTGGTCAATAAGACTTCCCCCGACGTGACGGATGCGACGGCCCCCATAACGCGGCAGGGCAAGGCGACGACTGTTTCAACCACCCCAGTCACTGTGGCCTTACCTCTGTCACTATACATCCTTACCCCTGTTCGCTGTAGCACACTACCGCACAGTAGAAAGGGAATGGGTGAAGTAAAGCAGCACCACTGTTTGTGGTCATTTCCCACTGTTGACAGGATATGCAGCAGTGTCGGCGATCCGACCCCCGCGATCCCTACAGGGTTCGGTAACCCTCTACAGGAGCAGCCATGCCGTCAACCATCCCTTAAGGACGAGATGGACCAGCCCCAACAGGGTCGGGACTGTGGTTTTACCATTCAATAAGAGAAATCTACTCATGTAAATACCTGGCCTCCCCTTGGGACTATAAAAGGGGAGCTAGGGCTCACAACCGGGGGAGAGACAGGCCCAGAACCCACGCACACAACACTCTTTCACACAGCAACAGCCCGCACTTTGTCCACACCAAGCCGAGACCTGGGACTTAGCCCTCTCTCGCAACCAGCTTGTACCCCCTACTGCAAGCACCTTTGGGTGCAAGGTTATACAGAATCCACCGCTACACTGGACGTAGGGCATTCTTAGCCCGAACCAGTATAAACCCTCTGTGTCTCACTTGCATCAACATCCAAGCTTGGTCAGTCACGCAGATTTATACTTGTTAGTGCCTAGACCGCGAGTCTAGACGCCGACACATAGTTACTCTAAAATTAAACCGTCGCCGTCAACTAGTACTAGAAATAAATCCATTCGTACGATAAGATTTGTGCGAGGTGAATGTGATAGCTTAGTTTTCATCTATCAACATAATGCTTAGTTATGCTTACAAATAATTTGTGTAATTGTTAGTTTAAATATATTAATAGTTAGCTACTAAGAGTTTGTTTGGCAGTGCTCCTCATAAGAAGCTTCTCTGCTTTGTAGTTAAATACGGTTTTTTTAGAAAAACGAGCCACTGCCAAACAGGTGCTAAGTAGTAGCTCCATTTGCAATAGGCAGCCTGAGTATTAGGATTGCGGTTTTGCCGACGACCGTGCCTTTCCGCGCATGCATGCATGCAGCGCTGACGGTGAGGTGCATCTCTCCTCGCATGACCGATGCGATGCGAGATGCGACGACGGAGATGGATCTCCCCGATGGATGGATCTCCATCCATCTCACTGGTCACTGCATGGGTTCCGATTTGTTTAGTTCATTCTAAAATCCAAAAACTTTTAAAGATTTTCGAATCTTGCGGCACATACATGGAGCACTAAATATAGACGAAAACAAAAACTAATTACACAGTTTATCTATAAATCATATGACGAATCTTTTAAGTCTAGTTACTCTATAATTAGACAATATTTATTAAATAAAAACGAAAGTGTTACAAGTCCGAGGCATGCTTCTCTTCTCTGTGTCTTTGAGTCCGAAAAGGTAATGGCTGGACTGGACTGGACTATGCTGACGATGCATTCATGCATCAACCATGCATATCGTGCATGTGTTGGACAATCACATGCACTGTTCAGCATATCCACGGCAGAGAGAGATATATAAATTAAGAAAAGGACGGGCGGGGCATTGATTAAGCCGGCAAGCAAGTCGATCGTCCATGGCTCCATGCCGTGCGTGCATCCCAATCTTAGGGCAAGCAAGCCGAGGCCTTGTTTAGTTCACCCTGAAAACCAAAATTTTTTCAAGATTTCACGTCACATCGAATCTTGTGGCACATGCATGAAACATTAAATATAGATGAAAAAAAAACTAATTACACAGTTTAGCTGTAAATTACGAGACGAATCTTTTGATTCTAGTTAGTCTATGATTGAATAATATTTATCACAAACAAACGAAAATACTACGGTACTTTTCGAAACTAACAAGGCCGAGCGGACGCGAGCAAGACAAGACGATGATAAATGGAAGATTCCGGTGTGGGTGGGTCGCCGGTCGCCGCTCATTAAAGTCCAAAAGTTGCCTTTTCGCTTGTTTTAGGCAGCTGCACCCAAAAACCCAAAACTTTACAAAATTCTCCATCACATCGAATTTTGCGGCACATACATGGAGTATTAAATATAGATAAAAATAAAAACTAATTACACAGTTTGTCTATAAATCGCGAGACGAATCTTTTAAGCCTAGTTACTCCATGATTGGACAATGTTTATCAAATAAAAACGAAAGTGCTACAGTGTCAAAATCCAAAAAAATTTTGCATCTAAACAAGCCCTTAGGATGTCTCCAATAGCATATGCACTTGGGAACCCAAACCCAAAATAGGTTTCCAACACAATACCTATAGCCTCCAACAGAATACCCATACAGAAAACCCATTTTGAGTATCAGGGGAGACATAACCCAAATTTGGGTATCCTCTCTCCTCGAGACCCATTTGCAGAGAGTGTTGTCTTTTAGGTCTTGTTGTTGGAGAAGACTAAAAATAGGTATAGAACCTTTTACCTGTAGCGCTACCCAAAGGACAAATGGATCTGTATTTTGGGTGACGATTGTTGGAGATAGTCTTAGCTCCGGCCCACTTGCATTGCATTGGCAGCCATAATTAATATTAGTAATGGGGATGTCATCAGGATCCACCGCGGCCGCGTCCAACTTGCTTGCTGCTGCTTGGGGTTGGGGCCAACTAATATCTCGCGGTCCCCGGCGGTGGAGCGGACGGGACGACGGACGAGTGGCTCTCGGGTCAGCTCGATCCTGCTCCGGACCGGAAGCGATTCGACCGACGTCAGTGAAGCCGACGGGTGGCATGGCATGGCACGGCGAGACGCACGCACAGCACAAACGACTCGTAACAACGAATCCAGACCGTCACGACGCGTTTTTTTTTTTCTTTCAATTGTTTCTTTCCGAACGACACCTTTTTCGCAGCTACTGACGACCGAAACAGATCTCGGCGGCATCCATCCATCTTTCTGCACTAGCCTTGTTTAGTTCCAAAAAATTTTAGAAAATAGGAATAGTACCACTTTCGTTTGTATTTGACAAATATTGTCCAATCATGATAACTAGGCTCAAAGATTCATCTCGTCAATTTCGACTAAACTGTACAATTAGTTTTTATTTTTGTCTATATTTAATACTCTATGCATGCGTTTAAAGATTTGATGTGACGAAGAATCTAAAAAATTTTACAAATTTTTTTGGAAACTGAACAAGGCCAAGGCCGCCGGCGCAAGGTAACACAGATAGCCTTTTCGGCTCCCCGGGGAAAAAAAAGCGCCTTTTGGCTCGCCCCGCCGCCGTCGCCGGTCCCGTGCTCCATGCACCCATGCCGGTGCAGCGGCCCATCACTTGCGTTGCGCCATGACCGGAGCGACGTCGACGTTGGCGTGCTGCCCCACCACCTCACCGGCTACGTTCTTCATCTCTAAAAACTTTTCAAGATCCTCGTCATATCCAATAATCTTGCCGCATATGCATAGAGCATTAAATATAGATGAAAACAAAAACTAATTGCACAGTTTGTTTATAAATCGCGAAATGAATCTTTTAAACCTAGTTACTCTATGATTGGATAATATTTGTCAAATAAAAAGAAAATGCAACAATATCAAAATTCAAAAAAATTGAATCTAAACAAGACCGTAATGTCCCAAAAAAATAAAAGCGAGACTAAAAAGGTGTGTGCGCTCACGCGCCATGTGTGTGGGAAAGAGAAAAAAAAAGGCACGGAACATCCGAATTCCTATCCAGAACGATTCACCACCTCATGACTTGCATGTGGATTGGCCGGATTCCTTTGTCACGACTGACAAGTTGTGCCTTCCGTAGCTCCAAGTACCATGTCCCCATCCTGCTCACGGATACAGATTTTCATGCATCAAATAAGAGGGGAAACCAATATTTTCATTGAATTATGAGGGTGTTTGGAACTGCACCGCTCCACGTTTTTTTAGCTCCACTCTATATTTTTTTTATCCAAACAGTTTCAGCTCCACAAAAGCATATTGTCTGATGTCTTGGTCTACCTTTTTTTCCCAAAATAGTAGCCACCATTTAGGCCTCTTTTGGTAGGCCTTCTTCTCAAGGGCTTCTTCGAAGGAGTTAGAGCCATTTAAGATTTGTGGTTCCTCTAAAATAAATATGGCTTCTTTTTTTTCATAAAAAAGGGTCCTCCTACAAAACCGTTAGGTAAGCTTCTCCACACAAGCTGGAGAGAAGCCCTACCAAACGAAACCTCCACACATTTTATTAAAAAAAAAAGAATTCACGGTATAGCTAGATAAGTATCATATATGTGAGTAGGGATGAAAACGGATCGGATACGGACAGATATCATCGATATCATATTTGTTTCCATATTTCTGATCGGATTCGAATTCGAATACGGATAATGTCAACCATGTCGGATAAGTTAGGATTAAATGTCGACATCATAAATATGCAATTTAAATATTCGGATACGGATACGGTATCGGATGTTGAATATTCGGACTCAAATACGGACAATCTAAATCTCTCAAAACGAATTCGATCTCAAATACGATCAGAAAATATCCGTACTGTTTTCATTCCTATATGTGAGCTTCCACACAAACAAATAAAAAAGGTACGTGAATCTGCCGCCTAGGCTTTTCATTTGCGTTGAGATCTTTACTTGCTATATGTACAGATCAAGGATAAGGCAAGGCACCAACAACTTAGGTCGAAATAAAAGTCAAAAGTGCAAGGGTGAGAGGATACAACCGGATCATCCAATGGTGCAACCTTTTGTTCTCTGGAACGGCAAAAGTCGTCTCGGACTTGTCCTTTGGAGCTGGAGCTTTCTGCTAGTAGCTTGGTTTTGCAACATTTGCATTTGCATGCATGCTTTCCAAGTTTCCATCGACTGGACGACAGACAGTTGGACGGTGACTGACCGACCCAGTTAATTAGCCCCAGCCGATCGATGTGATGCTGATGATGTGACGAGAAATTTTTTTAAAAAATTTAGATATTGGAGTGAACTAAACAAGGCCTTAACCTCGTGCATGTTGACAACAAAGTGAATAATCGATCGGTCGCTGTCAGCGCTAATTCAGTTTGGACGCACATCAGGACCTGCTGGCGTGCCCCGATTCTACCGGGCCGGCCGGCCGGTGCGTGTGACGACTCACGACCAAACTTGGGCACAAAACGGGAGCGACCGGCCCTTTTCGGGGTGAACGTTTGCTGTTTTGCATATAGTAGTACCACTGTATGATAGCGATCCAAAGCTAACTAACCGAAATAGGGCTTTTTCCCTTTTCGTAGTACGAGTAGTTATTAGACCTGACACGAGCCTTTTTTTTTTTTTGCTTTTGTGATATTAATGATAATAATCAATCATGCAGCTGTGGTACTATAGGTTGTTAGTGCACAATGAGCACATATACGGCTCGCCACCGTTTTATTGTAAGACAAAAAAAAAAGTCTGCAACTTTAGCGCCCCCCACAAAATATTATTTGAAAATAAAAGAGGCGAGAGCGAGATACTAGTTCAATAAACTTTTTGTAACACTATAACCAAGGTTGCTAGTACAATCACGTACGACCCAGATATCAACTCCAATAGTGTAGTAAGATCGATCGCAAACCACATGGTCAAATCTTCTCCAACAGTGAAAATCGTACGCGTAAACTCTATTACAGCTACCAGAGCGACAAAATCAAGCGAGGTCGTATAAAAAGGCATGGGACAGGATATCTCCAATCGTGTGGTGTTGGCGACGTTTATGGGTATGGCCCTGTGCAACGTCGTGCAAGTGCATGGTGCGCCGACCGCGTGGACCAAGCGGTCCAAAAAGGGCAAGCGGGCGATCTGATTCCCTTCCCTCCAGGAATCCCCTACCCAATCCTCCAGTTGCGCCCGTCGTCCGGGACCGGGGCGGAGAAGCAGCAGAGGACTCGACTCGAGCACGAGCACGAGCGCCAGCCCGCCCCGCCAGCTGCTGCATGCTGATCCATTCAACAGCTGCCGCGGCCGGCGCCCGCTCTCTCTTCACGGCTCCCTCTCCCTACAACTAGTAGGGGCGGGGGGGGCCGGAGCCGGACCCTCCTTCCTCCTCCCCCGACCCCCCTGGCCCCTTGCCAATCTGCCATGCGGCGGCACCTTTCCGGATTAACTGCACCACCACCACCACCACCAGCAGCAGGCCACATCGCCGTCGGCCACCACACGATGCGCACGCACGCCGCCATATAATACTACTGCTCCAACTAAACTACACGGCGTTCGCCGTGCGACCGCAAGCAACGACGCGCCTACTACTATACTACCGCTCCCCCTACCGCCATGGCTGCACCCGCCGCGGCCAAGCGCCCGTACTGGCAGGCCCCAACCGCCGCCGTTGCCGCGCCAGCAGCTGAGCCCAACAAGCGGCACCGCACGGCCGCGGCGCCCATGGACCCGGAGCCGGACCAAGACCAAGACCAGGAGGACCAGCCCCTGCTCCCGGGCCTGCCGGACCACCTCGCCCAGCTCTGCCTGGCCCCGCTCCCGCCCCGGCTCCTACACGCCGTCTGCCGCCCCTGGCGCCGCCTCCTCTACACGCCCTCCTTCCCGCCGTTCCTCTCGCTCTACGCGGTCCTTGACGACGCCGCCGCCTCCTCCTCCGGCACCGGCGGTGGCGCCTCGTTCGCGGCCTACGACGCAGTGGCGGGGCGGTGGGACGACCTACCGCCGCCGCCGATGCCGTCTTCGCCACCGAGGCTATGGCACCAGTCCTTCCTCTCCCGCCGTCTCCCGCTCCAGTCCGTGGCCGCCGGAGGCCGCCTCGTCCTCGTGGCGGGGTCCACGCGGTCGCTGGCCCCGGCGCTACCCCGCCCCGTGGTGTTCGACCCGTCCGCGCGCGCGTGGCGGCTCGGCCCGCGGTTCCCGTTCGCGCCGCGCCGGTGGTGCGCGGCGGGCGCGGCACGCGGGCGCGTGTTCGTCGCCGGAGGCGTCGGCGCTGGCTACGACCCTAGCGACGCCCGGTCCGGCGCCACGTGGGATCCCACGGCGGCGGGGTGGGAGCCGATCCCGCCCATGCGGGACGCGCGGTTCAGCCGCGACGCCGCGGAGGCGGTGTGCGCCGCGGGGAAGGTGTGCATGGTCAGCCTCCGTGGCCGCGGCGCCAAGGAAGGCGCGGTGTTCGACCTGCGCGCCGCGAGGTGGGAGGACATGCCGCCCGGGATGCTCGCGGGATGGAAGGGCCCGGCGGTGGCTGCCGACGACGAGACGACCATCTTCGTGGTGGACGAGGAGCGCGGGGCGCTGAGCGCGTACGACTGGGGAAGGGACCGGTGGCGGACGGTGGTGGAGTCGGAGCGGCTCAAGGGCGCCGCCGAGATGGCGTCGGGCGGGGGCCGGGTGTGCGTGGCGGCCCAGGGCGGCGAGAAGGTCCTCGTGGTCGACGTCGCACCCTGCCGGCCGACAACGTCGACGCCGCCCTCACGACGGTGGGGTGCCCCCGTTGCTGCTGCGCCCCGGCCCTGGCCTCGGCCCCGCGTGTGGGAGGTGGCTGCGCCGCCCGGGAAGCAGGTGGTGGCGCTGCACGTGCTTCCACGGATGCCGCGCGCGGAGTAGCAGCAGCGACAGCGAGCAGCTTCCCGCCACGTCGGTGTGGATTGCATGGTCGTTGGATTCGCTACACGTGCTTCTGCTGCTGCTCGTCATCCCACTCCAACTTTCAACCTCTGTTGAGATTTCCATTTCGTACCGGAGTTTGTGTTGGATTATTCCATTCCATTGAGAGATTGTAGACACCACAAATGAAATACGGCAGAGTTGCAATGTTTGTTCCTGGCACGGCAGATTCGTGGTGCATGCAGTGGGAGACACGAGCGCGAAAGCTAGACGAGATACTGTTCCATTCCACTGTACTACGTAGTATACGTATGTACCCAGAGATCTCATACCCAGATGCAGTGGGAGGCGAATGTCCAAGGATTGGCGACTTGTCGGTTCTTTCGCGGCGGCCGTGCAGATGGATGGCGTGCCGATCATCCATGTCGATGTCGGCTGCCTGCCTCCCCGGGCGGGCGGTCAGCCATGGCAGCCTCATGGTTCTCGGCGAGGTGTCGTCTGGTTTCGTTCGTTCCCACGGAGCCGCCGTAGCACGTACGGTGCCGAGACGTCCTCTTCGTCTCGCACGTCGCGGCTCGCGTCGTCTCGTCTGCTGTCTCTCCACTTGTCCCGGCGCCATAACCCATAAATGGCGCGCCGCCGGCAGCGGCAAGGGTCGGGTCGCGTCGAGCGAAAAGTAGGCGTCCGTCGGTTGCAGGGCGCGGGTCCGAGGGCCAGCCGGCCATCAATGCGGTAGCTTTCGATCGTTTGGCTTATTCAATCGGGAAAGGCGGGAGAGGCCGGCCAGCGACGGCGACGGCGACGGCGGTCGTGGGGTGTATGGAGGAGGGCATCCGCAGCCGCGGCGCGAAAAGGCGGGGGCGTAATTGCGATGGCCACACGGCGCCGCGCGCCAGACCATCGTTCGCCCATCTCATCTCATCTCATGCCTGATGTCACCGGCGAGGCGACCGGTGGACCTGCCCCCACCATAAAATTGCACTGCCGCGGCGGAAGCGGAAGCAGAAAGTCCGCCCGGCTACTTTTTTGTTCTGTCCTGTGTCCTGTCCCCACCCCCACCCCGTTGTTCAGGCCTTGTTCAGTTCGCAAAAAGTTGTGAAAACGGCACTGTAGCACTTTCGTTTTTATTTGACAAACATTGTCCAATTATAGAGTAACTAGGCTCAAAAGATTCATCTCGCGGTTTACAGATGAACTGTGCAAATAGTTTTTGTTTTTATGTATATTTAATGCTCCATGCATGTGCCGCAAGATTCGATGTGACGGAGAATCTTGAAAAATTTTGCGAACTAGGCATCCATGAATCGGCACATGCTCTAGGATGTGACACACGGCAAACAAGCCGGTTTCTCTAGGTATGCATGTTTTATTAAAGTGTTATGCACATTAAATAGGGTGTCACATAAGCAAAATTGCTGACTTGGTAGGGTCATTAAATGAAGAAGTTTCATCAGATGAGAGAGGTGTCCACATGAAACTCATGTGTGACTGTGTCATAAAACTATCCATTGAGACTGGCCTAAGAGTACTTGTTAGTAGTTAGTTATTCCCGTCTTTCTATTGAAAATATCATTTTTTGACTTTTAGTCTTCTGGTTCACCGTTCATCTAATTTAAAATTTTATATGAATATTATTTATCTTGTGATGACTTATTTTATTATTAAGAATACTTTAATAATGATTTATTTATTTTATTATTTGTATACAAAATTTAAATAAGACAAACGGTCAAGTCTATAAATTAAAAATGATACTTTCAGTGGAACGGAGATATTAGCTGACTACTAACTAGTATCTCACTAGTTGAACCAAACTAGCTAAATAACACCAGTGGAGTTATTACTACTAGGTAAACAATCACAATGGGGTGAATTTGTTCGAGTTGTCACTACCAGCAATACGAAGTCAAATTCATTTTAACACCCGGGAATTGGGTGACACAGCATTTTCTTTCAGCAAAAAAGGATGCTCATATAGCATAACAGATGAAACGGACAACCTAAAAGAAAGAAATCAACAAAGCATAATTCCCAGGATCCGGTGTTCCGGGCCTCCTTGGCTCCTTGTGTGTACGTGTGTCCCCCACAGGCCACACAAAGGTTGCCAGAGGTTTGTCACTGGTCAGGAAGATAAGGTGTTGTGCGGCCTCGCCGCCCCAACTGACGGGCACCTGCCGAACCAAAAATGGCCAAAACTGCATGGCCTTGCTGCCATTATCTATCAACCACATATACAAGAACCAGCACTGAAGCAAGCATTCCATTTAGACAGAGAAAGTAACCACTGGCAATAAACTAATTTCCATTCCGAAGCTAACAATGAACGAATTGTGTCAAAACAAACAGCATTCCGTTGTTTGTTACACATGCCGGACCATCTTACAGTTAATAACAGCCCAAGCCAAAGCCCTACACACAGTGTTGTTTACAATCGGGTAAACCTCATGTCAAACCAAAAAAAAAGCCAACGAGCCACCTACCTGTCTTTCATCTTATACTTGCGACTCGAAAAAGGCCGGGACACAACAGCTCGATGACAACACACAACCAAATCAGAAAACGGGGAAAAGAGGGAAGGGGGATGCTACAATAATGTTAACGCAGCCAGAGCTACGACTGCAGCTAACGTTGCTGATCAAAGGGTAACTGGTGTCATTGGCGTGTCAGCTGAAGAGCGACCGAGGGAGCTCCGGTGAGGTTAGGTTTGCTACGCAATCAAACTGCAGCAGAATAACCAGCATAGTGTTAGAAGATCGACGATGCTAAGTTCGGCAGTCCTCCTTTTTGGAGCTAAGGTAAGTGGAACAGCTTCAGTTATACTTGCCACTGTGCAACCGAAGACTTCACTTAAGCAATGTGGTATGAATTCAAACAGCAGGATGTGGTTGCATACCTTTTGATGTTTGTACTTCTCACGGATGGCGTTAAGAGGACAGTTACTGGTGTTATGCTGGAGTTCTCGTAGAGCACAGACACATAATTGAATGTCAGAGCATTTGTAAGAGGTGTAGTGCTCTAGAGTTTGGTTCTGCACATAGTTGAATAGCCACAGATTAGAGATAAAACCAAGTTATTTTTTAAAGCATGTACTGCTGTATGTACCAAGTGCTTTTCATGCGTACCCATGGTTCGTCGGATTGGTCAAGTGTCCATCTAGCAAGAAACACAGCCGATGCTGCCACCAATGATGGAAGAAATTTCAAGAACTCATAATCGGTCAAAGTCAACTCCGCAAGATAATTGGCCAGAAATCCCAAAGTCATAGAAGGAATCTGCACATAAACTTCAGAATTTAGCGCTCAGATCAAATATGTAGGCATAAATTGAATGAAAACTGTTGCTGTAAGATCTGATGCCAGTCTTACTTTACGAGATGCTTGTGCCGCTCTAAGGAATCTCCTGATAAAAATAAATAAATAAAAAGGGAGACATGTTAGTAATGGTGCAGCGGTTTCCCATTAGAAAAGAGATACTAGGCGTATTTGGGAAAGGTAACCTGAGAAATGTTTTTGTAGTTGGAACAGAAAGATGAAATCCCAGGTCGTTCAGCACTTGGCACTCCATTTTCAGCACCTACTGGATCAGGGGGTTATCAGATACAAATTCAACAATTTCTTCCATATATGTAATTAGTTTTTCCCCAACTTCACATGAAACAAATACCTCTGCCTTTGTGTATGTATTGTCGGTTATGAAACAGAATTCTTCAACTCGAGGAGCACATATCTCTTCATACTTTCTGCAAATGAATTTAAAAATTACTTTACTTACAGAGTTATTCATTACATCCGCCAAAGAGGAAACTAGTCTAGCTTGTAGGGAAAACTTCTTATGTTACATCTATGTATCTATGTATTTTAAAGTTTTCTACCTAAAAAATAAAATGGCTAGAGCATAAACTCACGAGGCAACAAGCATGCTTGTTATTCCCAGAAGTTGTAGTCTCTGTCTTTCAATGTAGTTCCGAGAAAGAAACCGGTCAATAACATATACAGTTAGGTACAGCGTGTCTGGAACAAGCTTGTATTCTTCAGAAACCTGTGACAAAGACAATATATAACACCACCTTAAACCGAGTCATCAATCATGAGAAGTGAGGAATAGACAGTAAGAGGTATATAATATTTTCATTATAAGACAAAAGACAAACTAGATGCTTCTGTGTGTATGAGATGTACAAAGACTGTTTGTCTCTAAAGAAAGTAAACATTATTTTGCCATTTTAACATCATCAGCAACTGATTCAAACATACAGTATAATTTATCTCCTGTTTATTGGAATCAAATAGCAGTAATTTTCTTATTTGTTGGGTCATCCTTCACATTTGGGAGATATGTGCATCAGTTTCTATGCAGAGTATGCTATGGAAAGCTGTTGAATCAGCTGATAGCAACTTAAGAACGTAGTGATGCTATGGAATGCAGTGTATTGAAATAAGCAGAAATCCAGATAGAATTGTAGATATAACAACCTCCACAAGCCAATCAATGAGTATTCCTCTCATGCCCTTAGTGATGTCCCGTTGCAAACCCTCCATGTAATTCGGACTGGGTCTTCTCATAAGCTGTGGAATGACATAAACATAAAGATAGACACATACCGTTTAAACAAGCACAATGTGCCAAGAATATAACACAGAAATCTAAATCTGGAGTTCTTGCATGCTTAACATACCATCTGAAATATATTAAATTAAATAGAATTCTGCCTGAACAGTACAACTAAGCAGAATTTCTGTTTTGATCAAGATACAACAGCATACCTCTGAAACCATAAGGTTTGAGTATATCTCTACAACGTAGGAAGCACACATTTGAGGATTGCCATTATCTTTGTCGATATCTACAATGTCTAACACAGAAGAGTCCCCTGGAAGAAAATACAGAATCTTTAGCAGATGGTCACTAATCAGAAACGTTAAGATTATCTACAAGGTATCTCAGAAATGACAAAATAAAGAACACTAGGAGCAAGCTTTAGTTTCTTCAGATTCTAATACTCCAGAAAGACCATCAAGATTATACTCAAGTAAAAGCAAGGGTGCAAGCTGCATTTTGTAAAATATTAAGGTAAGAAAAACCTTGAACGTTATACAGACTCAGTGTGGCTGGGGATGCTGGCAAATCTTTAAGAGCAAATTTCAAGCTCAAAAAGGAAATGGAACTGACCATTCTTTGACACAGAAGGTTCACATATATCCCTGACATTTCTTTCCTTAAAGAATGCCTCATGACAAGCACTGTCCCTGTTCCTTTCAACATTCTGCAATGACAGTGAGCCCCTGTTCTCAAGCAAAAGAATAGGTTCTTCTTTCTGTGCCAAAAGTTTCTCTTGTGTTTCTTCGGCAATGCTCGAATCATTGGCGAATGAACCACCATTACCAGCTGGTTGGGGTATTTTAGGAATCCTTTTTGTGCACTGCTTGCCTCTGGTCACGGTTCTTCCAGTCCTTAGGGAGGGCCTTGTCTGAAATAAATAAATAAATAAAAAGGAGTTAACCTTGTCATTCTACTACATTTGCAATGTTTAGGAAACAGTACGCATCAAGAACTCATTGTACAATAATGCAATTATGCAGGGAACATCTCAATACCTGAACCTTCGGTGCAGCAGCAAAAGTTTTGTTAGAGTTAGCATTACGCAAATTGGTCACATCCCTGAGAACTGTGCGCCTCTTAGGCTGGGGGCCAGAAATTGCAGTACTTGCACTAGTGTTGTCATATGAAGATCCCCTTTTCATCTTCCCTTGTGTAGTCTGTTTTCGATCAGTTTTTGCAGGCAGTGGAACAGAAGGGAGAACACCAAAGCTTCGACGATTTGCAGCGGCTTGAGCTCGCGTGATTCGACCATTGGGTGCTTGACAAGCAATAAGCTCAGGGTTTTCTTTCCGTGCAGCCATCCAAACCTGAATGTTGTAAAATAGAAGGACTATGTGACTTTGTATAATGTGCAACTATAGTATTGGAGAGCTGAACAAGTGAACAATACTATGCACTTAGGAATCATCGCAAAATGGCTAAAGTCAACGACTGAAGAGCAAGGTTGCATACCCTTCTATCAAAACTTCATCAACAAGTTGATGAAATTGAAATCATGTTTATATTAATGTCAAACTATTTATTTTTTAAACCTGTAACTCAGAGGAAGAACAAGCCGGCACAGTACAGGGATACCTATCACAAAAGCAACACATAACTGGCAGGTTTCCAAAAGGCAGCACTAAACACATGCTTCAGCGCGCTGAAGCGCTAAGCTGACAGGTAACGCTTTGCTTTGGGGCATAAGCGCTAGGGATGCAAATGGGCGCAAGACCTGCTAAACTGCTGGGCCCGCCTGCAAAAAATGTTGTAGCAGGTCCCTACTAACACCTGCCTTTGCCAAGACGGCTTAAAGTGGGCAGTCTGCAAAGCCTAGCGGACCTAATCAGCAAACCTGCATTTTCATGCATAGACCTACATCGCCTGCATAGAGTTACAACGCCCACATCTCCTGCAACCCGCATCACAGCGATTCGGCGTTACAGCACTGATGCGTAGCTGTTGCCAGTAGCCCTGATGAGTTCAGTTATCTGTCCATACGTTTCCTTCCTTTTTGTGATTGTGCAATCTGCAAATGCAAGAACAGGACCTAGCAGGCATTTGGTTCATCAGTTCGCTAGTCCTTTCATGGACATGAAAGTTCCCCCATCTCAAGCACCTAACAGTTAACACCTTTACTAATGTTCTTATATACAGGAGGAAATAAGTGTACATGAGACGAGTGATTATACACAGCAAGAGATAGGACAAAGGCATTTGAGCTGAGCGCACACGTATAGATGAAGGCGTCTTCAGTATCCTGCAATCTGCTAGGTTTCTTGCCTGCAAGACCCCACAGGAGAAAGAAGGAGTGCATCAGATCCTAGCAGGCTCCTGCAGAATTACGCACAACTGCAAGCGGCTGATGCGGCGGGCCAGCGGGCAACCCGCAGGCAGGCCCGTTTGCATCCCAAAGCGGCGCGACCGCCTTGGTGGAGCAGCGGCTGCTGGCTCCAGCCTTGGCGAGGGCGCGAGGCGACTGGCGAGAGGCGGGAGGGGGAGCCGCTGACGCCTCTGCCGAGCCTGGGACTGCCCCGCCGTCGCTACTCGCTACCGACGAATCTCCGCAAAACGTGCTTAGAGAGAGCTGCAAGAAAAGGAGGAGCAGAAAAGAAGTAGATCTCACCGGCTCCTTCTCCTTTCTCACGCGGGATGGACGCCGCTGCCCCTGGATCCACGCGCTGCGGCTCCTTCTCCCTCCTCACGCGCGTAGCCGACGACGGAGAAGGAGCCCGGCAGCCAGGAACGACGGAGGGAGGCGGAGCGGCGATGAGAGGCGAGACGGCGCGGGAGGCGGGGCGGCGATGAGAGGCGAGATGGCGCGGGAGGCAGGGCGGGAGGGTCGGAGCGGAGGAGACGGATGCGCGCCGTCGCTCGGCAGCGCGACGGGAGGTGCGGGGCGGTGGTGGTAGCCCGAGCGGGAGCGGTGGGGCGGCGGAGAAGAAAGAAGAGTTCGTGGTGCGCCGCAGGATCCCCGGTCTCCCGCTCACGGAATTTAAACATTTGTCATCCTCCCCCGCTCCTCCGTATGCAACTTTAGGTTTGTAAAAGTTCAAAAAAAAAAGAGAACTTTAGGTTTGTAATTTACACATTTACCACCTGTTTTTGCCATTTTTGATGATGTACACGGCAACTCACGACTTGTTTAAAAAAACAAAAAGTTTTCAAAATTCTCTATCACATCGAATCTTTCGACATATGCATGAGCATTAAATATATACGAAAACAAAAACTAGTTGCACAGCTTAATCGCGAGACGAATCTTTTGATCCTAATTAGGCCTTATTTGGTTCCCCTTGCTAAATTTTAGTCAGCTAAAATTATTTTAGCTACTTTTAGGTGACTAGTGGGACTAAACTATTTAACTCCTTTTTAGTCAATGTGTTTGGAACTTTAGCTACTAAAGTGACTAAAGTTTAGCTGACTAAAATTTAGCAAGGGAACCAAACAGACCCTTAGTCCATGATTGGACAATATTTGCCACAAACAAACGAAAAGTGTTACAGTAACAAAATCTAAAAAAAATTCACATCTAAATAAGGCCTCACCTGTCAGCATGAAAAGACATGGAAATTGATGTCTTGCCCTACCTTTTTATCCTCGCGCAAAGCCCATGTGTCATCCATCTCCTCCCGCTCCCACCTTCCATCCATGGCGTTGGGAGATGCAAGCCGACCTAGCACAACGCAACGAGGCATGCACAGGCGGCAACGAGGTGGGCTTGGAGCTCGCGGCCATGGCATAGCGTGCGAAGCTCATGGGCAATGCGGATGGCGGAGTCAGGCACCTAAGCACTTCACCAGCACCCGGTTGCATGTCGCACCCCAACTAGGTGAACTTGGGGGTACGCATCGAGCTTGAGGATCGATCGGTCATGGATCGAGATGGTTGTGAAGCACTTTGCTCCGCAATAGACGGCAGCGGCACGCGGACAACGGGTAGTGTTGCTCAACTTTGACAACAACGCGGATGGCGCACATGGATGCCTTCGTTGTGCGCTTGGACCACGTCGAGAGCAACGTCACCTAGGAGTACTTGTACCTCTAGTGGATCGACGAGAAGGAGCTCTACGGCACACCAAGTGTGCAGTTATGCTGCTGTGCGGGCGTGTTTCAAGCTAGTCCAAGGATGTGGCGTGGCTGCACCTGCAATGGCCCTTAGGTATAGGGCAGAAGTGGCGCTAGACATGAATGGTAGAGTCAGGCACGTGCAGCCATGGTGGGTCGGGTTCCAGCGATAGACAAAGAAAATGGGAGCCGATAGGAGGTAGATGAAGACAAGTGGGGTCCTCATGAAGTGAGGGAGCAAGAGAAAGAAGATGGCAGGGGCACAAGCATCATTTCCCATAGTATATACACACTGGTAACATGAGTTGGTTAGTATATACACACAGGTAACGTGAGTTGGTTTGCCACATTGTTACAAAAGTGGCAAATATATAGCAATGTCTACTTAATGGCAAATGTGTAATTGCAAAACAAAAAATGGCATCTAGAGGAGTGCTATTGGGAAGGATGAAAATGTTTAAATTTCCCATGGAGCGATGGGCTAAGGGAAAGAAAGAACAAAATAAGTACAAGAAGAAAAAGAAAAATAAAGAAAGAAACCAAGGGCGATATAGACATTTCAACCTTCTTATCCACCATTTACATTTTGCATGTGTACAAGTTTGGGCTACTCTTGGTTACTCATTTACATTTTGCTTATGTACAACTTTGTGCTACTCTTTATGTGTTCCCTAAGCTAACCCTTTTCATGCTTATGATCGGTTCAAATTCAATATTTTTTGATTTTTCATAGACTTGTTTTGTCATTAGTCACTAAAAAGACAGTAGATTGATAGGTATTAATTTGGTGTTTTGGGGATTTTGATGATTGATAAGTACAAAAATTGTGATTAATGTGCCTTTGTAGCGGTAATCAAATTGGAGTTAGTTACAAGTTAAAAGTCAACAAGTGTCTTATCCCTAAAGTCTCTAATTGATGTTTGGCATATGGCACAAAGGATATATGTCAAGGTTAAGGAAACAATAAAGTGAGTGTAAGCTTGGTGCTTAGAGAATTTTGTTGTAATGTGAAATAGGTATTTGTTTTTTATTTGGATGCACTAATTGGGGTTATTAGGTTAAAGGTGTTTATCTCGAGGGAGTTTAAACAAGAGCATCCATAGGCAGAGCCACCTATAAGGCGAGGTTGGGCTACCATCCTACCTTACCTCCGGTGAGCACCACCCCTAGGACCCTTATCTCCTACCGACCATCAAGCTCCAAGGTCCGAGATTCTAAACGAGCGACAGGAGAAGTGAGGAACAAAAGTTGCAGACACTCGGATACAACTCGATATCGTTGGGTTGTTTATTCGACAAGGCCCAATGGTGGAATGCTCCACCGTACCTGTTTGACCCACACATGCACCCACTATTTGACATGGGCCTTAGGGCACGTACAACGCGACGTTTTACCCCGTCTTTATACGATGTATTTTTGTAAAAAACTCCCTCGTGAGTGGAGAGACGGGCAGGGTCGTCGTCTCGTGAGACGACGAGTATGGCTCGTGCTCCTAGATGCCGAGACACAGATGAGGACGCGTTGTATTGGTCGTCGCCTCCAAACGACGAGACACGGATCTGGCTGTGGCAAGCGGAGACATCCATGGTGCGCGCCAAAATCCGTTTTCTTTTCTCCACGTGGTTCCAGATTTGAGCATGGCGGTGAGGCTGGAGCAAACGGATGCGGCGGCGGCGGCGGGGCCAGAGCCCACGGATACAACGACGGCAAGGACGCCAAGGGCAGGATGGCAGGCTTCTGTCCGCTGCCGATCCAGGCTTGTCGTCCTCAAGCTGCAACTCAAAGGTTCGCTTGTGTCCCTCTATCCTGCTAGGATTTCAGTCAATTAATTTGAGTAATTTATTTAAGTTAAATTACATGATTTGAATCTTACAAGAGTCGTTCAAAGCTGTGAACTATGCTGATTCGAAGCTACTTATGTTGTCTGTTGTGGCAAGTCTATACAACCATACAGAAACAAACAGCTCTTTGCAAGTTCACAATTCTTCAGTTTCTGTAATCCTATCGCACTTTCTCACAGAAATTTGGATTTCTTCACCTCCCAGGTCATCGAGTGATGCCTGACATGCTTTGAATTATTGCTTCCCTTTATTAATCCTTTAAGGCAAGAGGTTCAACATTTGTCTCTAGATGCAGTGCCGTGATTTCAGTTCGCGATGGCATGTATCTGAGAGCAGCAGATAGCGTCACAGGAGAAAAGAGGATATCTTTGTACTTGGGAGCTCTACATCTGATGAACTCACAGATGGGGAACTTGAGTGGGCTGAAAAACTTGAGTAAACTTGATCTATCAAACAATTCTTTTCAGCTGACTGGTTATGTAGCATGTTCAATTTCATTGCATATTATAGACTGAATTGGGAACTTGGATCAAAATGGGGGAGGTGATGTTGTGCCGAGTATAGCTTTGCCTTCAAGGTTACCAGTGAAATGACCTTCTTTTCTTGTTAATTCAAAGGTTCCAAGTTGTCAGCGTTATGATAATTAAGCATTTGGGTGGTGCTGTTCCATTCCATTCGTAATAGCCATAGTTTCTAAAAAATATTGTAATCATGTGCTCTTATTTATCTTTGGTACATTTCCTATCAAAAAGCCACACGATGATACACAAAAAAATATTTTTAGTTGATCCTAGCTATATATAAAGTATTAAACATCTTAGAGACATACTTTCGTCTGTGGGTTGTATGACATATCTTTATATACCTGTCTATATGATAGATTCGAGGTGTTTAGAGACGGACCTCCGTCTGTGGGTTGTACATGCCCTTAGAAAAAGCAGACTTTCGTCTGTGGGTTGTATGACAAAGTAGCAGACGCTAGCGCACGAGGCATTGACTTGCGGTTGCTTGAGCGCTCAGCTGCGGGTGACAACCTCCAACTCTCAGGCAGCTCAGGTGCTTGGCACTCGGCAATTGCAGGCTGCACCGAGAAGCAGGTGAGCACCAACAGCCTGTGCACTGCACCAGCTACCAACACGCCTTCACTGTTGGCTGCTTCTCACTGACTGCTCTATGGAGTATTAGAGTTGTTGGGCTGGGTTGCGGGCTAGTGATTTTTGTTTTTCTCTATGTGAATACTTGAATTGGTCGTTGGTGGATGAATGTATCGTGAATTTTTGTACGTATAAAATATGAATGTTGTACAATTCAGATGATATAATCAATAACCAACAGAGTTAAATTTAGGATTAGCATAAAATATATTATATTATTTAAATAAAGAACTACATCAATAGTTTTCATTAATGAGCCGAAAAACATGCTTCACATGTTGGATAAAATGTCTCACCTACGAGGGAGAGGAACAGTTGGTGTTAGAGGAAGAAAAAGCAGACCGCTCATAGGTGAGATGGACTAACCTCAACCAAACGGTTTTGGTTCTCTCACATAGTTTTTTTTACGAAAGTGATAAAGACACTAATTTTAATGAATCTGATTGTATTCTTTTACAACTTTATCTTGTTTTATATTATATCCTAGTGTTAGCACAGACACACTACTAATTTCTAGTAAACGTTTTTATATTTTCTTTTAAGATCATATCAATGTTAACGATGACACTTAGCTTATTCACCGTGACCGTGACAGTGACAGGATCGGACAGAAGAGTACATGCGTCTTAGTGTACTTATCGCCCTTAACTATATCTTACACAACACAAGCAAAGTGGTAAAATGAAAAACCAGACATAACCGACGCACAAAGAACACCTGATCCGTCTGCTGGCAAGGGGTGTTATCTGGGCTGGGCTTGGTCCTGGGCCTGGGCCTTGGGCTAGTACCCAGGCCCGACCTTGTTGACGAGCGCGAGCGCGTTGCTGGTGACCTGCGCGACCTCGACGACCTTGCCGCGGATGGCGGCGCGCGTGCCGGCGTCGACGCCGCGGGAGGAGAGGCCGTCGAGGCAGGTGTTCTCGTCGGTGAGCGCGGCGCTGCACCAGGTCTGGACGTTGCTGAGGTGCCACTTGAACGCGGGCGTCCCGGAGCGGCTCATCCCGGCGCCGCCCATCTCCTGCGCCGCGTCGCGGAGGTGGCCCACGCTGTCCGCCAGGTTCTCCAGGCAGTCGCGCACGGGGCCCGCCGCCGCCGGCCGCGACCCGGACCCCTTCTTCGCGCCGGTGCCGGCGCCGCACAGGCGGCCCACGTACGCGGACGCGGCGCGCGCGCGGTCCGCGCTCACGGACAGCGCGGCGCGCGCCAGCTCCCGCGGGCTCCGCGGCGGCGGGGTGCCCCCGTACGACGCCAGGCTCTGCTCGCACACCGACGGGTACTGCGTCGCGCGGCAAGACTTGCGGATGAAGTCGCTGGCCACCGGCGACGCGGCCTCCACGGCCAGGAACGCCGCTGCGGCGGCGGCGGCGAGGAGGAGGAGCAGGCGAGCCATGATTGCTGAGCTAGCTGGTGGTGCGGCTGTGCGGGGAGTGTGCAGTGCCGGCAGATCACGGAGTCACAGTGGAGTGTGCTGGCTGCTTCACTTGAATGATTGAATGGCTTTTGTAATCACCCACCTCCGTGTCTCCTTATATATAGGGAGATTTGGAAATTTGTGCAGACGATTTTTTAAAAAAGTAAAAAAAACTTTTGGAGGTACTCCACCACATTATTATATTTATTTGATTATGGATTTTTGCTTTTGGGCTTGGACCATCAACCATGCATGGACAAAGACATTGGTGATTTGATTTGACATGAGTGGAGACATTTCTAGAAAGGTCCTCAGATTGGGTGAGAATTAAATACGACGGCAACTAGCAAGCCTCCTCGCGGCAATTCTGTGGAGGAAATGCTAACAATTCCGAGGTTGTCTTGATAAAGAAAAAAGAAGGAGAGTTGAATGTGAATGTATGCACGTGATGGGCCAGGATGGGGCTGCTGTTGCTTTGTCGGCCCACCTGGACCTGCAGAGATGTGTATGAATGCTGACGGCATTTTGCTGCCTGCCTTGCCTCCCAACCGAAAGCTCATCATCATCATTATCATTTAATTTGTTCAGGTAACATTAAGCTCACTATTCACTGATATTTTTCATACTGTAGCAACCATTTTAATTTTAATATATAGGATCTGTATAATGTTGCAATGCAATGTTGGATCAGCGAGGATGATTATCATTAGTCGAGCAGTAGTCAGGTAGGTGGCTTTTCCATGATTGATGATATAGTACAGTGTCAAGACCGAAAAGCTTGTCATCATTGTTGTAATTAACCCGGGAAAAGTTGCATGGATTCAGACTAGCTTGGTACCAGTGTACTATATATTTATTATCATGAAGAAAAAAAAAGAAACATTATACCCAAGTAATTGCAGTGCTGGTACACAATTGTTGCCTGAACGTGTACTACTGAAGGCGGTTGGATATGGCCTAATAATGTTCGGTCCACACACACCCTAGCTTAAGTGCATGCCCTAGCAAGGAGTAACTACCATCGTGAGTTCGGCCGGTCACACACACACACACACACACACAGAGACCCCTAACGAATTTCAACGCTCGACCTTGCTCTTTCTGAAACTCGAATTCCATCCACTTTCAGGCAGAACCGGTTAGAATACCATTTGTTACGCATTAGTCAAATGCTTCACGCAGATCCGGACACTTTAATTTGATGACTGCTCTTGACTTCTGTTATGTATACTACTACTAGCTAGCTAAGCATAGTTGTCTGAATTGAATTATTCTGATGTCTCCCTGGCTAAGGACTCTTTTCTGCCGGGAGCGAGCAGTGAGCTAGCTAGCTTCGCTCCCTGTTACTGTTAGGCTGTTACCGTTAATCTTGGCAAGAAACGTACAGATCTAGGTGCTGCTAAGTGGCATAGTCTAGTCTTGGCTCCATCGATCTGTCAACGACGTGCGTGTACTCCACCACCCGGCAGGCAGTCCCACAGTTTCCGGCGCCTAACCTGCAACGACGAGCGGCTAGGAGCCTATTAGGACACCATCTGGATCATATATATCCTCTCCGATATTGTACGGGCCCTATTGTATTTGTACGTACTGCAATTGTAATGTAGGAGTAATCTCCATGCATGCAAGCAAATTAAAGCATCGATCTGTCGTTTTCAGCATCTAGATCTGAAATGAAAGGGCTGGAGGTTTGCAAGGTTTGCTTCAGACTTCAGAGTTTGCCGGCACAAATCACGTGTGAGCCCCTTCTGCTGCCTGCTAGCTCGATCTCACACAGAAGCAATTGCCGATGAGAAGAGAAAAAAAAAATTTAAACAGGAAATGTTCAGCTCCCACCGACCCTTTGCAATTGCAATTGCAAGCCTCCGGTCCCTGACGTACGCTGCCTAGCTATACTGAAATCTGTGGCTGGAACTGGAAGGTCTCAAGTCTGAACAGACGGGGGTCTCGCTCGCGTTCTGAAAAATATAGACACGCACGTGATCGTGATGGTGTCTATGCTAGCAGTGGAGCAAGACATGTAGTAGTGCCGTGCGTCCAATACATGCATACACTACACGTCTACACTGCTTGCCAGCTAGCTGTGCGTGGCTAAATTCAGTGCATGCTTCAACGAACACTGCTGCGCGCGGCTGCGGCTGCTGCTTCTTCCTTGTCGAGTTTGGGGTCGGTAGGCCACCTCCTCTAGGCTAGCCACTATCTTATTAATGGGAGATCGATGGACGCATATATCATCGTATACGTACTTAGTAATGCATACTAAATAAGTATCATTAGAATAGTTATATAATATATTTTCATAATAAATTGATTTAGAGACATAAATCATAATGCTATTTACTATAAACTTAGTCAAATATGTGCTCGATTGACTAACACAGATATTATAATTATATTTTTTTGCTGACAGGGGAGTATCTTCCTATTTTTTAAAGAAGTCCCCTCTTTTTATTGAGTTGATTTAATGAAGTCGTCCTAGCTAGTTATTTGCTCATCCGAAGTCAAATGGACCGGTTCTAACGGACAGCCTTGAGCATGGCCCAACATGATGTCCATATAGGCCCAGTGGCAGTACAAGCGCTACTATAGGGTTGTGTCTCGGCCACCAGGCTAGCCCATGCATAGTGCTAGTATGGACACAATATGATTAATAGGTCGGTACTACACAAGCACAATCCTCGACCATTAGATCACACCACCCCACGCTTTTCGATCATTGATCTAGCCGCTGGGGTGGGCGACATATATAAGCGTGCCCTAGTCACACCCTTGACCCTGAACCCTAGCTTATTTCACCGCCTACTCTGCTAGCTCTCTCCCCTCACAACTCTTTTCCTCTTCTCCCCTTCCGGTGGATGATCATTGCCACATAAGGCCGCCACTAGCACATAGCACAACGTTAGGCCATCTGTGCCCCTCTTCCTCTAGACCCCAACCGTTGATCGTCCTCATTATCTTCGGGTACGGGGGCCTTGAGTCCATCTGACCATCCACAAATCTTTGTATCTTGTCATCTCCTTGAACCTTGTTCCATGGTTCATCGACCTCACTGACCTTTTTGGTGCTCCGGATTCGCTGATAAACCTAACCCTAGAATACCATTTCTAGATATGCAGTGCTATATATGGAGTCATGGTTTGATTGAACTCCATCCACCACTATTAGTCAGACAGTTCACGCGAATGATCTAGATGCTTTATTCAGTGCACCTCCATCAGGCCCCCTTTGGAACGCACATTAGGAAAAAAATCCATATTCTAAAGAGTGAAGAGGGCCTAAATTTGCTTTAGTTCCGCCCTGCTACTCTCGTTGACCTACTCAAATAATATAAAACTATTAAACCATTTAGTCTAAATGTCATTGTACATGGTAAATGATTTCCAAAGTTAATAGAATGTATACCTCTCCGTAGTGTACTTAGCATCCTCATTCTCGCGAATAACTTTACACCTTGTTCCAATCGAAAAAGGATAGTTCAAGCTCTCTGAGAACTTGCAACACGACACAATAATTTTGATGTGCCAATCCTGTTTAAGGACAAAACACTAACAATGTTGTTAAGTTAAACTATGCCAATACTCAAAGTAGACATTGGTTTTTGGAGGGTTGCATGTTCTATGCAATTTACAAATGAGCATGAGTGCAAACAAATGTGCATTCACACATAAAAATACAACAACAATTTAAGGCATGCCAAACATTACTAGATGATCTTGGAGAAGCAGATATCCAAATTTTGAAGACCACTTAAATGGGTGAGAAAGTGAAGTTCCTAACTTAGCATGTGAGATCGATGGACGGGTATCTTTGGAGAAACTAGATGATCTTGGAAAAGTTTGAATCCACAAATGAACAAGTATCATCTTCTCAACTCCTAATGTCATGTTTACAAAAAAAAAACTCCTAATGTCATTATAGGCAGTGAGAGGTGCGGTCCTAACTCCAAATCATTTTTTCACATGATAGGTTTCTATACATTCCATTGGGAGAAGCATCATCCATTTGTTACCTAACCAATGAAATAGATTTTTTTCCCACAGGAATTGGTATAACAAAAATATAAGCATTCATTGGAGTGAGATGTTGCTTTTATTATCTAATAAAAAAAGCCAGAATCCCTTTTCCCCCTTTCCAACCTTAAAAATGAGTATAATTGCCATTAGTCTTTATTAATAGTATCCATTGAAAAGATTCTACAAATAAACCGTTTGAGGCATCAGCATTAGCAAAAACGTTGTTCAGTGAACAATAATATTTACTCCATCTGTTAAAAATGAGTGACACCCCCACATTGGAGAAAGATCGGTAGTAAAAGAAAATTTTCGTTTCTCGAAGACCATATGAACGTAACGATGAGACTTATTTTGTAGTACATGCTTACTGTACTTGTTGTCATAAGTCCATAATATTACAAGCTTTATCATTGTCGCCCTTAACGACATCTTACAAACACGAGGAATCATAAGCAGAAGCAACACGTGGAAAACTGGTCTACGTACTTAACCGACGCACCGAAGTATAATACGTGTATGGACTAAGTAGCGAGGGCTATTTGGGCTGGGCCTGGGCCTGGGCTAGTACCCTGGCCCGACCTTGTTGACGAGTGCGAGGGCGTTGCTGGTGACCTGCGCGACGTCGACGACCTTGCCGCGGATGGCGGCGCGCGTGCCGGCGTCGACGCCGCGGGAGGAGAGGCCGTCGAGGCAGGTGTTCTCGTCGGTGAGCGCGGCGCTGCACCAGGTCTGGACGTTGCTGAGGTGCCACTTGAACGCGGGCGTCCCGGAGCGGGACATCCCGGCGCCGCCCATCTCCTGCGCCGCGTCGCGGAGGTGTCCCACGCTGTCCGCCAGGTTCTCCAGGCAGTCGCGCACGGGTCCCGCCGCCGACCCGGGCGCGCCGCCCTTCCTCGCAGCAGCGCCCTTCTTGTGGCCGGCGGAGCTGCTGGAGCCGCCGCACAGGCGGCCCACGTAGGCCGACGCGGCGCGCGCGCGGTCCGCGCTCACCGACAGCGCGGCGCGCGCCAGCTCCCGCGGGCTCCGCGGCGCCGGGGAGCCCCCGTACGACGCCAGGCTCTGCTCGCACACCGACGGGTACTGCGTCGCGCGGCACGACTTGCGGACGAAGTCGCTCGGCGCCGGCGACGCGGCTGCCGCTGCCAGGATCGACGCCGCCGCGGCGGCGAGCAGCAGGAGGAGGGGAGCAGCGGCACTACTACCCGGGCGAGCCATGATTACTGAGCTGAGCTGGTGCGGCGAGTGTGCTCACGGAGTCACAGTGAGAGTGCGGGCTCTTGGTTGTTTCTCTTGAATGATTGAATGGCTTTTGAGATCAACCACCTAGCTGTGTCTCCTTATATAGTGGGAGATTTGGAAACTTGTGCAAATTTCCGAGACGATTATTTTCAAAAAAAAAGAACCAAAAAAACTTTTGGAGGTATTAGTATTATATTTCGTTGATTTTGGATTATTTGCTTTTGGGCTTGGACCATCAAGGCATCAACCATGCAGGGACAAAGTCATTTGTTGGTGATTTGATCTGACATGAGTGGAGATGTTTCTGGAAATGGTCCTCGTCTTGGGTGAGAATTGATAGAATACTACGGCAACCACCAAGCCTCCCCGCGGCAATTCGGTCGCGAAATTGCTACAATTCGGAGGTGGGAAAAGGATATTTTTACTTCCAAAAAATTTTGCAAAATATGAATAGTAACACTTTCGTTTGTATTTGACAAATATTATCCAATTATGGACTAACTAGGCTCAAAAGATTCATCTCGTCAATTCCGACCAAACTGTGCAATTAGTTTTTATTTTTATCTATATTTAATATTTCATGCATACATCTAAAGATTCGATGTGACGGAGAATCTGAAAATTTTTGCAAAATTTTTGGGTAACTAAACAAGGCCTTGTCTGGATAGAGGGGGAGGTGCGTGTGATGTGTGATCACGTGATGGGCCAGGGAGAAGGAGCGGACTGTTGTTTCGCTGTCGGCCCACCTGGACCTGCAGAGATGTGATAGTGGTATGTGGTGTGTGGATCTAGTTCAGTATGAATGCTGACGGCATTTTGCTGCCGGCCTCCCAACAGAAAGTTCATCGTCATCGTTTCGTTTGTTCACATAAGAAACAATGTTTTTTTTATCACATATTAACATTAGCAGTAGTCCTTTTTCCTGGCAGACTGATATCTTCGTGCTGTAGGAACGGTTTTTAGTGTAGAGGGTCTCTAGCTAGTATTGTAGTGCAAGGTTGGATCAGTGAGGATTATACTAGTAGCTAAGTAATGACAGTGGTTAGCTGGCTTTTCCATGATCAATGATACTCCATTCATCCACGAAAGAATCAAATTTTAGAATCCGTGCGAGTCAAATCTTTTAAAATTTGTCTAACTTTATAGAAAAAAATAACAACATCTATAACATAAAATACACATCTTACATAAATATATTTTATGATAAATCTAATGATACTAATTTGATATCATAAATTTTAGTATTTTTTTCTAAAAATTTAATCAAAAATTTAAAAGTTTAACTTAAGAAAACTCTAGGAATTGATCCTTTCATGACGGAGAGAATACAACATCAAGACCCAAAAGCTTGTCAGCATTATTATGACCGAGGAAAAGCGGCATATATAAACGCAGAGCGCCTATTACGTAGCTTAATTGACACTGAAGAAAAAGGAAGAAACATTTATGTACTTTGATTTGAAAACAATCTTTGCATGTAATTGCAGTGCTGGTACTCCTACAATTGCCTGAATGGTAAGTACTGAACATGGTTGGATATGGCCTAATAATGTTCGGCCCACATACACCTTAGCCCTACCACCATCGTGGGTTTGGCCGGCCACACACACACACACACGACACACCGAACGAATTTCTTCAACGCTCTTGCTCTTTCCTGAAACTGGAATTCCATCCACTTTCAGGCGGAACTGGTTAGAATACCAATTGTTACACATTAGTCAAATGCTTCATGCGGATCTGGACACGCTTTGGTGACTGCTCGATCTTGACCACTACCTGCCCAACAATCTACTAGCTTAATTTCCTGATGATGATGATGATGTCTCCTCTCTCTAGCTAAGGAGCTAGTAAAGGACAACGTCGCCGTCTCAGTTTCACTCTTTTTCTGGTATCGTTGAGGAACAACGCTGCCGATCGGGAACACGAGCTAGCTTTCCTGTAATAATCTTTGGCAAGAAACAACGGTTTACCTGTAAATCACGAGATGAATTTGTTAAACCTAGTTACTCTATAATTGGATAATGTTTGTCAAATAAAAATGAAATTATTACAGTTCTAAAATTTTTTCAGTTTTCGAAACTAAACAAGGCCCTAGTACTAGTCTCGGCTCCATCTGCATGTCGACGACGTGTGTACTCCACCCGGCAGGGCAATTCGCACAGTTTTCCGGCGCCGAACCTGCAACGAGGTAGGTAGGAATACTGAGCCTAGGACACCGTCTCTTCTCCGATATTTGTAATGTAATCCAGCATCTGTCGTTTTCAGCATGCACCAACAGCAACAGGATCTGAAATAGTATGCTGGAGGTTTGCATGGGTTTGCGCTTCAGACTTCAGAAATTCAGAGTTTGCTGGCGCTAATCACGTGAGTACGCGTGACCTTTCTGCTCTCGCGTACGTCTCCCACAGCAGCAGGGCACTGCAGTGTGCACGCACAAGAACAGCTAGCTAGCGAAGAGAGAGAGAGAGAGAGTACAGAGAAAGCGAGAGTGCGTGTTACTGAACGCAGACGAGAAACGCTGCCTACTGAAATTTGTGGTTGGGTCTCGGTAAATTTGCATGGACAGATCAGCCCTGCTAGCATAGACTATACAAGCGTTTCGCTGAAATTTAGCTTGTTCTGATGATCGGCCCTGCTAGCATAAACAAATCAGTGAACAATATTTTTTTAGCATTAACATAAGCTAAATTCAGTGATACCTGCAATACTGTCATGTTAACTGTATGCTCGAGCCATGTGTGTATGAATGGTCGACAGGCTGTTCGGACGGATGCCGGGCAGGCCTCCTCCGATCGAGGTCAATCGTGGATCTCCCTTTCCATTTCCCGCACGGCCCGTCCTAATTAATGTCATAGCCCAAATTAAGGGCAACAATGGATCCCGTTATGATGCCAGCGCACTTCTTTGTCAATTTTGTTTACAACTCATCATGCTTTGTTGCAAATTGTTTTTCCTCTGTGTCGATATGTCTTCTAATGTATCTTCTGTGCTATATCTGGAGCATCTCCAACAACTTGGTAAAATCCACTTGTCAAATCTTGAGTTATAGCAAGTTGCTAATTTGTTTAGCAAAAGAAAAAAGGATGTGTCACTAATAAGTTGCTATTCTCACTTGGTAAAAATAGAGGATGACAGATGGGACCTGCTCACTTAGTAAAAGAATATGTGTCTCCAACAAGTTGCGCTCGGGATAGCAACTTGGGATAGCAACTTGACAAATCTCGGCCGTAGAAACCTCTGGATAACAACTTGGGAAATTTAGCAAGTTGAGATAAGGAGTTGTTGGAGGAGGATTTTTATGCTTTTAGCAAATTTAGTAGGATAGTATGTTGAAATACCAAGTTGTTGGAGATGCTCCAAGACTTTCTTGTATTTCCAATTCCTATAGGACTGCAAATGACTTGCAACTCTAGGTCTATATTTTTTTTCCCTATATTTCATTCATGTTTTAGATATGCCACGTACGTTTCAAAAAGGCCCTTAACGTGTTGGTCCATTCATCAGGAGGTATGAGGCTGTGGCAGTTTGGCTGCGGTGAACGAATCATGAATGATTGTGTTTTGTGAGGACATGTGGCTGTGATTTGACAACCACAAAAAAAAAAAACCCCGGACCCAAGGGAATACGAAGATCAGATAGTGCCATCGTCAGTGTAACGTGCTTGGCTCAGTTGGCACATGACATGAACGTACAAGTCCCGTCCCCCACGTGAGTTCACGCCTTGGCTGTCGACGTGCCGTTGCGCTTGCGTACAAGTCCCGCCGACACGACGTTCGCCGGAGGAGCGTGCGTGCGTGCGCCAGGCCACCCATGCAGATGCAGCCCCGGACAGACAGCGCAAGATTCCGGCCCACGGGCGTCCCGCCAACCACCCGCCCGCCGTCCGTCGTCGCATCGCATCTCCGCCGCCCCGCTGGCACGCCAGCGCCACCAACCGGCCCGGCGAATCCGAGGCCGCAGCAGGCAGCCGACCGCCCACCGCCATAAACTCCCACCACCACCCGCACCACCGATCACTCCACTCCACTCCCTCCCTCAGTGTCACTCGCCTGCAAGCACAGACCAGACATCAGCAGCAGAGCACACAATGCAGCAGACCGCCGCCGCCCGCCTCCTGGCCGCCGCCGTGGCCGTGGCCGTGGCGTGCCTGGTGCTGGCTCCATCCGCGCACGCGCAGGGCACGTCCGGCTCCGGGGCGATGCCGTCGTGCGCGGCGAAGCTGGTGCCGTGCGCGGGGTACCTCAACTCCACGTCCACGGCGGCGGCGCCCGCGCCGGCGTGCTGCGGGCCGCTCAGGGAGGCGGCGGCCAACGAGACGGCGTGCCTGTGCGCCATGCTGCTCAACAGGGCCGCGCTGCAGGCGTTCGGCGTGGCGCCCGAGCAGGGCCTGGTCCTCGCCAGGCGATGCAACGTCACCACCGACGCCTCCGCCTGCGCCGGCGCCGGAGGTAAGCTAGCTAGCAAGCGCGCGTGTCGTCGTCGATCGCTCGTCTTCATTCATTTCTTCTAGCCGTACTAGTTTGCTTTGCTCTTACTCTCATTACTACCAATCACTCAACGCACGGCGATTAGCGTATAATAATTGAATCCGAACCATTCCCGCAAGTTACATTACGCTAAATAATCTTTCCCTAAACTCGACGTGGAGAGATTTGGATCTCAGTATCGTGTGAATGTTTCAGATCTCTGCAGCTCATCTTCTGATCACGTCTCAGAAGATAAGTTGAAGCCAGTAGTTAATTAATTAATACTGTACTACATGATCACATATAGTTGCACAGTATTCTGATTTCTGAACCTGAATGATGACGATCTCATTCTTGTAGCAGGCACAGGCGCTAGCGGTAGTACTGCTGCATCTTCAGCTTCCACAGGCAGCGCTGCTACTTCTTCTTCAGGTATACACTACTACTGTCACTTAGCTGCGGACTACTGAACTAAAGAGAGCTTCATTGTTTGATTCAAATAACATTGACGGTAGAATACAGTTTCCCCACAGCATAAATTTCCACCACAAACTTGACTTCTCTTTATGATAAAAGAGAAGGATACTCCAATTACCTGTAAGCTGTAACTGAAGTGAACATTTTTGTGCTCCTGTATATTCAGTGACGAAACCCACAGCCAACGGAGGCAGCCTGGCACGAAGCCTGAGCTTGACTGGCGCGTCGTCCTTGGTGGGCTTCAGCTTCATCTGGTTGATCATCATGGCCTAGGAGCTATTGTATGGGTATCTGTCATGGCACCGGCAAATTTCTTAGGTGGATTCAGACTTGTGTTGAGTACCAATCACCTGTTATTGATTATTATTATTATTTTGCACATATATGCCCTGCTGTACCATTGCTGTTGTAAGCAAAACAAGAGAAAAAATGTCAAGAATGATGGAAAGAACCGGAAGGGAAAACATACATGTTTCGACATCTTCTTCAGCAACGCATCCTGATAGTAGTAATGACAAAAACATGAAAAGATCAGAGACAGCTCTACATATCCAATCCAATAAACGAACTGAACGGAACAAAGCCTCAGTTAACCGGAAAAGAATACATTTATCCACTAGTAACATGCCTGTGCATTGAAATGGGACAACCATTAGATGCTATAAGCACTAAGCGCCGAACTTGAACTTTAATATGATAAATCATGTGATACCATGCAATATCAATCATTAACCTTGTTCAAGATCAATTGATCAAACGGACCATGCAGCACTCTGTATGACTATGAAAACCTTATTCGTCCACAGAAGAAGGCACTATCGCTTAGCACTTCTCGTCTTTGGACCACAGGCAACAGGGGTTGAGAACTTCATGAGACGTTGGCAAGCAAACAAAACATAACCCTTTCTTGACATGCCAAATCACGATGAGGCTGTACACAAAGCATAAAGGCTCAATTGAAGTGGAGTAATGCAGGAAGTGTGTGCAGAACCATGGTCAAATACCTTGGTCAGAGGAATGTGTGTATTTTTTCTGTGAAAAGAATCTGTTTATTTTCCCATTCACAACTAATATTTTACAACCACATTTGGCCTTGTTTGGATGTAATCGGATTCACGTCAATCCACATATGTTGAGGTGGATTGGAGTAAAACTTAACTAAATTCCACCCTGATCCACTCCAAGACATGTGGATTGAGGTGAATACGACATCATCCAAATAAGGAATTAGGTGTATAAGCCCTGTGGCACTGTTGTCTAGGCTAAGGCAGTTCATCCTCAAATAACATGGGCCAAAAAAAGAGAGAGAAAGAGAACATGAAGGAGACCACATTTATCAAGTGGAACAAGATTCTCAAATAGATGAGCCGAGAGCCCGAGACCATCAATGATCATGCTGGAGCTGTTCCCTCTATCAATCCATAAACAACCAATATCTTGACATTTTTTTTGAATCCAAGGAACTTAATGGTTTTAGAAAATATACTGGAGGCCTGGAGCTCTTCACGGATCAAGGCAAACCTCCATCCTGTGCTTCATGGCAGTGGACAGAAACTATCAAAATCTTGAGGCACTACAAGCCAACGGAAAGATAAAATTAGAACTGTGATAATGAGAACACCCATATATATGGTACAAAGAGAAAATGGACAATGGTATCCTGCAATTGCAAATGTCTGATCAGCATTTACATAGGTATTAGTGATAAATCAATATCTGATCAACACCCATACAAGCTAGGGTGAATAGCAACTCATATTGGGTCTCGAACACGGAACACCTGGACGAAGGGGACAACGCCTGCAGCTTGCCAGTGCCAGCCACACCAAACACAACCGACTTGTAGCAACTATACCAGATTTGGACTCAGCCTTGAATGATTTTCCAGAATTGCAGGTAGACAGTATACATTAATTAGCAGGATAAAGAACTAAAGATGGTAGCTTGCCAATTATATAAGCCTTGTGATTCCCATATCATACAGGTTGACAAAAAAACCCCCACCACATCCACTAAATAAGTAGGGAAGGAAATGATCTTAAACTCTAACACTATACCAGATTGGACTATCAGGAAGCTAAAATTTTGGTCATCTCGCCTTCGCATGCAGTTGATTGGCAAGTATAGAAGCATGGCCTTGTCGGTCATCTTAACATGGCTGCACTGATCAAATGAAAGAGTAAAGGATCAGGAGGTATAGTCATCAAACAAGTCAAACAGCCATCCCCTTTTTTGATGGCCTACATCGTCTTCGCACCTGACAAACTGATCCTAAACTGATCGCAACTGATCTCTCTCTCCCCCCCCCCCCCCCCCTCTCTTTTTGTACCAAAGCTGTAGTAATAAACAAATGCATACCAGAAATCTCTAAAGAAAACGTTCTATACACCTCTGTGGATATCACATATTTTAGTTTTCTTTAAGATGATCTGAAACAGTTCATACGATGGAATTCTGAATCTTCCCAAATGTTTAGATAGACCTTATTCATTTTTTCTAGAACTGTGCTAAACCTTCACTCCAGAAATTCTGAAAAATTGTTAGCATACTTTGGACTCCAAACCTACAAAATTGGTAACGACTGGTTTCTGATTGGAAGAAAAGCCACTTAAAGGGGGTTAAAAATCCTCAGTTTAGCTGAAATCACCGGACCACATATTTCCACCTATACAAATAGAAATTCATATCAGGAGTTCTAGACATCCTCTAAAAGCAAGCAAGCAACCTATATAGATTACTTAAGTTGATATATTTCGATACTGCTGTCAGTAAACAGATTTCAGAAACAAGGTTGAAAATTGAGTTAGATGAAAGATGCATAACTTTAAAAAGCAAAAAACGTTACCACTGAAGATATTGGAGATGATCCACAGTACCACTTCCTATACATATTTTCACAAACAGGTGGTCTATAAACAAATAGAACAATAGGCCCTTTGTTGACAAAACAATTGGCTGAAAAGAAACCATCAATGCTTTTAGGTTGAGTGTTCTAATATACTAAAAGCATATTATCAAACTGGCTTTTCTAAATATATAAAAGAGAAGTTGCTATACTTTGAATGGCTACTTGCAATGTGCAATATTGTCAGATTTCTGTCTGATTAAATATTTTAATTACGTAGATAGATGCATTCAAATGGCACATATTCATTCACAATAATAGTGACATTATTATGAGGCAAGTGCAACTGTGACATGAGCTCATATTCCAGTTCATCACCAGGATAACTTCCATCCACGGAAGACAGAAAAAATGAAAAGCGAAGTAATACAAACTGAGTACACAACGAATTGCAGGGCAATTACATTAGATATGGTCCACAAATGGAGGTGCACAACACGATGTCTGCAAAACTCTCAGAGAAACAGATATTTCTTTTTTTTTTGACGAAATAAACAGATGTTTCTACTAGGACAACACTAGTTTTGCATCTCCCAAAATAGAAGCAAGGACTGCTAAACCTAAGACTTTCACTGCTCCATAATGCATAAAAAGAACAACAAAATACCCCAGATGTACTTAGACGAATTTACCAAATCAGAAAGATGGTTCTCTTTTAATTTCTGAACAGAGTTGGAGAAACGGAGATTAGTTTTCTTTGCCAAAGATGTCTCAGAAATTAAAATTCAGAACTGCTCAAACTTAGAGGGGGGGTGCCAAACACAATCCACCCAAACCAAACCTGGTAGTATTTAAATTTTAAAATATTGAAAGACAAAGGCTCACCCAACTTAGTGTAAGATATAATCTGCTGTCCCCATTCTCTTCTCTTCCTAATCAGGTCAAAGACAGGTAGATGGTTCAGCTCATGGCTGTCCAAGTCTTTGTTCCTGTAGCTTGGTTGGCAATAGGCCATACCTATGTACCTGTAGAAGTACACCAGCTGTATGGCTGGTACTAGAGTAGATGATGGCTGATTTCAGCCTTGTACCCTAGGAGTATGCAGTAGGTAGAATTGTACCTTAGAAGGTACATGTATTGGTGTATATAAACTAGCTCAATGCAATGGAAGAGGCAGTCAACTTGCCACATATTCAGAGTTTCAGTTTCAGTTCAAGTCTGAAACTGTGTGTGTGCTAAAGTAGCTCAAGGCTCTTTGTCTACCTTGGAGCAGGGAAGAGGGAGAGGGGAGGAGAGCAGGTGCTGCTCACCTCGGTGCAGAGTGCTTGTGCCAACACTTAGGAGAAGAGAAATAGCAGATACTCTGTTCACTGTTAATTTGTTTGAAAGTATAGTTCCATATAGTTTAACACTTACCAAGCTTGCTTGTTATTCTTCAACACGTATGCACGAACCTAGAGTACTTGACCCAAAATCCAAATCTGAAACCATTGTAAACTACCATAGAAAACTTAACTGAAATGCAAAAATTACTTGAATATATGAACTCTAGCTATACGTGAGCAAACGTATATGAACTGATGTAAACCTCCATCTTTGCATATACCAAACTAATGAGGTAATATTATTATGTTCAGATAGAATGTACAGATCAGTTATCATCCAGCTCCAAAATTGAAATAGAATGAGCAAATCTAATCCGAGTTTACTGAACAAACAGTAAATTATTGCAGTAACATGTGAACAACAAATCAGTTTTCATGGCAACAGAAAAAAAACATTTGATGGTTTGCTACAAACAAGCAAGCATCCCTGACTGCTAAATCAGGGAAACTAAAAACACAACAGCAAATAAACTAAACTGCTGCTACATAAATATACTGAACCTTAGTAACTGAATACCTGAATCATGATGGGGCTGAGTTACTAAAACAGTTCCGCAGGACAATTTGGAGGCGGCGTAGTCAGGTGAGAGGCGTTCCAACAGAAGGCCTCCAGCGACTACCGGCAAAGCACTCCCTCCCTGCATCTAGGAGATGAACAGAACAACTCAAGGGGAGGGGTTCAAATCGGGATATGGAGATGTAGTATCAGGGGAGATGCAGCTAGAGCAGCAGGGCTCCAGTGACTACCAACAACCAATGCCTCCCCACATCTGGAAGATGAACATAACAACACAAGGGAAGGAGTTCAATCGGATACAGAGGAGGCATAGCCAGGGGAGAGGTGGCTAGAGCAGAAGGGGTGAAGGGCTCCCGCGACTACCGGCAAGCACTGCCCACATCTAGAAGATGAACAAGACAACACAAGGGATGGATTCATTTCAAAAGAGCTCAGAGGGCAATTACAAACTGAGTACACAACAAATTGCAGGGCAATTACATTAGATATGGTCCACAAATGGAGGTGCACAACACAATGTCTGCAAAACTCACAGAGAAACAGATGTTTCTTTTTTTGACGAAATAAACAGATGTTTCTACTAGGACAACACTAGTTTTGCATCTCCCAAAATAGAAGCAAGGACTGCTAAACCTAAGACTTTGACCGATCCATAATGCATAAAAAGAACAGCAAAATTCCTCAGATGTACTTAGATGAATCTCAGAAAGTCAATGGCTCTTGTGACGCTTCGAATTTGTCTTTCCAAATGCCGCTAATCGATCATCGGATATCTTTAGGTCAGCATTACGACGCTTCCTTCGCTCACTTCGGGTAGTCTTTTTCTTGTCATCTGTTGACTCTTGCCCATTTGTCAGCCTGTCTTTCTCTGTTTTTGAAGAACTAGGGCCGCCTTCCTCAGACCTAGATTTCTTGACAGATTTGTCCTTCTTCCCTTCCTTCTGGCCTCCAAGGATCAAATCCTTGCTCTGCATCTTATGATGCGTAACCTTCCATTCATCCTCTCTGTAAGGAGCTAGCTTCTTAATGGAAACATACTGGTTCAAATCCTTGTCATCTGATGTCAATATATCACAGGCACTCAGACCAAAACTGTTGGGCTTAACCTGTTTATACTTGAACCGAGTCTTGATATCTCCAATAGTGTCCTCATAGTCTAACTTGTAGTACTCCTCCATCTCTTTCTCAAGCTCCACCTTGTCTTTGAGAGAGATCTTCCCTTTTGCACCTTTCGCATCAGCGGCAGTAGACTCTTCTTTTGACTGGTCACTAGCCCATCCCTTAGGAAGCCCGAGCAATTCGTCTTCTTTGTCAAAATCCGGCTTCTCCAGATCCATCTCCACACCACTTCCAAACTCAGGATCAACATCATCAGCATCATAGTAACTGTCATCAAACATCTCCTGCATTTTCTTGTCATAATCCTCTGGATCAAAATCCTCCTCCAAGTCATCAGCACCAAGCTTACATGCAGCATCGCCTTCAATCCCAGCGATCATTCGGATCCTCTCAAGCTTCACTGCAATCTCTTTCTTCTTCAAATTCTTGAGATGCTTCAGCTCCTCTGCCTGCTGTTGCTTAATACGAGCCATCCGCTCCTCTTTGCTCTTGCGCTGCTGCTTCCTGCTGCTCTCCTTCTTCCTTACTGACCCTTCAACAACCCTTGAATGTCCCATTACCCGGTCCGCCACCACTGCCCCTGATGCCATGGCCTCCTCATGCCGGTAATTATAACCATGCTCATATTCTTCCTGAATCTCGAGCTCTTCTTCATCATCTGACAATTCCTGGATATCATCCAGATAGGACTTCCTCTTCTCTGCCTCAAGGTACGGCCTCTTAAGGAAAAATTCCTTCAAGAACTTCTCATTCTCATCCAGCTCCTCATCGTTCCCAAAGACCTCACCAGCAAGCTCCTTGGTCTGCTTCTCCTCCTCATCCTCCTCCACTTCATCATCAGCCCCTGCTCTAACCTTGGGCTTCACCTGGAACAAATTGTCGTCGTCGTCGTCTCCTAATACTTCTTTCTGTGCCTCAAGGAAAGCCTCCAAACCCTTCTTCTGCTGCTCATCATAGGCGATCCTCTCGAACTTGCTGCTGCTCCGGCTGGCCTGCGCTGCGAACTCCGGGCCCTCCTCGAGCAGGTGGCGGGCATTGACGTCCTTGAGGTATAGAGGCTTCTCCTTCTTGGTCTTTTTCTTCCCCTGCTTGGACTCTTCTTCCTTCTCGGCGTCCTCACCTTCTTCGCCGCCCTCTTCCTCCTCTGACTCCGAGTAGACCTTGGCGTCCTTGTCTAGGATGCGGGGGTCGCCGCTGCGGATGCGGCGGATCACCTCGAACACGCGGCGGTCGACGAGGCGCGAGGCAATGGCGGCCTCCTCGTCCTCCTCCTCAGTCGACTCGGACTCGGAATCCGACTCGCCGTCGTCAGAGGCGGGGACGAGGCCCTGCTTCCTGCGCTCCTCGAGGCGCTGCAGCGCCTCCCGCCGCTTGTTGTGCTCGAAGCGGCGCGCGTACTCCTCGTTGATCTGGACCTTGGAGAGATCCTCCCCGCCATCGGAGTCCTCGTCGGACCCCGCGAGGATGTCCACCGGTTTCTTCTCCATCTCCTTCTCCTTCGACTTCTTCCCCTTCCCCATTCTCTACAGCGACCACCTCAGCAGCGCAAGCGGGAGGGTGGCAAGCTAGGGGCTGGAGGCCACAAGGCGGCGGTATCGGCGGCGTCGGCGGCGTCCCAGGATGCGGGGTTAGGGTTTAGACTTGTTGGGCTGGGGCTGCTAGGCTGGTATATCACCGTGTCGTTTCGATTTGTTGGGCTTGGGCTGCAGTTTCCGGGTTCCATTTCGGCCCAGCCACATTTGGGCCTTCTCTAAATATCTTGTGGAAGTTTTTTTCTTTTTGAAGACTGAAATACTGATATCTCAATCACTGAATCTTGAAAGGGAAAACTGAAACACTCGGGCCTTGTTTAGTACACACCAAAAATCCAAAACTTTTCAAGATTTCTCTTCATATCGAATCTTGCAGCACATGCATAGAGCATTAAATATAGATGAAAATAAAAACTAATTACATAAATCGCGAGCCGAAACTTTTAAGCCCAGTTACTCCATGATTGGAGAATGTTTGTCAAATAAAAACGAAAATGCTACAGTATCGTTTTTCCAAAAAAAAAATTGGAACTAAACAAGGCCTCAACCTCAAGCTATAAAGTTACATAAACTGAAATCTGAATCACTGAACGTTGAAGGGAAAACCGAATAACTGAACCTCAAACTCTAAACTAACAAAAAATGAAATCTGAAACGGAAGGAACATAGAGCTTGAAATCAGCATATTATGAGAGCTTGAAATCTAAAGGTTTGTGGCATTCTGTAACGGAAGGAACATAGACCTAACTATCAGTATTATTTTATTTTTTCAAACTGAATTACCTAGATAAAGAGACCCTGGTGGCATATATGGAATATTTTCCATTTTTTCTTTTTAGAAAAGGAACAAAACTCAAAAAATAACAATGTGTAACAAAATACTCAAACATACATGTTGACCAAAACTAAAGCAAATATATACTGAAACTATTTTCAAGATTGGGAGAAAATACAAGAACTTAAACTGAATATATAGCCTGAACCTTAATTCTAGATACTCTGAAACCTGAACAAAAAATGAAATGCTAAACTAAAATAAAACAAGAGTGAACTGAAAATTGAAGTGATAACTAAACTGAAACTAAACTCTAGGTGTCCTAAAACCTAAATAAAACTAGAGTAAACTAATAACTAAACTGATGACAACACTTGGCACCTATAAGTCCCTAGAGGCTGCTAGCTATCATGCACGGCATTGCTGCACACAAAGAAATACATTCACCGGCCTTAACATATATGGGAAGCACCATACTGTATATAATCAAGAATTTCTCCTATAGATTTAACCATATGTGCAAATCCTGTCAACCTTAGCAGAATAAGCAAGAAGCGATCACGTTACAGGCCCGGAATATGGCAGCAAGTGGAGTTCTTTTATGTAACATCTGTGAACTATTAGCTGACCATTTTCTTTGTAATTAAGTTTTAAATTCACCGTGTTCCTGTAACTCATCTGCGCATGAGATTGCTAAAGTAGTTTTGAGTTGGGACCTGGGTCAATCCTCGGTGTGGGATGATCCCTTCCTGGATTTTGTAAACAATCTAGCAGCTCGCGATTGTGTCAAGCTTACATCTCTTAATTGAAGGCCATGAAGGCCAGGCTGTGCTAAAAAAATGCACAGGCAGGGAAAATGGTTTCAGCAAGTCAATGATGCAGTTCCATCAGGTAAATATCCAATTTCGTATTGCCGACTGATGATTACTCATTAGAAATTAATCTCACGTAGCACACATCCATATTAGTATAATCAGAGAGCATACATACATGCAGAAGACATTCTAGGATCAATTGATATCTAGTAACATTGAGTTCAAATCAATTAGTCTAGAAGAGAGCATATATAGGCCTTGTTTAGTTCTAAAATTTTTTGCAAAATGTGAAAAGTACCAATTTCGTTTGTATTTGACAAATATTGTCCAATCATAGACTAACTAGGCTCAAAAGATTCGTCTCGTCAATTCCGACCAAACTGTGTAATTAGTTTTTATTTTTGTCTATATTTAATACTTCATGTATACGTCTAAAGATTCGATGTGACGTGGAATCTGATAAATTTTGCAAAATTTGTTGGAAACTAATCGAGGCCCCAGCGAGTTGGAAAAGGAAATTCCAGCTCCACTTCCCGCATGGAGAATTCCCCACCACCAGCACCAGCAGCGGCAGCGCACCAGGCGACGCGGCACGATCCCGTCCACCGCCCAGAGGACCCCGCGCCGATGCGGCCGCCGTCGCCGCCGCGCCCGCCTGTCGCGTTCCCGACGCTGGACTCTCTGGCGGCGTTCCTCCGGCCGCGGCTCCCTCCGGGGGCGCTTGCGTCCTGGGGCGCCGTGCCGGGGACCAAGACCCTGTCGAACCTGTTCCTGGAGCTCGCCGTGGGCGACTGCGCGCTGCACGCCCCCGCCGACGCGGACCCACCGCCAGCGGCACCGCGGGTGGTCCGCGCCGTGCACGTGGCCACGGTCCGCATCCGCAACAGCCGCGGCGCGCGCCTCGTGGAGACCCGGCAGCTGCTCTCCGACGGCACGGTACGGCGGCGCGGCCCGCGGCCGCTGTCCGAGAAGATGCGGCCCGGAGAGTCCCCCGAGGCCGCCGCGGCGCGCGCCGTCCGGGAGGAGCTCGGCGCCCGCGCCCGCGTCCGGATCCTCGGCGGGGACGGCGCGCGCGTGGAGGAGCGGGAGTCCGCGTCCTACCCGGGCCTCCCTGCCCGCTACGTGCTCCACGCGGTCGACGCCGAGGTGGTGGACGGCCTGCCCGAGGATGGAGAATTCGAGACCGAGGAGACCGGCGAGGACGACGGGGACGCCGGCGCCATCACCGTGAAGCGCCACTACTGGGATTGGATCGACGACGACGACGACGGTGATAGTGAGCGCAAGGAGGTTGCTGCGTCCGGCGCGCGCGCGCACTGAGGCTGCTCTGCTCCGTCAGTGGTGCATGCCGAGCAACTCGATGAATTGAGAGGCGCCTGTGTCTCCTGATGATTTTGTTGGCAATTTCTCTGCTTAGGATCAGTTCAGTTCACATGTAGGTTTGCATTATCAGATCACATTATTGTTTCGGTTTCAGAGATGAGAAATCCTGAACTGCTCTCCCAAAACCTACCCAATCAAGAACACATCGAGTACCCTGCTCTGAAGTCTGAAGTCTGAACTCTGAACATACGGAGTACTGTGCTGTAGGTTAATGCCTGCACTTTTGTTGCTTAGGCCTAAGGCTTTGGCCTTGTTTAGATGCACCTAAAATTTTACAAGATTCCCCGTCACATCGAATCTTGCGGAACTTGTATGAAACATTAAATATAGATAAAAAAGATAATTAATTGCACAATTTATCTGTAAATTATGATACAAATCTTTTAAGCCTAATTACTCTATGATTGAACAATGTTTATCAAATAAAAACGAAAGTGCTACAGTGTTAAAATCTAAAAAGTTTTTATCTAAACAAGACCTTTGTTTAGTTTCAAAATTTTTTACAAAATAATCTAGCACTTTTGTTTGTATTTGACAAATATTGCTCAATCATGGACTAACTAGGCTCAAAAGATTCATTTTATAAATTACAGATAAACTGTGTAATTAGTTATTTCTTTTATTTATATGTAATGCTCCGTGCATGTGCCGCAAGATTCGATATGACGAAGAATCTCAAAAATTTTGCAAAATTTGTTGGGAACTAAACAAGGCATTAGTTTCAAAAAAAATTGCAAAAAATTTCAAATTCCCTATCGCATCGAATCTTACGGCACATGCATAAAGCATTAAATATAAACAAAAATAATTGCACAGTTTATCTATAATTTGCGAGACAAATCTTTTAAGCCTAGTTAGTTTATGATTGGACAATATTTATCAAATATAAACGCAAGTGCTACAGCGTTTATTTTGTAAAAAAAAATTAAATTAAACAAGACCTTAGTAAGAGCATTTTAGTCACTTAGTCATTTTGCATGTATAACAGTTGGGAACTATGGACAAAAGGCTATAGAAGAAAGAAAATTTTCATTTTTAGGCTATACAGGTCAACAAAGAAAAAAAAAGTCACGAAAGGAAGACACGTTTGTTTGAAAAATATCTCCTATAAATTAGCATTTTTTACCACGCTTGAAGAAACACAGGGATCCTTCATACCCCTTGATTCGATGGTTATAAGGGTAGAGGAATTGACTGGGAGGAACTTAAGTTACGGACTGAAACTCAAATTCCGTGGACCGAAACTAAAATCATGTGGTCTCAAAGTTTATTTTTCTAAATCTTTAACTAAATACAAAAGGGTAAAATCATAATCTGGTTTCTCTTACCGTGCTACCACCTTACTTGCAAAATCCAACATGTTTTAGGCCCTACGGATTCTAGTGAATCCAGCTCCACCCAACACATTCATTGTTCATTGGAGCCCGTTTCTCTCGCACAAAGTCAATAGGAGCTTCACCGCTCCTACGAGCTACATGAGAGGAAAGAGAAAAGAGAGAGAAAAACTGCCCTTTGATTCGGCCAATGATATATTCATTGTTTATTAGAATTCTCTCTCTTTTCTCTAGGTGTCCTTTGATTTATTTATTTTTTGTTGAGGAAAAGCTGCCCTTTGATTCGGCCAATGGTATGAACGGAATGAGTTTCCTCGAGATATGGCGTTGATCGCCGGCTTGCATGCATCACCGGCAGTCAACAAAGCCGCCACGGGCCAGGTCAGCATAAGCCTGCGTTTTGTATATACGTATTTGCTTCTGAAAAACAGCGGGATCTTGGCGTATGGTACTGCGCAACTGGGTCCGCGCATCTTTGGCACTGTATACGGCGTATCGTATCAATCCAGCGCGAGCAATACATAGCACACGAGCATTGTTTTTCATATAAATATACTACTAATGTTTAGTTCATCTAAAATCCAAAAACTTTTTAAGATTATTCATCACATCAAATCTTGTTATATATAAAAAATTAGTTACATAATTTGTCTGTAAATCATGAGATGAATCTTTTAAATTTAATTAGTTTATGATTTGACACTAATTACTAAATACAAATAAAAGTTGCTACAATAATAAAATCCAAAAAGTTTTCAGATCTAAACAAGATCTAATACCTAGTGTCACGCATGTAGGGCCCTGCATTTTCCATTCATATCCAAATTAAAATCACATGATCCTCTCTGACTCTGACGCTATTACAAGTGGAATCCGGGCCTATCCTAGACGTGGAGTTGAATCGTAACAAGAAAAGAAGTAAATTTCTCTAAAACTCTAATATTTTTTTTGTCTCGTCCACAAAAATACGCAGCTATAGAAGTCAAACTACTTAAAAACTTTGACTAAATTTATAATGAATCGTGTTAATGCTTATGTGTTCCAATTAGACGTGTTATATTGTAATTAATTTAATGTTACTTATTTTGAATTATAATGTTAAAAATTTTATATAGTTTGAGTCATCGTTACATGAGAAATGCATCCCGGATTGGTTCATTTCAACTGTAAAAGTTAAAATAAAATTCGCCCATCCATGCTTCATCGAGAGCCGTTTACCTGTATGCCATTATGAAAGATCGACCAAACCAGAAAGCCACTAAAAAGTTGTTTCGCACCGCTATGCCCAACTTCATCTTCGACTATACCCGTGTGCCATTCCGTCCTCATTCCGTCCATTTTCTTCCGTTTACAGGATCTGACACATGGGTCCCAGGTAACAAAATGTCCTTCTTGCCCTTCTGGTAGCTCTGCTCGGTTTTCACTCGCGCTGAAGGAACCGCCCGTTTCTCAGCAGCTCGGTGCTCCTGCTCCCCAACGCCAAAGAGAGCGCTCCCCAGGAGCTTGAGTGCCCTGGCATGAGATGGACTCGTGTCTTATTAGGCCGGCGATCAGAGCCATGCATGCCCCCGCGAGCCAGGGAGGTAGCCGGATGCCCGTGAACGGGAGCAGGACGCCGGCGGCGATCGGCATGCCCAGGACGTTGTAGCCCAGAGCCCACACGTAGTTCAGCTGGATCCTGGAGAGGGTCTTGCGCGAGAGATCGATGGCCGTGATCACGTCCTCAACGCTGTTCTTCATCAGAACGATGTCAGCGGCCTCGATGGCCACATCTGCGCCCGACCGATGACCATGTGGTTGTCGAAGGCCTCCTCGCGCGAGCGGGAGGCGTCGGCGCGCGTGCGGAGCACGGCGAGTTCCTTGACGAAGGTGAGGTAGTCGCGGCTCGTCTCGTCCCACGGAGCAGCGGTGGATGCTGAATCCGCCGCGCTGGAGATCTCCCTGGACCACCCGGCCTCGAAGAAGGAGTCGAAGTTGTTGTTGCCGGCGCCGCCGCTTCCGTCGACGGAGCCCTTCCACAGCTGCTTTGAGCGGAGGCGCTTGACGAGTATCTCCAGGTCGTCGAGGAGCCCCCATGAGGAGTCGAAGGCGATGCCGTGGTTGGGGGAGGTCGCCCACGCCGGCGCGGCGGCCGCGGCGCGGGAGCCGACCGACGGCAGAGCGCCGCCGGCGCCGAGCGGCTTGGCGTGGTCGTCGAGCAGCGACGCTGCGGCGGCAGCTCCGGAGGGCGGGGAGGAGAGGGCGGCAGCGTCCCCCGCGGCGATCTCCGGGGATGAGGCGTCAGAGTCGACGGCGGGCAGGGAGAGCGCGAGGAAGTCGCGGTCGACGTCCCCGGCACCGTCGTCGTAGGTGCGGAGCAGCCCCGGCAGGGAGAGGCCCCTGCCGTCGGGGAGGATGAACTCGGCGTAGGTGCGGAACACCTCGTCGAGGATGGCGGAGATCTGGTCCTCGCTGAACTTGAACCACGGGTTGACGGCGACGACGAGCGCGGCCATCTCGTTGCGGTCCAGCCCGCCGTCCCCGTTGGTGTCGAAGCCCGCCGTCCCCGTTTCGGTCCTCACCTTCTCCGCGCGCGACCCCCGGCCGGCCGACGCGGACAGCGCCATTACGGGTACGGCCCGCTCGCTGCGCGCGGGCTTGATGGATTTTGTTGGGAGTCTGTTCTTTCTACCAGTGGCATTGGGGACAAAAAAAATTTTATTATCCAGACCAAGTAGTTCAGGGGCATTCAAGTCTATTGCCAGGCCACTTAACTGCCGTTAGGCTTTAGAATGGACGGAATGGCACACGGGTATAGCTGAAGATGAAGTTGGGCACAGCGGTGCGAAACAACTTTTTAGTGACTTCCTGGTTTGGTCAATCTTTCGTAATGACATACAGGTAAAAAGCTCCTTCATCGAACGACAAAACACTGAAACGAAACAACACGTTTACCAGCTGCAGTACTTACTAGTAGAACCAAACCAGTTGCACGTAGATTCAGCCATACATTTTTTCTTTTTCTGAAGGATTTCATCTACTACAATATATTAGGCCCCTTTGGAATCCTATAAGAAAATTTTTACATATGTCCCCTTTGGAACAAAAGGATTAAACCCTAGTATTTCTTTGGATTCCTTCGGGGTGTATAGAATTATAGGAATTTATTTGGAGAAAAAACTAGTACGATGTTAGACTTTATGAAAACTTAATTTTCCTTTGTGTATATCTATCTATTGGAATTTCCAGATTGTTGATTATCGTGTTGCATCCAAATTAAAGGCCACAATGAGAACTTTTATATGTGTATTTTATTTAAATTCACGTTGGACTGTAATTTGCATACGAAGAATATTCCTGCATTACAAAAGACGCTTTATAGATTCATTTATGAAATGATGAAGGATCCTTGGCTGTTGGCTGTCGATCATCTGACAGGATATACACCGATCTTCGTCTAAAATATCTCTGATGCCAGCGTTCATGTGCAGGAGAGTGGATGCAGCAGGATTAAAGAAATCCTCGCAACAACTTGTACTTTAATTATGATGAGAATGGAGGTGGAGCTCGATCAACTCAACGCGTGCGACGACGTACATACGGCGCAAGATCCGCCCGCCCTGCAGATTCCACATGCAATGCCGCAAATGGATGCATGGCTGGGATCCATTCATCCAATGCATGATCCGATCCGATCTCAACCACATCCAAATCCGTGAATGAATGAATAATATAATCACATCACATCACATCACACGAATATATACAGTAGTAATTTTCCTAAAAGTACATGTATATATGTACTAGTATTAGAAGAGCGAAGGTTGCTCCCCAAATAAACTAGGAGTAACAGCTAATGAATCTCGATCAATTAGCTAGTTAATCCGGATCCGTACGATCAAGTTGTTGCTATTTTACCACTAGAAAATGAGACGTGCCGTGTGAGAGGAAAACAAGAGCAAACGTGAGACCGACGGTGAGACGTAGCTGAAAGGAATGTTCCGCCGCTTGATCGAATGCAGTCTCTGTGACTGTCAATCTCACACGCTCCTCAGATTCACTGTGACAGAAAATTCTACATCTGCATCCTACCCACAGTTTTTGCTAATGATGACTCAGTTGACAGCTCCATGTATAAGTGGAGTTAAGTTACTATGGCCTTGTTTAGTTCACCCCAAAAATCAAAAAGTTTTCAAGATTCTTCGTCACATCGAATCTTGCGGTACATGCATGAAGCATTAAATATAGATGAAAACAAAAACTAATTACACAGCTGTAAATCACGAGATGAATCTTTTAATCTTAATTAGTTCATGATTAAATAATATTTGCGACAAACAAATAAAAATACTACAATAACAAAATTAAAAAAAATTCACACCTAAACAAGACCTATATTCCTACGAGCACCGCCCAAACTTGGAACAGGTGCAGGTGCGTGGTGACTGGGGCGTCACGCTCGCACGAGGCAGGACGGCGACCGGACGTTCGACAAGCTGCTACACAAAAGCTGAGGTGCTCGTCCAGCACGAGGCCACTTGCTCCCTCCTGCTCCTGGCCCGCGAGGTGAGGGGCCAGCCACAGCGATCGCACTCTCTCACCGGCACCCCGGCCCCAGTCGCCGGCCGCGTCCGCGTCCGCGTCCGTGATGAGAAATTTTAAAAAAGAGGTCCACAATCTATAATCACGCGTCTGCCGCCCGCCTCCCCACGGTGAAATGAAAGAGGAACAGGCTAAAGTCTAGACATCTGCTAGTTTAGAAAAATTCTTAATTAATGATCCAATTCACCCTTCCCCTCTTGAGTGCCACTCAGAAAATTTCCCTGCTATTTCGTAAGAAAAGAAAAAAAATTCCTACTCTAGCTAGAGTACTTAGCTTAGTACTCTTTCCTTGCTAGTTAAGTTGTAGCTCTTCTTATGCTTATATATGCTCAGATAAATTCTTCTATCATCTGATGAAACTCCTTCATTTAATAATCTTGTCAAGTTAGTAATTTTACTTATATGACACTCTATTTAATGTGCATGTCACTTTCATAAAACATGCATTGAGACTAGCCTTAGGTGTTTTGAATTTCATACGGCTGAGCCAGGATGTCTTGCTAGGAGGCTATGATCCAATGGCCCCTTAGTACTCTGTCCTTGCTAGTTGTAGCTCTCCTTAGACTAGTCTTAATGTATATTTTATAAGAGTGTCATGCGTATTAAATAGGGTATTATATAAACAAAATTGCTGAATTGACGGAGTTATTAAATGAAGAAGTTTTATCAGATGAAAGAGAAGTTTTATAGTATTAGTAACTATGCCATGAAACTATGTATTGAGACTGACCTTATGCTTAAATGGTTTATTTAGTTAGGGATGTTACAACAAGTTATTAACGTTTTGAGTTTCGATGGAGTTATTGTTGCAAGTTTTATAGATCACCTATTCAGCAACCTTTTAGCTATCAAATTCTTATAAATACATATTGGCTCTGTTTGGATTCCGAGGTTAGAGCTAGTTTACGCTAATTTACGTTCAACTAATCCAAAAGTAGCCAAACAGGAGGGCTAGAGATAGTTTTTTGTAACTAGCCCACCAAAAAAACTATGCCTCTAAAGAGGTCGTTATTTGCGCTAGTTCTGATGGAGCCCACAACAATTTCTTTTTTTCTCCAACTTAGGGCTCAGGCCGCATGGGATCAATCTTATCCTCTTATGTGACAATCGATCCGCTGCATCGATCCACTGCCACACCTATCCGCCACATTTATTGTTATTCTAACCCTTGTATCCAAACGCGTCTTCAGCTAAGCTAGTTCAGAGCTAGTCCTGAGCTAAAAACTAATTCTAACCTCCAGCCAAGCTAGAGTATCCAAACATGGCCATTGTAGGATACATAGAAAGATAAATCCGATCATAACCATCAATTAGGGCATTACCCCCTCACCGAGTTGCTAGTTTGGTTGCAACAAGATAGGTATGATCCAAGCATATATATAATAGAGATATACCCTCCTTACACACACCAAAAAGCCCGAACCTATCTAAAACTCGTGACTTTATTTTTGATGTACATCCAGTGTCACTGTTACCGGGTTCACTAGAGCAACTCTTTACTAACCTATGTTAACATGCATCCAACATTCACTCCGTTTTTAAAAACACAATTTCCTTAGCTTTGTCCTAGATTTATAAACAAAAATACGTAACACCTATATTAGTTTTATAGAATTTTCCATTTAATATATTTATTTTTATTTATTTAGAGTTATGTATCCTAGTTAAGTACTTGAGTGTTAATATTTTTTTATATATTTAGTTAAAATTAAAAATGTTTAATTTTTCAGTAAATGAGAATGACATTGTTCGTAAGATGGAGGGAGTATTTTTATGTAAATAGGTCAAAAAAATTTCAAAAAAAAGTACCTACAAATTCCAACACATGGAGACACGTGGACGTTTTTTTTAAAAGGAATGATATGACCCGTGAAAACGAAACCATTCCTAAAATTTCCAATAAACGACCCCCGAAACTGTAAGCAAGGGGCCAATAAGCAAAAACGAAACGACGACCACAAACAAAACACCGTCTCTCTCCCTTGTTGCCGCCTATCGCTTTGCTTTGATAAAAGCCATAACTCCCGGCCGTCCATTGCTCGCCTCTCCTCCCCCTCCCCTTCCCCTTCCCTCCCCGCCGCCGTCTCCGTCGACCGCCAGCCTCGTCCTCCATGGCCTCTACAAGCCCTACCCCCGCCTCCCTCTCCACGCCCTTGCTCTCCGACTCCATCGCGCCCGCCGCCAACGGGCACGCCACAAACCACCGACACTCCCACCACCACGACGACAGCGACGGCGCGGCGGCGGCGGCCTCCGTGTGCTGCGACGACGGTGGAGACCCGTTCGCGTTCCTCGCGGAGGACCGGCCGCCGCGGGACCGGGGGGCGCCGTCCCCCGCCGACCCGTTCCGCAACGGCACGCCGGCGTGGGGCGGCGGCGCGTACGCGTGGGCGAGGACGCTGCTGCTCCTTCCCGTTGCGGCGGTCCGGCTGGTCCTGTTTGGGCTCGCCATCGCGATCGGGTACGCGGCCACGTGGGTGGCTCTCCGCGGCTGGGCCAACACGCACGGCAGGCCCCGGGAGGGCGGCGGGCCTATGCCGGCGTGGCGCCGCCGGCTCATGTGGATCACGCGGATCTCCGCCCGCTGCATCCTCTTCTCATTCGGGTGAGCTGCTCACTTGCTGGATCGTCAGACGCGGTTACATGCTTAGATTGGGTCTGGATCGTAAACTCGGTCTCGTTTTGATTTTGTCGATCTAATCTGGCACCTAATAATCGCTTTAATTTCCGGCTACCTGTCCTTTTTTTTAATAAAAAAAATAATAGATGATTAGATTTGTGTGGCGAAATGGGGCTTTCTAATCCTGTGTGTCGATGACGCGATTGTGCGGTGCGAGTTGGTTTGCTTGCTGGATTTGTAGGGTTGCTGATTCGCAACACGTGCGGTTTTGTTGGGAGCCCCTCAATGATGTGGTTGGTGGGACGATGCTGTAGCGGAAGCTGAATGTCCGTGCCGCAGATGTGTTTATGGCGTGTTGAAGCTGACCTGCATGAATTGCAGCTTTGAAGAGACCAACAGGAAACGAACGGGCTATAAACCGCCGTTGGACCATTCGTACATGCGTTCAGCTAGCTTTTACATCTGGAACTGAAGAGCGAAAGCGTGTGCACAGTTCAAACTGAGATGCCATGTGCATGTGCATGTGCATGCTGAAATGAACTGTGGGGTGTACCATGCTACAAATGGGAATTTCTCCTATGGTCCTTCCATCCATTGCAATGATTTTAATAGCCCCGAATGGTGGGCAATTTCTCTATACTGGAAATATAGCAAAGGGAAAAACAAACGTGGCTATGGTGTTGTTTGTGTGTTAGCTTTCAGATTCGCACAGGAATAACAAGCATTTGATTCAAAACTTTAGCATGGACAATGAGTGCTATCTTCTTTTTGCTACATGTATTTACTTTCAAAACTTAGTTTTCTTCTGGCCATGGAATTTCTTTGTGCGCTGCTTCTTTTGCTGCTTGTTTATGCTGAGTTGATCTGAGTTTTTGGATGCCTACTCTTTCTCAGAGTCTGTCTTATTGTGATGCTAGTGTACACTATCTGATCTTAGTCGGGGACTCACTTTCTTCTTATCAGGTACCACTGGATCAGAAAGAAAGGAAGGCCCGCTCCTAGGGAACTCGCACCTATTGTTGTTTCCAATCATATCTCGTACATAGAACCCATATTCTTCTTCTATGAATTGTTCCCAACCATTGTTTCGTCCGAGTCTCATGATGCCCTACCATTTGTTGGAACAATTATTCGAGCGATGCAGGTATGTATATTTCCATTTTCCTATGATAGCGTCTACATTTCCATGTTTCTTCTAAGATAGCCTTTTCCAGGTTATATATGTTGATAGATTCTCACCAGCTTCTCGGAAGGCTGCTGTAAATGAAATAAAGGTAAGAACGGTTCCTCGCATACCTCATCCTTTTATTGATTATATGTTCTGGTCACTTGGTTGGCTTTATTTAAAAGTGCTGCATTGTATTTGGTCACATGTTAGCCACCCCATTGCTTTATGTAACCTTTAAGTTATTGAATATCTTCGCTATACATTGACTTAATATATGGAAAAAGTAACAAGCAGAAAAGGACATCTACAAGCTATTTGCAGTTTCCTGCTTTACAGATTCCTTTTAGTTTCATTTGCAGCAGACATCATAATTTGTTCTAAAATCAACACCAGCCAACTTGTCCTAGAATAACGTGATTGTCTTTTAGTTATTTGTTCATATGGTACATACTCTCTAGGATGTCCTTTCAGAGAAAGGCAGCTTGCAATAGCTTCCCGCGGGTCCTGTTATTCCCTGAAGGCACCACAACAAATGGGAGATTCCTGATTTCGTTCCAACATGGCGCATTCATACCTGGCTACCCTGTTCAACCAGTTGTTGTTCGTTATCCACATGTGCACTTTGATCAATCATGGTGAGCTTTCTCTATGGATATTCTTTCCATGTACATTCATCTTTGTGCCTCTGCATTTTTAAAATTTTATCTACACAATGTTTTGTGTTTCAGGGGGAATATATCATTATTAAAGCTCATGTTTAAGATGTTCACCCAGTTTCATAATTTCATGGAGGTATGCATGGCCTACTGAATTTGGCCTAACAAATGTCTGAATTCTCACCTATTATGTCTTTTTTGCGCTTGTGTCTTGTACAATTAACTCATTTGATTGATCATCTAATAAAATACAGGTAGAGTACCTTCCTGTTGTCTACCCTCCTGAGATCAAGCAAGAGAATGCCCTTCATTTTGCGGAGGATGTAAGTATGTTCAACCCAAATAAATTTCTCGTCTAACATCCTGTGCATTTCACTAGCAGTGTGACAATATGTTCTCCCTACAACTTTTTATTCGTGCAGACCAGCTATGCTATGGCTCGCGCCCTCAATGTCTTGCCGACTTCCTATTCATATGGTGATTCTATGATTATGGCACGAGCAGTAGAAGCTGGAAAGGTAAAAAGGCTAGCTATGCATAACTATGAATTCCCGACTCTGACCCTTTTTTGCTAGAACATCGGCCATCTCTCTAAAAGGAAATATACCTCTAATAAGTTGAGTTTTCTATTTGCAGGTGAACTGCTCAAATTACATGGTAGAAATGGCTTGGGTTAAAGATGTATGTTTTTCGTGAACTACATTGTTTACATGTGTTTGCAGTATGCGAATGGTGCTGTTTTCAAAATCTATCAGGCAATAAAAAGTAGATTATGCTGAATTATTTCCTACAAGAATAGTTAATGTACTTGTATGTAGTGTGCCTATCCTGTTATAACAACCAACCGTGGAATGAAGCATTGTATTGTTATGTCTTTCAGATTTATGGTGTAAGCACAGCAGAAGCAATGGAACTATTGGAACATTTCCTGGCTATGAATCCAGATAATGAGTAAGACTCCTCATTCCTTAATGGAGAACTTTCATCAAGCTTTACTTAGTCTATGTTATTCTATTGTTTCATGGTTACTTAATAAATAACGCCATTTAAACATTGCAGTGGACGTGTGAAAGCAGAAGATTTTTGGGCTCATTTTGGCCTGGATTGCAGTCCTCTATGCAAGAAGGTACTGACACAGTATCTACAAATGCTATTAGTTTAACTGGATTCCCCTCTTTGCTGAACTTCTAACTCTTTTTCCAGATATTTCACTACTTTGATCTAGGCATCAAGGAATCGATTACGTTCCGTCAGGTATGGACCTTAATTCAATTGAATTTTACATTTGCCTTAGTGCTTTGCATTTTTTTACATACTGACACCAAGGATACTGTAATGCATTGGTACTGTATATTTCATTAGCGCTAAGGTTTCTAGGTGTATCATGTATGCAGTTCTTGGTTGGGTGCGCGCACCTGAGGAAGCAGCCATTGTTCCAGGGTTCCTGCGAGACCGCCTTTGAGAAGTGCCGGGATCCTGAAACATCTGAGATCTCCAGGGCACAGCTAGCTGATATCCTGCGGTCAAGCATGCTGCTGCCGTCTGATGATAAGGTAAAATCCCCATTGCTCCTCTGCTACAGCACGTAGCGCTGTTTCGCCACCATGATGTCATACTCATCTGACCATGTAAACCCCTTTGACAGATGGTGGAGCTGTTCAAGACGTTCGACATAGATGGTGACGAAAAGATAAGCAGGGACGACTTCATGACGTGTCTTGGGAGGTTCCCGTTTCTGATTGCGTTCTTTGCAGCCCGGATCAATGGGGAAGTGTACATCGAGATAGTCTGAATGCCTGAGTCAAGGCGATGCCGTGTAAGAGTAAAGGCTGGAGCAGCCAGTGCCAGGCGCAGGCAGGGGATCCCTCCGTTTATGCAAGGGGATACCCACCGGGGCTCCTCCACTTTGAAACAAAACCACCCTTAGCGTTGGGTTGCATCAAGTGGCTGACCAGTATAGTGCGTCGATTTTGTTTAGTTGCTTCGTTCAAATTATTATATTGTCATTACGGAAATCTGTTGTGAGATACGCGGTGGACTAGTAGATTGTTGATGGAACTGAAAAATGCACATAGAAAGCATTTGCAATCTGAACTGTAAGAACATTTTTGGACAAACAATGACTCTGTAACCTTAAGTTGTTCATTCTTGTTAGCTGTAGCACTAAGGCGAGTTGAACGTTGTTTAGTCCGTCGCAACCTTTTGATCCCTCCATTCATAACAATGACTTTTCTAAATACAAACTGTGTATTAAGACGTAACATATTCTAGATACATAACTTTAGAAAAGGCAAAACGACTTTAATCTCGTTATGTTTCAAGAAAAGCCTCACTCGCAGCTCAGAACGGATGAAAACGGATGTACGTATTTGCATTGCGATTAATGAACGAAGAGAAACAATCAATCGATTGCACAGGGAGACAAATAAAATCACACTGCACGGGCTATGAATGAAATCACATTGCATGGGGCTATCACTTTGACAGCATCTGTTTCTACGCTTTATTCGCTGAGGTTATTTACATACATCAGACAAATTAAAACCAAAGAAGCTCAAATGGGGAATGGCTCAAGGTGACTAAACGCAGACACTGCCTCCGCAAAAGAAACCATTTCTTTACAGTATAATGCCTCTCTTATCTCTCTTTTTTTCTTCTACTTTTCTGTTGAAGGTATCTTTACATCACGATGCACCTCTCTTTCTTCGATTCACTTCTCGACGGTGGTGGGACGTTTGACCTCTGCAAGGATGATCACAATGTTCAGACTGATCAGTCAGCAGCCACAGAAGTGGTAAGCAGTAATCAGGAAACATGAAGTGAACAGTACAAGAATAGGACCAATAGAGCCCATGCGATACTGATAGCCGAGTTCAAAACATCATCAAGAACTGAGCACAACATGTTATGTAAACTGGCACCTTCAATAAAACGAGATGATTCATACAAAACACATCTTTTTGTCTATTATAGCAAACTAAAGTGACCATGCATTCAACCTCTTTGTATGCTGTCACATAACACCATCACTTCTAACTGTTTAGGGGCATGAAGTAACCCATTCATTGTTGGTATAGTGTACCGCGGGAAAACAGGTGACTTTCACAAGTGAATCTTTAAAGGGATAGCATACTGGTTTGAATACAGAAGCTACTTTAGGATTCAAAACCAGGGCAAACATGGTTATTTCAAGACAATAGATTGCAGTCATATTTGAACCCAAACTATAAGGATCATCCCAAACAGCAAGTACACATTTCTACACTAATACAAAGAAAACGTACCCTTGGACCAACAACAAGTCCTGATCGGCCGGATTGAGTCGGATGGTTCTGCGTCTGAGGTGGTTGTTGCTGTTGCTGCTGCTGCTGTGGTGGTGGAGCTTGAAACCTTTGTGGTTGCCGCTCAAACTCTTGCTGTTGAAGTGCTATAGCTAGCTCCAGATCAGAGCTGCAAGCATAGGAGGACCAATGTGGTAGCGTTAGAATTTAGGTAACACATGCAAAGTGACTCAGGAGTCATCTATGATGATTCAGCATGTTGAGCACATTCAAAATCACAGTAAGCCATATATTGGTCATTCAAGTACATGCTAAGCCGACAGTCCAATACACAGTGACAGCAAAACCATCAAATAGTCGAAGTTCAAGAAAGTTATGGCGCTTGGTTAACAGCAACAATCAACAGATCAGAAAAAAAAACTATAGCTTAAACTAGCATATCTTTATAGCCCTACTGAGTACTGACGGACATTTTTTGCAAAGTACCATTCATACAAGATTCACATAGTTGCAGAAATCCAACTAGAAATATTGTACACACACAACAACAATAAAGCACATTAAGAAAAACAAGTAGGAAGAACATACTTTCCAGAAGTGTTGTCAAATTGAGCAAGATAATCCTGTGAACAAAGATAAATTTGAACTAGTTATCATTAATTCCTAATAAGAAACTACAACAGTTTATTGATGTTATACATACAGCAGTACTCGTCATAGCTTGCTGTTCATTCCATGAATCATTTCTTGGCGTTTCAGCCTTAAATGGTGTGAAGTTGCTAGTAAGAAAAACCCCATCTCCATTAACCTAATAATTGTCAGTTGAGAAGAAAAAGATCAGTACAGATTTTGATCTCAAGCGAGAATTAAAATAATCACAGAAGGAGTTAACATACCTCATCCAACCTTTGCCATACCAAATCAGTTTGGCTTATAAAACCTTGATCAGTTGCTAGGAGATATAGACTTCCGTTGTACTGCAGAATAAATATAGATAAGAAACAAAGACAGCTCCAGTTCAAGTACTCAAATACTGACAAAACTAGTATACCTTGAACATGGTGTTGAAGTGGTTATTACGGAAGAAGACACAAAGCTCACTTTCGTTAAGTCCCTCTTGTAAACAGAAGAGACTGCGACATTGAAATTTGACAATGTGATAAATGAGAATCCATAAATGAGAATCCAATTGAGAACATGTATTCAAACCATAGATTAGAAATATACCCATAGACAGTCAGCTGGTTAGCAGTGGTCTGCAGAAAATTATCAATCAGTTCCCCTGAAAATAAATCAATTTAAGTATGAAGCCAAATATGGTAATTCTCGTATTATACAAAGAGATTCACACGTGTACAAAAGTCAACACCCCCCCCCCCCCCCACACAAAAAAAAAACAAAACTCACATTGATGTTCTGTGGCCTTGTCATCCACAGAAGGACTGCTTTCCCCAGTAATGTCAGCCTGCTCAGCAAGAACCACCTCCCCCTCATACACTGGCTCTTGATTTTCATACACCATATTTGTGGCGCCAAGTATGTGCTCTTCACCTTGGTATATTGGTTCACATTCCTGAATGCTTGAAGGTAGAGGCTCAGAATTATCTAATGAATCACTTTCCACATCCAGTTCTGTTGTAGCATGACCTGGAACAGCTCCACAAATTGCAACTGACGAGTCACAAGCAGCCTCAGTATCTTTAGACTGGCCATGAATTTGTACATCAAACTGTTCTCTGCAGGTTTCTTTATCACCTTCAACAAGAGTAGGAACAGCAGGTTGGTGGTCACTGGTAGCAAAGGATTCATGGGATGGACAAGGAGTAGATTCTGAAGATTGAACGGGTATATCAAGGTCCCCTGGTAACACATTCTTTATTCCACTGTCCTCTGGTTCTTTAGATGTCAAAGTTTCTTGGGATTCTTCAGGCACAACTTCACTGCCATTAAGAGCACCATTTGTGATGGAGGCATCATCACTCACAGCATGATCGCCATGTTCCTCTCTTTTTGCAGCCCCCACCACCTCAGGTGCTTCTGACTGAAAACTCTCACTTTGTGGTGCCTCCATGTTGGACGATGAATGACTATGTGAAGTGTCAAAAGAAACTTCTCCATCAACTGCATCCCCACTTTCAGCTTTGGATAGATTGAGGACCCTCATCAGTTCCTCTTCTTCCTCAAGGTCACCTCGCCTTTTATGTGGTTCAGTTGAGTTTGAGAGAGTAAGTTCATCAAATGATCTCCCACGAGAAACACTGGGAGACGGAATCTTTAAAGCTGCAGTTGTTGCGGCAGCAAAATCAACAGTTTCTTCCTCCACATGTTTATTTTCTTCTGTTGGTTTACCTGACTTGAATTCAGCAAGTCCAGAAGCAAGAGCATTGTACGACTTTGATCCAATAGCAGTAGCAGTTTCAGTATCCTAAATAAAGACAATATGAATCAGCAGTGGTAAGCAGGTGGCTTGCAAGTTGCAAAATGAACTGTCTTTTTATCTATTGTATTGGAAAAATTACTGGGTACTACCAAATTAGTAAGGACCGTCCATTCTATTTAATCAAATGGCTAAGAATAAAGGAGATGACCTATTACCGGCAACAGGTCATTCATAACTATTAAATGCATCTTAATGATTTTCAATTTGAAAGCTTAGAAAGTAATGTATCTGTAACATGTACATATTCATTTTTTTCCAAAGCGAGGAACACCACCATTTCAATCAGAAATACAAGTTTACCGACCAGAATCAGATAACGAGAGGAACGTGACATGGCAGGCCCATACATAGAGTAACCTACAAACAGATCCAACATGTATGATCTTTTGTTCATATAAACATTTGTCCATGTCTACTGTTTTGTAGTGAATAATTGCAGAGCTAACACAGAATGGATCCAACGTGTAATACAGGTGGGTTGTGAGAATACAAGATAAATGTTGCAGGTGAGTGCTAAGTAACAAAACTATTTTTGGGTCATATGTAATATAAAATGTGTCAGAAGTGACAAGGAACAAGTATAATTGGCGGTAGTAGACAAAATTAAATTCAACCTGTGTTGTGTTCACAGATATTTTGTCAAGATAACGTGGTGGACCTTGCGTGTTATTTTTTCCAAACCGAGGATAATCCCATTTCCAATAAAAAACAGAAAACTTGCCTGTTAAATTGATGGACACGTTTCGAATTTTGACGGTTTCCTAACTGATGGACACAACCAACCAGTTTCAAATTTTGGTGGTTTCCTAATACCCATATCAGGGGACAACTTCTCTACGTAGATAAATTCGGTCAGTAATTAACTTTCCTTTTAAGTCTTTCCTAGTGCAACCCTGTGAGGGCACCAGCTGCAACCGGTTAATTGGAAACTACTTTTTTAATTGCACTAGTCCTTTCAGAAAGTGGATAATCTAGGTCTGCACACGTGAGTATCTTAAAAGAGATCATTATGTAGACTATACAATTTTAGGCAGACATAAATATCGAACCAGAAGTGAATCAACAACACAGAGGCAGGTAGTCACAGGGTATGGATCCTAGACTAACGATCGCTTTGCATAAGATAGCAAACATACCACATTCTGGAAAAGCGTGTGTGCCTGCGCATGCACGTGCACACACACAAAGACCTACCAAGCCAATGGCATAACCCAATTATGGAAACAAAGGGACTTTCTACTAGGACTAAAAGAATCAGTTGTATCAATTAAACTACAAAAAACTATCTCATAACTATGTCGGATGGTTTAGGCGATGGATTAGAATGATAAAGTGAGTGCAATATTTAGGAACAAAATGACATGCACAACTCTAACTGACATCAGCAACATCACAAGATAACAAAGGCCTATAGCATTTTTGCTATGTGGAAAGATAGCACACCTGAGGGTCCACTATCCATCCATGGTATAGCGGGATATCCAGAAGATCAAATATAGCACGTTCTCGGGTGAACTCAAAGTCATCAATCCTGCAACATACAGACCCCAGTAAGCATCAAAATAAACATGTCATCACAGGCGCACGTAACAAAAAACTGGTCAACAAGCCAAAAACCCTTACGCACTTCCTGAACATCACGTTCACATCAATGCCTGTCGCGAGGCGAGGAAGAAGATCAATGGCATCTGCGACATTCTGCTCCCGGTTGCGAACATACTCCTCATCCTTGTCCTATGAATTGCAACTCGAAACCATTAAGACACCAAGAAATGCCAGAACCAGCAACCCTAACTACTAGATTCCAGCCCGCAAGCTGCTGCTGCGTCCCAAAACAACCCCGTTCCCGCATTGATCGACCCCTAACACAAACAATCCATCCGATCTCGCGAGAGCTAGAGACGAACCTGTACGGCGATGTTAGGATCGATGAGGCGCTCGGCCACGAGCGAGAGCAACTTCTGCTGCGACACCTCGCCCTCGTCAGGGTTCAGGCTGATCACATTCTTCAGCAGAAGCACGTTACCTGCACAAACGCGCACCGGTGGCATGAACATCGCGGGCAGACACTAGGCACGCGGCGAACCCGCGAGGGTTCGGAGTCGAACTGGAGGGTGGGGAAGGAGCTCACAGATTGCGAGGAGGGGGCAGGGCCCGTTGTCGTTCTGGTAGACGATGGGCGTGCGTCGTCCGAGGAAGTCGACGGCCCTCGTCCGGTGCATCACCTCGGGCGGCTCGGTAGGCTGGGGCAGGGGAAGGGGCTGGGGATCCGCCTCCGCCGCGCCCGGCGGGGCCACCGGCGAGGGGAGGTGGGGCGAGGGGTCGGACGACATGGGGTGCGGATCTCCCACGCGTTCGCTCGCCGCGACGCGGAAGGGAGGGAGGTCGCCGGAACCCTAACCCTAGGGCGACGCCGCGGGGGTCGCCGCCGCAGGAGGAGGCGCGCGCGCGCGTGCGGTGTCGACTAGTGGATTGGAGAAGGCGAGGACGGCGGAGATGGGGAGGGAGGGGAATAGGGCCTTGTTTAGTTGGCAAAAAATTTTGACAGGGAATCTTGAAATTTTTTAGTAACTAAACAAGGCCTAGAATACGAGGCAGTGGGTGGGGGTCGGCTGGGAGAAGGTGGGCGAATGGAGGGTGTATTTAGCAAAACAGTAACCGCCTGTGTTTTTGCAGATTAGTCCTTCGTTAATCGTTAGTGAGTTTTTTTTTTGGATTGGTGCCTTAGCTTCGAGGTTTCTGAGAGTTTTGCAGTTAGGGCCTGCAGTTTTGATGATTAGCGGTGATGTGTACTGTAATATTTGAGGAGGTGGTAGTGCTCTTGTAGATAGTTCATTGCTACTAACACAAGTTTACCGCAACGCGGCTGCAACGACTTGCAATTGCAACTAACAAACTTGATGACTAATCCAAGTAGATTTTCCTTTTTGAAAGTACAAGCACTTTGCGTCTTTGTCAAATGTCTAAGGAAAAAAATGATACATATTGATTATTCATATTTCTCAATAGCTAGAAAAAATAACTCTTATGAGGATTTCCATGGCTAGTGTAGTGGACCATGAGATACATATAGCAATCTAGTGTTGGCGTGCAAGCGTGGAGGTGATAGAGTGTCTCAAATAGGGCAAATGAAGATACTCGAGTTAGTAATAAAGGAGTAACGACAAACGATGATTTTGACCAAAGGAATGTCATAAAATACGAGAAGCCGACAAGACGAGGGCGCTTTTGTTCTCGATCACATGAAATGTAGCCTTTCCCTAGATTTAATTGCCTACGACATTCGTTACCTATAACGACATAGGGGAAACGTCCTCCATTTTGTCATAATGTGATGCCATAAACCAAACCTAAGAGCTGCCGAAAGTTCACGCGACTACCCCCACTCGTTGCACCGAGGATCCTTTTGGCGCCACTCATAGGAAAATAAAAACTATTGCACTCGGGAGCTCTTTGGCTTAACTGGGATTTGCTAGTAAATTGAAGGAAAAGGAAACATGCAATGACAAGGTGGCACACAAGTAAACTTTGCTTTGGTAGTTTAAGGTAAGTGATCCATATAACTTTAGTTAGTATATATAGTAGCCTCAACCATGACCTAAAACACAAAACACATGGGTGCTATGTGGACAAAACATATATCGTTAAAAGGAATTAACCGTCATGTCAGTGACAAATGGAAGAAAGAACTTTGACAAGGAGTCATTACAGCTCGTGACCTTAGCTTGAGCATAGAGTCTTGGAATGGTGTTGAGGGGCCTAATCAAGAGAAAAATGTTATAAATAGATGTCACTTGAAACACTGATGATACACCTTGCTTGATTATTCTAGGACGTGTGTCTGATCACTGCTATTCTAGATCGACCAATATATACTATACATAGTAAAAGATATGTATATATACATTAGTCCATCTAGATGCACAGTAAAAAAACATATACACACATATAGAAAAGTCGGAACAATTTATGATTTTAGAACCCAGCAGGGAGTAGCTTTTATTTGCGCAATATGATTAGTATATACACGAATGCTTATAGGAAAATTATTTTGCAGGGGTAGTGGGCACTGCCCATGTTGACTTGAACATAGGCCTCGTTTAGTTCACCCCCAAAACCCAAAACTTTTTAAGATTTTCTGTCACATCAAATCTTGCAGCATATGCATAGAGCATTAAATATAAATAAAAATAAAAAGTAATTACACAGTTTGTCTGTAAATCACGAGACGAATCTTTTAAGCCTAATTACTCTATGATTGGACAATGTTTGTCAAATAAAAACAAAAAGTGCTACAATGTCGTTTTCCTAAAATTTTTTGGAACTAAACAAGGCCATAGTTCACCAAGACCCCCAAGTGGAGCATAAACCCCAGGTGACAACGAAGACACGAGGTAGCAGTGAAAGATGCAAACGGCAGCACACAGCATAGAGGAGTCCTGATGATCATCTGGAAAAGGAGATGACACGACAGTGACTTGCCGTTGCTGGACCGACCTCTCTTCACAGTCCACACGCAGCGGATCCGATCGATCGATCGATCGATCTCGGCCGGACGCACGTCACGTACGTCGTCGTTTCCTTTGTTTGGAATTTGGATACACGCTCGCTGGCTCGAGTCTTTCTTAACACTCAAGGAAGGAAGAGGACGCGCTTTCCATCCGGGGCTTGGCGGAGTCGTGGTCGTCAAGTCCAACGGACTCGCTCAGCCAGCAGGCGCCCGGACCCCGCCCCAGCCCGTAGTACGTTTCCTCTGGGTCTTGGAGCATCTAAAGCAGTACGAGAAAAATACCAACCAAATCCTGCAGGGGCGACCAAGCAAAATAGCATGCGCTGCAGTCGCTATCCATCTCCGGCCGTTGCAACGGTAAGGAGCGCGCGGTGGTCGTCGATCGTGAACTGGATCGGAGCGCGCGCGGCAGCAGGTGAGGTGATGACCCCTTTCCGCTTTGCACGCAGCACGCGCCATGTCGATTATCTGGTCTGCTGGCGCGAGGATTATGCTTGCTGATGCTGATTGCTGCTGCAACTGCGCGCGCACCTAAAACCACGTGACCCGCGCCCCGCCGACAGAGAAATGGTGCCTCCAGCAGCAAGGCGCTTTGGGATGAATGACGGTCCATTAATTTGCCGAACAATGCCTATCAAAGCCTTGCCGAATCCGCCCAGTTAACACGATCGGCTCGTCCTTTCATATACAGGGCCTCCTTTTTTTTTTCTCTTGATTGAAGAACCAGAAACGTGGAACATGATCAAGTTCCTCGTTTCGAAAATATTCATTCATGTTCTTGACTTGGAAACAATGACATTTTCACATTATAAAGTATCCCCCGAATGTCCATTTCCATTCCGGTTCCTTTTTAGGAACATGGCTATACTAGGTAGGGATACTCCATCGGTCCTAAAAATAGAAAGAATATGTATGTTATCAATGAACATTACTACTATTAAATTAATAACAAAGTATATTTTTTATAGTAAACTTATTCGAGACATACATTAGCACTATTTTTTATAAGATTTCTAAAATTTCTTTAAAAAATTGTCTCGGTTTAAATTTAGAATTGTATTTTTTGGGTGGATGGAGTACATGTACATATAGATTTCAAATTTTGGCTACTACATGTGCTACACCGAGAGCTGCTTTTTTTTAAAGCCGTTTTTTCTCATTACTCATTGGCTAACAAATTATTAGCAACAATTACAATTATATCATTAGAGACAGAATTAGAGATGATCCACTCACCTTCAGTACACATATAACCCAAACTAGGCAACTCGTGAGTGGCTTCATTACAAGATCTACTAAGGCCTTGTTTAGTTCACATCAAAAATCCAAAACTTTTCAAGATTTTCGCCACATCGAATCTCGCGGCATATGCATGGAGTATTAAATATAGATGAAAACAAAAACTAATTGCACAGTTTGCATGTAAATCGCGAGACAAATCTTTTAAGCCTAGTTACTCCATAATTGGACAATGTTTGTCAAATAAAAACAAAAATGCTACAATATCAAAATCCAAAAACTTTTCGGATCTAAACAAGGCCTAACATGAACACACCCAAAACTAGTAAAATTTGATCTAGCCTGGAACTTCATCACCTCAATCAAATGACCCAAAGCCTGATTCATCATACGCAGCCGAACCAGAGCGCTCACAACCTCCTGAGTATGTGTCTCCAAAATAACCTGACCAATGCCCAAGTTAGCCACTATCTGCATTTCCTGAAGGCAGCAGGCATTGTTTAGTTCTCCCTAAAAACAAAAACTTTTTAAGATTTTCCGTCACATTGAATTTTGCAGCACATGCATTGAGAATTAAATATAGATGAAAACAAAAACTAATTGAACAGTTTGCCTGTAAATCGGGAGACGAATCTTTTAAGCTTAATTACTCCATGATTGGACTTTTTTGTCAAATAAAAACGAAAGTATTATAGTGTTAAAATCCAAAATTTTTTGGATCTAAACAAGGCCTAAATTCATATTGAAATACACCGGGAGCTGCTAATAAAAGCTATATACGCGAAAACGTTTGAAATCACGGGAAGAAAAGCGGAAAAAAGAGAGATGATCGTTAATGCACCGCAAAATGGAAGTGTTAGACATGGGCCTTGAAGTACTGCCATACCATGGGGCGGCCCAGTGTACGCACTTTCTCTCTCATTGGCCGGGCCGTCAGGTAGGAAGCCCAACCCAAAAGCGCCCATTTCGTGAATTACTCACCGTGATGCGGCCCAGCCCAGTTTTTCCAACGTGTCGCGGATACGTCGCCTGCGTGCGCACTCCTCATCGTCGTCGTCGTCGTCCTTACTCCTGACGTCCTCGCTCGCCCGCCGCCCGCAACTTCTCTGCAATTTTGCGGGTTGCGGCCACCCTCCCCACGCCCCCCCCCCCCACACACACACCGCCGTCGCTCGTGAGCCCGCGCGCACGTGCCTCCTCTCCGGCGCGAGCCTCGCGATCTAAATGGGTCTCGTCGAGCAGGTGGAGGCGGCGAGGCACCCGTACATCGCCCGGCCGAGGTAAACGCGCTCTCCTGCCGCGCTCTGCTCGCTACACGCTACTGCGGTATCGCTTTTTCTTCTTCTCTTTTTTCTCCCCGATGCGCTGTGCCGCGAAGAATTTGTTCAAACGTGTTCCGCTGCAGATATTAAATTTTGTTTTTTCAGGTGTCTGAATAGGGAGGATCAGATGGTGCATCGATGCATGCCTCGTTGGGAAGGACCGGAAAGTTGGTCGTCTCTCTTTAACCAATTAACGAATGCTGCTCAGAAATCCTGTCGGCTGCTACAGTTCGCTGTAAATTTAGCGTCATGTCTGCTTTTTTAGCTTTCACTTGCTGATCACAGGGAGAAGTAAGACAAGCAGACACAAAATAACTCTCCTTTTCACCAAGAAATGCAGTGTCCATAATATGTTATTCGTCTACCATAGAGTGAGTTTGATTTGATATGATATCTGTTGGAACTTGGAAGAGTGGATATGCTTTAACAGTTTGTGACTTGAGATGTTCATTTTCGGCTTCGTGCAGGTCATGAACCTGTAAAAGATCGATTCCTTATCAGGAGTAATGATCACCGGCAAAGTGGCAAACGAAACATGTGTGCTTCGAGGTCTTGAGGATACAATCAGGTAACATTTGCTTCGAGGACTATTAAAGGATTTGTCCCATTTAGTTGATGCAACTAGTAATTACCATCTTTGCATGCATTGACTGCTTAAGAGCCCTAATGACACATGTGCAGAATACAAGACCTTCTTCATTTTGTTTTCTTTTCTAGCTTGACTTCACGATTTGACGACCTAGCGGTCGCAAGAAAAAGAAAAACGCTAGATAACTGTCTGCCACTATTACCTTGTTATTGTTTTTAGTTAATCACTTAATCTTAAGTATATCCTCAGAATTTTGTCTCAAGTGTTCACTTAGGTGTGGATACAGACATATTGTCTTCTACAAATCAGTTGCCGAAAGTGAGAATTTAATTAGAGAATATGCATCATGCATGTCATGAAAGTGAGCTTCAGGCATCAATGATAACTGATAAATGGCTGTAGTTTGATAGAGAAAAGTAATGTTTCCATTATGGACCCAAATGACATTATTTCTCTTAAACCGAAACAATGTGGACTCCATCATAAGGACTGTCACATCTCAGAAACTGCCAAAAAAGTGAAAGCGTCTTTACTCACAAAGTCACAAGTATGCTGTACTGTATACTGCACTTATTGCGGCTTCCCTGAAAGATGCATGTTTACTAGAAGCTAATTGCATCAATCCCTTGGATGTGAGCCTGAGAGGTTAGGAACAGACTACTAGATGAAGCAAAACAGAGATCTTGTTGCGGGAACCTGTTCATGTTTTTGCCATCTGAACCTGAGTGTCATATCAGTGTTTCAGCGTTGTTGCTCTATTATATAATATATCAGTGTTTTTTTTTTCTTTGTTTCCAGAACAACTGTTTAGGACTGTCAGGACCAGTATTTAAACCTTGTACTAGAGAGGTATAGAATCCTGTTATATGTTTGTATTGGCAGTATAATTACTAATGTGAATTTCTCTGATCGCTTACATAATATTGTTGTCTTGCTCCTGCTTTCTCATCTTACCTACTGGAGTAAAACATGTAAATTCTTGAAGTGGTAATGCCACCAATCTCAGTAGTAATTCCATCAGGCATGCTACATGGACACTCATTGCACAACCCATTAAAAGCACGTGATAAAACATCACTTATTGATGGTGTCATCATCCTTGTCAGGAATGTGGTGCAGCGTCTATGTTCCTCTTTTAGGCCTGTTTGGTATAGGTCACAACAGCTTCATGAGCTGTTTTTTTTGCCAAACACTTATTTCCAAAACAGCTTCATGGGTGAAGCTGTTTTTCCCCTCCTCTCACAAAAACATAAGTTGGATGAAGCTGAAAAAAATTAGCTTATTGCAGCTTCTCCTTCGTTTCTCTCTCTCAACTATGCATGAAGTAGTTGGTGAATCTATTTTGCCAAACACTTTTTCCAAAACAGCTTAGCTTCATCTAGAAAGTCACTCATGAAGCTATTTTCTAAAAAAACAGCTTTACTAGTGAAGTTGAGCTGTGCCAAACAAGCCCTTAGTTTTGCGCTTATTGCGATAGGATCCGATATACGCACGCTTGCTCAGCGTTGTTGTTCTCTTTGTGCCTCTCTCTCTCTCTCTCTCTAATACTTCAGTTTGTAAACCATCACTGGTACCAAAACTTAGTTGCCCTTTTACCTTCTGGCTTCTGAAATGACCTTCCGCTTCGCTGTACTCTCGCCAAATGGTAACAGCTTAATTGCAGCTCTGTAAATCTGTAGTAGACAGAGTAGCTTTACAATACCAATGCAAAACACAAGTAGCCCTTGTTGGTAGTTTCCACTTTTTCCACAAGAAAGAAACAAATGGTGGGGCGAGCTGGCTCACCAGGTTGCTCCCTCTGTCCCTCACTTTCAGATAATCAGTCCAGTAGAGGCTTGCTTCCCCCTCCTGTTTCCATTAAAAAAAAACCTTTTCAGATAATCAGATTGGTACAACCACGGATCCATTCCCTTGCTCTGTTTTCATTTCCTCTGACTACACACCTCTCTATCTGCAATTTTTTTTCTCACTGGATGCCTCTTCATTCTCTGCAGATGAAAACGACTCTCCGGAACACCACCGCAAATAATTGGGAACAGCGAGCTGGCTGTCACTGTGTGGTTCAAAGTCCAGACTCCAGACCAGACCACGGGCTGGGCGCGGACCGCGGGGCGAGCAAGGACGGCGGACAGGCACGCACGAAGCCACGAACGCACGCACGCACGCACGGGCGGCGCGGGCTACAGGTACTGGTACAGGGCGCCACCCCCACCGGCCGCTCGCCGTGTGCACGTGTGCATGAACTTGTCCTCCCGGCGTTCCATCACGCATTCATGCGCGCCGCGGCTGTTGCCGATTGACTCGGCGCTTGCTTGCCCTTGCCCGTGGCGTCGGAGGGGACATCGGGGGTGGCCCGGAGCTGGAGCTGGCGGGGCGCGCGCGGCCCGCCGGAGACACGGCACATGCTGCCCGCACGGCGTGCGCAGTTCGCGTCGCCGCACTGCTCATCAGGAGACGCGCGCACTGCTTGCTTGCTCCCGTGCTGCGTGGGGCGAGGGGCCAGAAGGCTCAGGTCAGGGCTGGGCGTGCGTGCGTCCTCCCAATCCCAACTACAGTCACGCGGTACTCGCCCAAAAGCTTCTCTGCCGACCCAGTCTTGCTCTTGCATTGGAGCTGTTCGTGCCTGCCTGGTGTGTCCAGTTGGGATGCATGCAGTGCGGTGCGGGGCAGCTGAATTTGTGGTGCAGGGCAGGGCATGAGTTCTTGAGATTGGTTTGCTTGCGCCAACACTGGTATATATATATATATATATATATATATATATATATATATATATATATATATATATATATATAAAATCTGGTCAAGATTGTTTTTTCTTTGAAAATTTATCTGGTCAAGATTGCCTCGCAACAGGAGATTTCAGATTTGCAATGTCAGGTTCAGGTACAGTTCTTGGAGCTGTTGACACGTAGGTTCGGTCAAGCGCCGAAGAAGACTCCTCCAGCTGTATGCATATATATGCCTGTGAGTTGTGCTGCTGCAGCCACAATGCCGCCTGATACTTACATCGATCTGACAGACAGGGCATGAACACGAGCATCTTCGTCCGTGTACTATTTATTACCTGAAGGAAAGCTTATGATTGGCTCACCGTATTACGCGCCAGTGCACTCGAGAAGCTAGCAGGGCAAACATGGAACAAGCAAGGCGCGGGGGTGACAACATGATGGCAGTTAATTAATAACGTACGCGATGCCCTTTTCCCTCTTGACTTGAGCAGCAGGGACGGAGGCACGCGGTGCAATTAGGGCATATTCTATGGTAAGCACTACGCTAAACGTCACATGATCACCACCATTTGGAAAGGAAGGAAACAAGGATGTGTGTGGGACCCGCCCCTCCCCTAATGATCCCCTTTTTAGGCCAGCACAGCAGGTGTTTGTGTGTCTCATCTCATCTAGCTAGTGTGGTGGGTACTAGGACGAGGGGGGCTTAAGATACTGCCTAGTGATCTTGAGACATGTGCTGCTGCTAGTATAATGCTTCATTAAAGGGTGAATGGATGATCGTATAGTAGGCTGCTGATGCCGCTGCCGCTGCAAACACGCCCGTAATTGTTTTTAGGTTTTGACGTTTTGTTTTGCTTTGTGGGACGTTGTTGTAGTAGGAGTAGACGAGTATATAGTAGAGTACTAGTAGGGGGGCGGATGATGATGCACTGCGAGCCTGCTGCAACCTACGGCCACTAATTTTTTTTATACTGCTACGCTTTTGGCGCTAGCATATCTTTCAGTGATCACAAGAAGCTACGGTGCCTACCCTGTTCATATGCTGGCCCATTGGAGGCAAGCTTGCTACAAATGGAATCGATGGGGCCAATGCACAGCTGGACAAAAATGCGGTTTTTTTTTCTGTAATATGTATAGTAGTATGATGCAATGCGACGATCTGTTATATACTCAAATCAGTTTATTGTTTCGGAAAGCTCGACAATGTCCATGTCATTTACTACGCCATCTTTGATAAGGCTTTTGTTGGGGTTTCTCCACCGGTTTAATCAAAATTCCTACAAAACGAGCAAACACAAGAATGGCTTCTGAAGCCAAAGACCAAGCCAACAAATGGTGAAGGTGAAGCCATTTTGGCCATGAGCCGAAACCACCAAACCGTGTATTTCCCGGTCTTTTCCATTTGGAGAAACCCAAACCCTGCTAAAGAAGACCTTGTTAAAAGATGCTATACCAAATTAAGTCTTGGACTCAAGAGTCCCTACCAAAAGGTAAAATAGAGGCAGCAACAACATTGAGAAACTAGAAGAACACCCCACTCATTGCTACATGAACTACTAATTTATAATAAATTTAACTATTCTCATATAATTCTTAGGAAGAGATAAACTATTATAATTATAAACTAATGTTAGTGGATAGCATGGCACGCTGATGTGGATATATGTTAGTGGATGACGTGTCTCGCTAATATGGATATCATTGTACTAGTGGACTTTAGTTGCAAGTGATAGTGGACTGATGAGGTGAACTTTTTGCATGTCAAGATATTTTTCTAGTGGGGTTAAAATTATAAGAGATGTAGATATAGATAAATAAAATAACTCAATTAGTTTCTCGTTCTTTGTTTTCCTTTTCTTAAAAAAATGAGGGTTGCTCCACACTAGAGCAGTCTCTCATACACACACCTTGCTGAGATTAATTTGCACATGTGAATACTCCCTCCGCTTTTATTTACATGTCGTATTGGCCTTTCTTAAGTCAAACTTTTGTACCTTTTTGACCATCATTTTTTTTAAAAAAAATCGCAACAAAAGATTTATGTTTTTAGATTTACTATGATAAATTTATATTTCATCATGTAAAAAGGAACGGAGGGAGTGCTACGCCAATCCTGCAAAATATGTCATTCTAGTCTTGTCGTAAGTCAATGATTATTAAGCTTACAAGGAAGAATAACAATATTTACGACACCAAGTAAATGTTGTTACATTGATATCATGAAATATATTTTCATAGTTCTATTTTCTATCACAAATGCTAACAATCTTCTTTACAAAATCGGTCAAATAAAAATACTCTTTTTTATGAATTGCACACTACGATGTCACAATGCATGCACACACTTATACCTACGAACGTACACACACAAAACTTACTCATGTGAGCATCTTCGAAGACTGGTCCGACAAATCATCGAGATTGACGAAGTCACATAAGGTGCTTTGTTGTTGACGAGAACGTCGCGTACCACTGAAAAACACAACATCGTTAAATTCTAGAAAATTCACTCCTATGGGGAGTTGAATCCAGGACCAAGGTGGTACTGAGGCTCTTGTAACAAGACTTGTGACAAAAGTAAAATGTCACTCTTTACTGACTGAGGTAGCACAACATAAGCTGGCTGGTCCGGATTTTGTATACATTTCAACACATTACAAGTACTATACATTACTTTCTAACTCAAGTTGATGCAAGATGGATCCACAGCTAGCATTTGTTCTAATTATATATATGTACTACGTACATGCGTAGTGTGTTGTGTGTAGTCATGGGAAAGAATAAAGGAAATTGATCGAAAAAAGGGGCGCAAGGAAATGAAAGTAGCTAGGGAGGAGGGCGCTACTAGCTCGTACTAGGCAGCTAGGGGAGCGAGGTGATCAGTGCATGTGTGAGTTGAGAGGTGAAGGGACGGAGGGGGTAGAGAGTGATCGGAGGAGGCCGGGCGTGGGGGTGAGGCATGCAGGCATGCATGCATGTGACGCTTGGCCCAGCGGAACTATTGCGCTTTCTTGTCAAGCCGCTGCGACAAGCCATCCCTATTGCATCTATTTGCTCGTGGAAACGACGGCCGGGCGGCCGGCCGGGGGGCGTGTTGCCCAGGCTTGGCTGGCTGCTACCTGCTGTGCTGTGCGGCCGCCGCGCGCTGCATGCATGCATGCCCTGCTCGGCGCGGCCTCGGCTCGATTCGTCCGTCCGCCTCTCTCTCTCTCTCCCTCGCTCGATCGACGACGTTACCTGCTGGCCTCTGGAGAAAAAAAAAAAAAAAGCTACTGTTATGCTATAGTGCCACTAGTACGAGCGAGGCCACCACACATACTAGCTAATTAAGTAGCTACACGTACTCTTCGTTACTTGCATTGGACAGCCCAGACAGAGGAGCGACCGACTGAGAGCTGGCGTTGTTGGAACAAAAGGCACAACAATGTAAGGCACCATGGTGTGGTCTTTTTACGCACTTCCTTCGTTCCAAACTATAAGTTGTTTTTATCTTTTTTTTCTAATGGAGATGGCTACACTCCAATTTTGGACCGACAATCTCCTCATCCAATGGCTTCATATTCTCACTGTTTATCTTCCTCCTCGTCAACACCCAGTACCCCCACCTCGCCGCACTAGAGTTTCGCCGGAGCTCCACGGCGGCCAACCCTCTTCCCCTTCCCCCCCCCCTCCAATTGCCGCTTTTTTGTCCAACTCCGGCGAAAGGCCACGACGCCCCGCCTCGACCTGGCCCAACCACCTCCATCGCCGCCAAGGCCCCGAACCGCCCGGACGCCATCCCATCACCTAGACTGCCTACCTCCCCTAGCCGGTCCCTTCTCGCTGGAGTTGGGAGAGAGAGAGAGAGAGAGAGAGATGAGAAACTCGCCGCCAGAATCCTAAGGAGGAGGAGGAGGAGCGCGTGCATATCAGGTGCTGAAGAGTGAGAAAACTCTTGATTGCCGTTTAGCCTTTCTCTTTTTAATACATATATATAGTTTGAAGTGGAGGGAGTAATAGTTTCCTTATTTATACTATATATAATTCTAATTTCCTTGCTCCCTCTCGTCTCTTTCTTATTCGTCTTTTTCTTTTGTTGTTAGTAGCAAATTATATCCTCCTGCATGGGGGATATATATATATATATATATATATATATATATATATATATATATATATATATATATATATATATATATATATATATATATATATATATATATATATATATATATATATATATATATATATATATATATATATATATATATATATATATATATATATATATATATATATATATATATATATATATATATATATATATATATATATTCATTCTTGATTTTCAAGGAGTCGATGAATCTTAGGTTTCATAATTCATTCTATGAGAATATATTTATGATGTGTAATAAGTATAAGCATCATTATTATAATAAGTTTACTTGGATGTTAGCATAAATCTAGTTAAACTTACTTAGTCTGAATCTAAATGACTCGTGCATGCATATATCCTACTAGGAGAATTACGAAATTAAAAGATATACTCCTAGTATACAGGTTGATTGATCAATAGTTATACTAGAAATAAAATAATTCTGGTAGATTAATTAAATGAGCATGTTGATCACATTAGCCGGCCCGGGAATCAAACTTTGGCCCTATTAGCGTGGGAAACTCCGATGAATATAAGCTTCCAATTAGGACCTTCCTGTGTGCAAGCGCTACGTACTGTTTGAAGAAGAAGCTAGCTAGCTAGAGCACAAGATGGAGGTGGGGGCCATCACTTCACTTGGGGGTTTGTCTAGTTTCCCTTCACGCCTGGACTGGAGATTAAGCAGCTGGCTAGTCTATAATTGCATGCATTAATGGAGGCTTGTCCATTTTATTTCCTTTGAATTTGAGGTCACAGTGATTTCGTGCGTGTTTTAGGCCAGTCTCAATGCATAGTTTCATGACACAGTTACCAAGACTATAAACTAGGTAACCGAGCCACAAGAGTTTCATGGGGATGAAACTCCTCTCTCATCTGATGAAACTCCTTCATTTAATGACCCTGCCAAATCAGTAATTTTGCTTATGTGGCACGTTATTTAATGTGCATGACACTCCCATAAAACATGCATTGAGACTAGCCTTAGTTACGTTCTCTTTTACAGACGACCGACCCATACATAAAGATTCACTGGCCCTGGCCCCTGGCACAAGTGGCACAAGTGTTTCTGTTGTCAGCTTCATTCACACGTCAGGTGATATGCTTGTCAGGTGGTCGTAATTCGAATCATCATCATGTCGTGGCCGCGCACACACTTTACATGAGCACAGAGACTGCAGGAAGGACAGCTTTTCTAGAAGTAGTTAGTTTTGCATTTAGCGAAAATTAATCAGCAGTTTTTTAATAGAAATTTACAACTCAAGTCAATGGCAGCTTTGGAAGTCTTACTCCGATCCATCCTTTTAAATTCATAAATTGTTTCTTTCAAAAAAATTGATAAATTGTTAGTCTTTTTTGGATTTCCTATACACCTAAATATACAACATGACTTAATACATGTAGTAAAAATTATATAACTAAAAAGGTAAACATAACTTATATAATTTGAAACCACTATACTCAGGCCTTGTTTAGTTGGCAAAAATTTTTGTTTTTGGCTACTGTAGCATTTCGTTTTTATTTGACAAACATTGTCCAATCACAGAATAACTAGAGTCAAAAGATTCATCTCATAAATTACAGGTAAACTGTGCAGTTAGTTTTTATTTTTATCTATATTTAATGCTCCATGCATGCGACCAAAGATTCGATGTGATGGGGAATCTTGAAAATTTTTGCGAACTAAACAAGGCCTCAATCATGACCATGCAGTGGTATTAAAATTTGATCATGCATGGTCAAGAACAAGAAGAGGTGCTGTCGATTTTTGGGACCTGCAGCTGCAGCGGCAGCCAGCATCCGATCCAATCCAGAGGATGACAGTCAGGCCGGCCGGAGTGTGTCATTCAAAAACCTGATGGCACACCTCTCAAGGCATGCAGTGCAGCGCACCTCGGGTCCGGTCGGCATCCCAGCCAGCTCTCTGCCCTCTGCACTTGTGCAGTGCAGCAGCAGCAGGTTGCTCCGAGCGACGACCCCCCAAACTCCAAAGGGAATGAGTTAGTTAAGCATAGGGATTTGAGCATATTATGGCCTGCCACACACACTCCCCCCTCCTCTCTCTCTCCTCCCTCTACATTCATTCGCTTGTTTTGTCAGCCGTATTTTTCTAACAGTCAATAGTGTTTTTTTCATAATAAATTAGTCATCAATAATTTCAGCAATGACTTCTCAGACCAGCGAACTGACTTCCTAATTTTACAAAGTTTTTAATATTTCTCGTCATATTAAATCTTACGACACATACATAAAGTATTAAATGTAGATAAAAAATAATTAATTGTATAGTTCGTCTGTAATTTGTTAGACGAATCTTTTAAACCTATTTAGTCTATGATTATATAATAATTATTAAATACAAATGAAAATGATATAATAGCCAAAACAAAAACAAAAAATCACCAACTAAACAGCCTATGGGTGCGTGTAGTATGTCTTTGCGGCACTACATACTCCTACGCAGGTATGCATATATGACGGACGACGTGGTGTGGTGTGGTGTGTTGTGCTGTGGATGCTGGATGGGGACAGAAAGGGACTGAAATGAGTGAAAGGGAGTAAAAGAAGAGTCAACTCGTGTATTGCACAGGGCTCGAGAGAAGAGAGAGGCAGGCAACAAAGCCCAGCAAGTACTCAATTATTGGGACCTCACCTACATCACTGTCAATGTCAA